>NW_015094509.1:29893216-29995056 GCF_001431845.1 Calidris pugnax
TCTGCTCTTGCCAAGAAGCATTTCTGCTGGAATATTCCTGCTGAATAAGCCTTAAGTTATTCCAGCTCTGCGTCAGAGTAACATCACTGCTTTCAATGGAGTTTTCAGGACCTCCAAAGAGAACATAACAGCAAATCGGTCCAGAAATGCCAGCGCTAGGTCTTCGGTCTTCCCAGTCTCTAGAATTTTTAAGTTCAAATCTAAGTATTTTCATTTGCTAGACTTTTATTTTTTTTTCCTTCTGCAGGTTTAGGTGGTGACTTTGTCTTTTTCATAGTTCTCTAAGTCACAAAGACCTTTTCACTGAAAAACCAGTTTCTTTGGCATAACTCATGGGATTAAGGGAGATGACTGTGTGGCCACACCAAGAGACGCCACTTCTGCTCTTAGCAGCACAGAGATCAGGCTGTGCTGTGACACTCAGAAGAAAGCAAGAAGAAAAGGTCAAGGAGGCTAATTTGTAATTAAAGGGATGTAATTAAAGGGATGAGTCATTCCGCAAGTGGGCTGTGAACCTTAGCTCATGTCTTATCTTTGTGCACACACTGATGTCTGCTAGAAGCAGAGGGATGGAGTCTCGTTTCATTTGAATGTTAAACATCTGTCTGGGGCTGCATCTCCTTGTTAGAAAAAACAGACTCTTTAGACTTCACAGCCCACAAAGAGGCCTCAGAGACAGTCCCTGCAAACCCCTTTCACTTATACTCTTTCCTCCTTCTCAGTGTAATCACTTCTTCATGTCTCATTTCTTCTGGGAGTCATTTGCCAACAAACAGAGGAGGTTTCCTGACAAGTGTGCACCTGGGAATCTGCTGGGAGAGGTACACTGGAAGGTTCTCTGTGCAGAAAGGACATCATTGTGAAAAGGAGAAATAGCAAAACAACAACGAGGAGTTGGGAGGAGGACCACAAACCTTGGGACTTAGGGATATGGTCAAGTGCAA
This sequence comes from Calidris pugnax, assembly GCF_001431845.1. Classification (NCBI taxonomy): domain Eukaryota; kingdom Metazoa; phylum Chordata; class Aves; order Charadriiformes; family Scolopacidae; genus Calidris; species Calidris pugnax. Next base: position 29,894,161 of record NW_015094509.1, read on the forward strand.
GGTGACAGAGGAAAGATCTAAATTCTCCAATGTTTGGTTGAGGTCAGTAAGAGAGAAAAGATAAGGTCATTCAGCAGGAGCAGCAAGAAATCTCCGTAGACCAGCTGTTTCCTCTCAGAAATGCTCCTATGACTAAGCAGAAACTAGTTTGGTTGAAGGAATCGAAGACTTTTTTTGCTAAAATAGATGCTTTTCTGGCATCTTGTGCAACATGAGATTACAAAAGGCAGCCAAGTCTTCTACATGACACTGGCTGATTCAATGCAGGGTTCAGGGGAAACCTGTGTCCATCTACAGCAGATGCTGGAGTCTGGTGGGACACATATTCACATCTATGGTAGTTCTACATGCTGATGTGCGGGTATCTCCATCTCAACTCAGGAGACAAGAACTTTAAGAGCATGTGGACCTCCTCACAGCTTAAAAGGAAATCTACCTTCATCTCTGCTTTTAACTACTGATGTCAGACCACAAAATGAAGTGATTTCTGGGCAGACATGTATTTTGTCACCCAAAGCTGTGTGGAGAGGTAGAAATAGTAACCCTGTAAACCCTTAATACAAAATCCACAAGGATGACTTCTGTCAGGAACCATTGTTTATGGTCAACTGAAAGCTTGTCTCTTGCCTACAGAAGGCCAGTCCTTCTAAACATCTGTTTATTTGAAGTTTTATTTCTGTGTTCGTCATCTGGATCATGATGGCCTGAGAAGGAGCTCCTTTCCTTCCACAAGTGGCTGTCCCAGGTGTCTGATTGGACACAACATGAACATCTGGGAGAAAGATATCTGCTAGCAAGGCACATTTGCAGTGACTACTTATTGAACACATCAGGAGAAGACTGTCTTCTGTTGATGCCAGCAAGAAGAATAAATCCTGTAACACAAATGATGGCTTTCCTCTCTCAGTCTAAAGTCACTCTCCTGAAGCCTGTTCACAAAGAGTAAGGTACCTGGGTGTTATATCATCCCTCGCTGTAGGGCTCTGTTCCTCTAAGCTTGTCCTAGAGCTCATGAAGGGAAATGAAAAGCAAAGGCAGATTGATGTGGCTGAGCAAGTTCTCCGGAGCTAATACTATCCAACAAAATTTTGGCTGGCTCATCTAATTAGAAAGGAAAGAGATACTTCCACTAATGGCAATATACACACATGCCTATATATAAACATATATATATGTCTGTGAAAGGAAGCAGCTCTTATTTCTAATTAACTGCCTGGCTCTCCTGGCTGCGCTCCAGGTTGAAATGACAGATGATGACAAGCCACTCTCCTCTATCCTCTCTGTATTAATGTCCCAACCAAGAGCAAATTCTTCCTCTGTTCAGTGTAGAATGGCCTGAAGCCCATGGCCAGCCCTTCTACTGTGTTTTTCATTAAGTCATGAATATCTGAATTCCGGCTCATTAATGCACAGGGTGTTGAAGGCCTCTGGTGCAATTAAGTCTTCAACTGGCAGCAGATTTCTCTGCAAAAGCTAAACCAGGACTGATGCGTGGTGAACGCTTATGAAGGGTGGTATGAAAAGACAGCTGCAAAGCAAAGTCCCTAGTGAACATACCTACATCTCCACCTTCAAGTACTGCAAGTCACTGGTCTCTCTGAAAAAGATGAAGACTTTAGGAGTCACAAAAGCTAGATTCACAGAGCTAGGAAACAGAGGTAGGGAGAGCATTATTATTATAAATCAGCAACTGCACTTCACCATTACAAAGTTAAAAATAATGTACCTATTAAATGCTGTTTGGCTCATGATATTAGGCAGCTCCTTATCAGCTCCTCTGCTGAGGTGTTTTCAGAAGGGAAAAAAATTCCTCCCACCACAGCTGAGGCAAAGACTTTGGATGACTGTTCATATCTCAGACACTTAAAAAGGATTTCCCACATCTCCATGTGCCTCTTGGGAGCAATTTTCTGCTTGGAAAGGGTATGGCAGTACAGTGGAAGAGGTCAATAAATGCCAGTAAGCAGGAGATCACAGTAGGGAGAAGACAGTGGTCATTCCAGCCCAAAACACCATAACATATTCATCATCTAAATATCAAAAGTGACAAACAACACTTCCCCCTTTTTGACAAGAACATTCCTCTATTTCCCTTAATTCTCTTCCTGCCTTTTGCACTGGGGAAATGTCTTGGAGGTGGAGACTGAGCTAGGACTCACCTGAATGGAGTTCGGAGAGGGAAACCAAAGAGGTCTACCACTCCTTTGCAGGCATCTGTACTTACACACAATAAACCTGATGCGTTTATATGGAAGAAGGATCAAATAAATTAAAAATATTTATAAAAGGGATAAAATATATTGCCAAGAGATAATAAATAAGACAATATAGAAAGCCAGAAGACAAGATATATATAACCCCACTAAAGGAAGTCTAAGCAGTCATAGTCATTAAAAAAAGGGGGATGGGATCTATGAGAGAGGACACATGTTCCCAAGGGAAACCAAAGAGGTCTACCACTCCTTTGCAGGCATCTGTACTTACACACAATAAACCTGATGCGTTTATATGGAAGAAGGATCAAATAAATTAAAAATATTTATAAAAGGGATAAAATATATTGCCAAGAGATAATAAATAAGACAATATAGAAAGCCAGAAGACAAGATATATATAACCCCACTAAAGGAAGTCTAAGCAGTCATAGTCATTAAAAAAAGGGGGATGGGATCTATGAAACTAAGTTTTATTCTCAATACCTTACTTAAAATAACACTGTGACTTTACTTCTTGTTTCCCTTTCTTCTATACAGAAAAGGGAAAGCAAAGGCTTCACAAGCCTTTATAATAAATTGCATGTAGTTAGAGCAGGCAAGGTATTTACAAGTTGTGGTTAATAGAAATGTTTATCAAAGACGCTGTAATTACCAGACAGTTTAGGTGCCTGAAGAGTTGTTAAAGATAGGAAGAAAAAAAAAAAAAAGAAAAAAAACAACAAACCAGAGGAGGAACTAAAAAAGAAATTCACAGGGACATATGCAAAAGCAACTGAATTTCAATCCAAACTGGTGTCTCAGCACTCTTTATAAGGAGCAACAGGCCTATCATTACAGGGTAGTATGACCAAGGAAAACAAAAAATAGCTGTATTAGTGGGAATAAATACCAGCAATAAAAGGATAGGGAGAGTGAAGGATGTCCCTGTCCATTGTTTGAGGGCCTGTTTATTGGGAAAGATGTTTAAGTCACATCCTCAGCCGAGCCAAATGGGAATTCCAATTCCTAGACAATTCAAAAGCCACCTTTGAGATGCCATCTCAGAGCAGTGCTGGGGGCTGCTTTATCAGCTGCAGGTGAGGTGTACCACAGTGCAGGTCCCCATGAGCAGTAATTGCAGAAAGAGTCAACCATGGCCTTGAAAACCTTCAGGGATGGGGTAGCCACAGCTTCTCTGTGCAACATGGGCCAAGGTCTCACCACCCCCACAGCAAAGAATTTCTTCCTAATATCTAGTCTAAATCTCCCCTTTTTTGGTTTAAAATTGTTCCTCCTCATCCTATGGCTCCCCTCCCTGATCAAGAGTCCTTCCCCAGCTTTCCTGGAGCCCCTTCAGGGACTGGAAGAGGCTCTAAGTTCCCCCCAAAAGCCTTCTCTTTTCCAGGTTGAACCCCCCCCAACTCCCTCAGCCTGTCTTCACAGCAGAGGGGCTCCAGCCCTCCCAGCATCTCCATGGAGGAGCCTCCTCTGGCCCCTCTCCAACAGGTCCATGTCCTTCCTGTGCTGAGGACTCCAGAGCTGGAGGCAGCACTGCAGGGGGGTCTTGTCAAAATGGGACAGAGGTACAGAATCCCATCCCTTGACCTGCTGACCACGCTGCTGGTGATACAGCCCAGGATGAGGTTGGCTTTCTGGACTGCAAGAACACATTGCTGGCTCATGTTGAGCTTCCTGATATGCTCAATCATTCAGCCAATGGATTCATACAAGACAAATTAACAAGTAATTTATTTACATCGTGTTTACATGGCTTTCTTCTTAAAACCATGGTCCACTTGTGCAGATTCATTTGATTCATAGACTATCTGACTCTTTTACTCCATTCCCCATGGGTGTCTTTCAAAGGTCGATTTAAAAAAAAAAAAAAAAAGCTGCCTTATTTAGTGGATGTTGAGCAAATCATTTGTCCTTGCCCTTCTTTGTTTGCAGATGGGTCAATATTTACCTCACCTGGAGCACACTGGTGCAAAGGGGTTAATATTTGCAAAGTGTTTTAATATCCCTTAGACACAAATGCAACAACACCTTCCCCCCGGATAAGTCACAAAGTGAAACTGGCCAAACAGCCCAGATACTGCTGCTGCAGCCAGGTAGCAGGAGTCATCTCAATTAGTGGATTTAATTGATGCTTTCATGGCCAAAACCCCTCAGTTCTCTACAAAAGCAACGTCTCTGTGACAAACACTGGCTATTTCTGTGTTTGTAAATTAAACAGAGTTTAAATGTGTCTTATTCTGGAACACGAGAAAGGTTTTAGTCCAGGTCAACTAACACCTTGCTGGTTTGAGAAAAAAACAAATGGGGAATTACAAAAAACTGATTTTTACAGTTTCTTACACAAAACATTAATTGCAAACAAATCAAAACAAGGCTACACAATGCTGCATGGAATAATACTATAAATAGTCCAAACTCACAAGTAGCACAATTTTATAAACATAGCAAGAAGAATAATCTGTTCCTGCTGAACTCTTGTGGGTTTTGCAATGTTAAGAAACACTAACAGGGGTCAGATGTTTTGGGTTAAACCGTATTAAAGCTGCTGGTGTTGAAACAGAGGGAAGTGTGAATCTGTGTGTCCTCACACATGGGAACTGCAGCATCTCCAGGGCACAGCCTGGCTCTTTTATTCTGCAGCATAACATCCCTAACATAAAGTTGTATTATTACAAATATGGTCACTGCATATGCTTAATTTATAACCTTATTTTCAGGCAAACCCTATCAAATATTTCATCTAATTTGTATTGGTTATCTAAACCAGGCTGATTTCGAACTGTGGCTGATGCTGGCTGTTTAGATGGAAAAGTCATTCTTTCTGCCCCTCTCACCTGTGCTTATTTCTCTTGATCCTTCTTCCCTTGATGTCTCTTTTTTTATTATCTTAGGCTAAAAATCTTAACTTAGATAACTCTGCAAAACTTTATCTGTCCTACTATATCCCCACCCGCATCATTTGCTAGTAACTCCCTATTTATTCTTTCTATTTAAAAGCAGTCTTTTTACTCAACACTCACACAGGACTGAGTCAAATAAATGCAGCTAAATGTCTACCTTTGTCCCAAAAAAATTCTGTACAGTTAGAAGTTAGTATGGGCCAGGGACTATTTCCAATAGCTTTAATGCAGTCTTCCTTCTTAGGAGGGTAAGAGAGCTTCTAGCTTTTGCACAGCCATTTTTTCACCATTGGTCTCAGTGGCATAAATAATAATTAAAAAAAAATAAATGAACAAAAAATAAACCCTTACAAGGATATTTAACTTGCTGAGAGATATAGGCATTGCTTTTCAAAGCACATGTTTGCCACTTTCTCTTTGGAACTTTTAAAAAGGTTGCCATGGCTTCAGAAATGAGTGGCCAGAAGAAAAGAGCAGAAAACATTGTCTCAGTTCCTGCAGGATTTATGTTGATCCCGCCTGGCACTGAGCTCAGAGCAATACCTCACCTTTGGCAAAGGTCTCTTTTAAAAAGGCTTCCAACCTTGAGCTGAAGACCCGAGCGAGAAGATGTACCTTTTGGAGCTGATCCAGAGAGAAGCAAAACCAGTCAGCAGTGGTCTAGAAAACGTGGCCAGGGAGGAAAGAGAAAAAGTGCTGAGGTTATTTAGCCTTGGAAAGAGCAGATGTGAGGCTTAAGATAAGAAAAAGTTTTGCGGAAGATATCTTAGCATCAAAGAACACAAAAGGCTGAGAAATGGGTGGGAGAAATCCATAAAGACAAGGGTTTTTATCAAAAAGCAGAATGGTCTGAATGCCACCTCCTGCTCATGAAGGCACAAAACCACAGGTAGCTAAAATTAGGGGGATAAGCTTTAATGCAGTCTTCCTTCTTAGGAGGGTAAGAGAGCTTCTAGCTTTTGCACAGCCATTTTTTCACCATTGGTCTCAGTGGCATAAATAATAATTTAAAAAAAAATATTAAATGAACAAAAAAAACCCCCTTACAAGGATATTTAATTTGCTGAGAGATATAGGCATTGCTTTTCAAAGCACATGTTTGCCACTTTCTCTTTGGAACTTTTAAAAAGGTTGCCATGGCTTCAGAAATGAGTGGCCAGAAGAAAAGAGCAGAAAACATTGTCTCAGTTCCTGCAGGATTTATGTTGATCCCACCTGGCACTGAGCTCAGAGCAATACCTCACCTTTGGCAAAGGTCTCTTTTAAAAAGGCTTCCAACCTTGAGCTGAAGACCCGAGCGAGAAGATGTACCTTTTGGAGCTGATCCAGAGAGAAGCAAAACCAGTCAGCAGTGGTCTAGAAAACGTGGCCAGGGAGGAAAGAGAAAAAGTGCTGAGGTTATTTAGCCTTGGAAAGAGCAGATGTGAGGCTTAAGATAAGAAAAAGTTTTGCGGAAGATATCTTAGCATCAAAGAACACAAAAGGCTGAGAAATGGGTGGGAGAAATCCATAAAGACAAGGGTTTTTATCAAAAAGCAGAATGGTCTGAATGCCACCTCCTGCTCATGAAGGCACAAAACCACAGGTAGCTAAAATTAGGGGGATATTGTGGGAGAAAACAGCCTTTTCTTGCATTTTCTCTTATAATCTTTCCCTGTGCAAGCACTAAGGGTCAATGTCAGAGGCGGCACATGAGCCAGATGGTTGCTTTGGTCTAACTAGGAATGGCCATTCTCCCCTTCCTAAGCAGCAGGATCCCCACAGCTTCCCCGGGTTGTTCTCTCTGATGCCTAATCAGTCCTACTGCTAAAAATATCCGTTGCTTATTCATGCTAAAATCATTCCAGTAATTAACAGAAAATTAATTCAAACCAGGCTGCTATGCCCCCGAGAGCGTACGACCTTGCTTTGTGCAGTGAAGAAGAATTAGCCAAGGTCCATCCAATGTGAACCGCCAAAATGGGAGAAACAGACTGTCCCCGAACTCATGAACTCATGACTCTTTTTTTTATTTCCATGCAGGGCTTGAGGACCACAAGGGAGGACCAGCATCCGTTACCTTTCTTATTACCTCTTTATCTATTCCCTGGCCAGCAATTATTTTGTAGCATCCTTGATATTTTCTTGAAATACTTGACATTATTTTTGGTGGGTTTGTCCTTCTCTCTCTTTTTTTTTTTCCTCTTCTCTTAATTTTTTTTTTTTTTACTCTTTTCTATTTTTTTTTTCTTTTGGTTCATCTCTGAATCCTGTTCTTATCATTCCATAAGTTTTACCCTCATCCATGGAAATATGTCTTATGCAATTACATTGCTTGTCTAACCTTCTATCTGTCCACCTGTCTGCCCATGTATCTGCCTGCCTATCAACCTGCTCAGATTCAAACAAATTCAATGAGGAGAAATGTCTCAAAGCTCTAGACATACTCTGTTTTGTATAAATTGGTCAAACAGAAGAGAAACACCAAAATGAGTGCTCCGACCAAAGGAATCTCAGCTCCTGAACCCTCATGGAATCAGCAGTCAGTTGGCCAGGCAGAAAATCCATACCCTGTACATCATGTTTTTTGCACAGCCGAAGAGGAAGGTGTAATGGAATCGAGCCAAAAGGCAGGTAATGACACATAAACAGAGGGCACATGTACGTGGGAAACTAAATGTATTGGGTCTGGCTGGGATGGAGTTAATTTTCCCCTAGCAGTTATGATAGTGCCGCTGTGTATTGGTAGCTAGAAAGGTGTTGATAGCACACCCATATGTTGGTTTCTTCTCCCACAACATCAAGGCTGTCTCTCCAACATTCCCCCCTCACCAGTAGGCTGAGAGTGGGCAAGATTTTGGGAGGTGACATAGCCAAGACATCTGTCCCAAACTGACCAAAGGGATATTCCATACCATATGATGTCTGCTCAGCAATAAAAAACAAGAGAAAGGAGTTGTGGAGGGAGGGGACATTCATTATTATGACATTTGTCTTAACAAACTCCATGGGAAGTAGGGCTTCAGTACATGTAGCGGTTACTCCACAAAATGTACTGAATCCCTACTTTCTGGGAAGTGGCTGGACATCACCCATTAACGGGAAGTAGAGAATAAATCTTTAGTTTTCCTTTGCTTCCATGCACAGCCTTTGCTTTTCCTTTATTAATCTGCTTTTACCTTGACCCACGAGTTTTTTTCCATCTTACTGTCCTGATGAGGAGGGCAGTGATATAGCCAAGGTCAACCTACCACACTAGTGGTAGTCTTGCTCGTTAGTCTTGCTGCTCATCAGAAAAATGCACCCCTTTGGCTGTGCCCAGGCTGCAAAGTCTATAAATCCACGTACTCCATTTGGGCCCTATTGGATCTCTGTTTTAATCCCAGGCACATTCTTGTCTCTCTCTTTTGCCAGCAGAGCTTTTTGCTGAAGATACTGAGAAGGCAGTTGTTAAGTCGTGTGTTCAGTGCAGGGCCGTGGTATCGATTACAAGAAATCTATGCTTGGGGTCTGTGGCACCTCTGAAAAGGTTACGGCGAAGCAGGATGTGTGATTTGTAAAGGTCAAGTAGAGGAAGGGATCTCTGACTCCTGCCTGGGGATGTGTGAAGGATGATTTCATTCCAGTGACAAAACCAAAAATGTAACTGCTGGGAACAGCTTTGAGTCACACCGTATGAAAACCTTCTTTCTTTTCCCTTTTATGTGTGCATTTATTGTTGAGCATCTGACAAAACATGATTGTCTGCAAGGTAGTGGCCTATTTAAGGCTGAGTATCCAAGATCCCACTGTAGTCAGTAGAGATTTAGCCAACAAATAGAGCTGGGAGGGACAATTTGTGTGAGTAAATTCAAATATCAACTTTAGGATAAGTTGGACAACACCTCAAACTCTCCACATCTCCCCTGGCCACAGAGAGTGACTTGGGTGATATGGCCAGATACAACACCCCAATTGCATGAGATGAGCTCATCTTTAGTGACTGACATGGGAAGAAACTCGGAGAATCACTGAATTAGAGTGTGATACAAGCAGTTAAAAACCGGTAATCTGAGGCTGCACCAAAAGAAAACTTTGAGGATACCACAAGGAAATCATCACTTTATTTCTTTTTTTTTTTTTTTCTTCCTAATCTCTATTGATTACTTTATCTACTTAGATATTGTCAAGATAGGAGGGCAATGCTTGGAGTCAGAAACAATTTCATTCCCCTGGTGCTGCTTGCTACAGAGCCTCCTAGCAAGTATTTAAAATAGGAAATAAAGCCAGAATAAAGCTCCCTCTTTAGAGCCATTCGTATACACTGTATTTAACAAAACCTCTCTCTTTTCATAATGACTCTGAGAAACTGTGGGTTGAGTTTTCAAATAATTTTCCAGCTAAACAGTTAAAACAGCAGGAGATGACAGATATTAATCAGAATTCCCATTATCTCCCCTGGTTTGTACCACTCATCTTCTGCTGTCCTAAGCATTGGAGCATTTGATAAAGCAGACAGGAAAAAAACTTTTTTAATGAAACGTTTTTTGTATGAATTTGCCAATTCATCAAAATCAAATTGCTTCATGACATTTCGCTGGCCCAATTAGTTTATAATTAGTTAACACAAAGTGTAACAGTTCTAAGAAGAGGGACAAAGACAAGTACAATCTGAATTCCAGTGTCTGGGTAGAGCATCTGCTCAAGCAAAAGGAAACATGACTTAATAGGACTGATCCGGAGTCTTCCACATCCTAATTGCATGTCCTAACCAGCAGAGATTGGCTATTCTGGATTGATTTTGTGCTCTCTACCTGGGTTTGATTGCAAAATCCATCCTGGATTTAAAATAGCTTTATTATTTCTGCAGAACATTTCTTTGTCAACAAAACGGTATTTTCCAACCCAGAATACATTTTTTCAACAAATTCACAACCAAGTCACAAAACATCCCTGAGAAATACATTCCCTCAAGAAAATACTTTCCCCATATGTAAGACCATGAACTGCCAAAGTTTTCTTCCCTAAACTGTATTGAAGTGGGGTAAGCAGTACCATCCAAGAGGGCTGGTCTCAAAATGAGGGCAAGAAGGACAAAGGAGGGACAATAAGTGACCATGCATTGAATGCCACATGGGGAGCAGTTGTCCTTGCTGGCTTTATATGGGGTTTGGTGTGTCTACCAAACAGGTCTACCCTTTTCTACCTGTAGAAGCTGTACTGGAAATCTTGGGTTTTTCCCCATTGATATTCTGTGCTTTCCTACAGGGAAATTAAATCGTTTTTCTAATGGAAGAAAAAGACATAGACTAGGAAGCAGCTAGAGTGCTTGAGGGTCCTGGTCTGAGCCCTGATGTGTCCTTGATGCATGATCTCAGGAAAGACATCTTTCAAACCACCTTTTGCTACGTCTGTCCATAGGAAGCTGCAATGCCTGCTATGTGAGAAGCCAAGAATGTGTTTTGTGGTGGCAAAGCAAGCACAGAACTGCTTTGTGACCACAGCACAGGCTACCATCCCCACACTTCACCCCGACTCCAAAGCGTAGGCACAGGAAAATGAACTTCTTTTTTTTTCCTGCAAACAACTCGGAGATGCGCGAGGCATCGCCAGCAGAAGCTGGCATGAATCCCACACTCCAAGTCTTTTACAACCAAAAGAGCTTAGCAATTAGCAAAATAACAAAAAAAATGTCAAATGCATTTTTGATGCTCTGAAGTTGCTTAGATTTTAAACAAACAGTCTGGACTGCTCCCACACACCGAAAGGTCTGCGCGCCAGCAGCGTAGCAACAGCACCACCGTATGGGCATCTCCAACTTCTCCAACCTCAAAGCCGTGTTCTGTCTCCAGTTTGGTCCACAGATCAGCACCATGGTGGGATTAATTTGCAGCAATGCATTGATTTCATGGTTGTCAGCAAGAGAGTGCGTGATGTGAAGGTGACCTTTTTCTCCAAGGCTGGTCAGGTTAGCTTCCAAAATCTGAAATCACAACTGGGAATAGCTGGATGTTTGGGTCTGTACCTGGACCCTTGTAGAAATACTCAAGGTCAAGCAGGCTTCTTGCTTATTCAGCTTTTATAATGCTCACTGGTTGTACTTGTTTGCACCCACAGATCTCAAAACGCTCCCCTTGAGATGCAGGAGTCATGAGTCCTATTTGCCATAAGAGGAAGAAGAGGCACAAAGAAGAGAAGGCACATGCCAAAGCTCCCTCAGCAGCCCAGTGAGACCTCAAAACTTTTCTGTCTTTACTCAATTTTCTGCTCTTAATGACAGCTCTGGTCCCCATTGCTGAACTCTGAAAGATGTGTCAGGCAGCCTAGCCTTGCAGCCGTGTGCTCTGAAGCTTACTTGAACAGCAAACCTAGGAGTAAATCCTTGTAATGTGAGCTAGACCATGACATGAAACAGTGTTAAGCATCTACAGATGTAGCAGCTGGAGCCTATCTCTGCTGGCAGTCAAGGGCAGCCCTGGAGCAGCAGGAATCATGTTTCCTGCTGCTGGGCCAGCATCGTGCCTGTCCATCTCAAGACATGTGCACGGGAGAGTGGAAAACAGCTGAGAGGTTGATAAGAAATACTTTAGGCTGAGATAGGGGACATGCTGTGGCCTTTTGTCACAGGGAGAGCAAAGCATGCCTGTAATCACATACATAGTTAGAAAAGGGTGCACAGGACTGGCTGCTCTGGCTCCTCCTGGCTGCTAGCTATCCATCCATCTCTGTGGACATCTGTACATATTCTAGTTTTCAAATCTTTCTCTCCCCTTATCTATCCATCTATCTTCCTGTCTATCCAATCACGTACCTCATCCCATACCATCACATTCCCCCCTTAGAGATGAGTTTGTAATGTGATTTGCCTTACTGCCATCTAGTGACTCAGTCCCATTTATTTCCCCCACCCGTTCTGACTGGGGACACTTCACTTCTCCTGAGGCTGTTTGCATTCCCAGGAGCACAGCTGGACAGCATTAGAAATTCCCACTTCAGTGCCTAAAATTGGCCACTAAAATCCCTTTTTGTACATCCCACAGCCCCACAGCTGGAGCAGATTCGCAGACATCACCAGCTCATTCATTCAACATGTACGAAACACCTTCCAAGAGTGGAAAAGTCAATAAGATCCCCTCTGCAGCCCGTTGCAACCTCCACACACGTATTTCAGAACATCCTGAAAAGGACCTTCAAGCCATGCTTATGCTGAGCAAGAAAGGCAGTGATCTCTCTTCAGGGCCTCAGACAGCAGCTCCTTTTGTTCTTGCATTTAACTCTGGCTTTAATTAAGGCATCCAAGAAGGTGTTACACTCCTGAGCTCAGAGACTGGAGACTCTGCAGGATCCCCTGGTGATCCAACTGTTTCAGGGGCTACAATTCATTCAGGATCTTGGACGAGTGTGTGGAACTTCATCTTATTTTCCTCTTTGCTGGGTTCTGTTGTGGTTGTGTTTTTTTTCTCATCTTCTTATAAAAGTCATCCCCATGAAAAAAATCAGTCTGTGATTTAAGTCTTAATATATTTTCCCTGTCATCTTGCAGGCTTGACTACAGCCTCCTCAGACCATCTAGCCAAATGGTTGACACAGCCCAGGAAATCAAAGCAACTTCCTTTTGCCATTGAGGGCACTTGGTATCTCTGTCCAGATTTCCCAGGCATCATTTTGCCTTTCTTCTTCCTCAAATTTCCAGCTCATGCCTTCCACGGTTCCCCAGCCCCTCAGTGTGATCCATGATACCATGCTCTGTATTGTGGTCCACCACCCCTTTCCCAGCCTGACATCGGGCAGGTGAACAGGAATACAGCAAATAATCAAGCCCTCTGTCCCTCCCTCCTCAACAGAAAGCTCCAGACTTGTATCTGTCAGGAATCTGCTCCGACAACATAAAGTAGTACAAAAAAAAAATACCCAAGGGATTTGTAGGTATTCTTATATTCCATGGGGAAATAGATGGTCTTGTCCATGCAATTAGATAAACTTGGGGTTTTATAACATCAGGAAAATAAAAAATACCATGTGCACACGATCCTATGGACAACTGCATGTTAAGGTATGTATAATAATTATAACGGGGCATGTTTGCCATCTTCAGGAGTCGAGCAGTAACTGCACACAAGCGTTTGACAAAACAGCAAGAAGCAACAATCGTTGCAAGGATACAGGAATTGCTGGGCTCTCACACAGCCTCAGGCTGCAGCCAAGCCCGTCTGGGGCATGGACAGGCTCTCAGCTGTGTGCATCTCCTTCACAGCACCACGAGTCCTGGACTTCGCTGGCAGCTCTGACACTGCTAGAATAAAGAATAAAAAGAAATAATAGTACTGGGAGTGTTTGACTGGCAGCAAGTCAGGCTGCTGAGGATGAAAAGAGCACTCACTCTTGCTTATCAATGACTTGCTTGAAGGAAGAAATATTTGGTTCAAGGCTTGGGTGGATTTGACGGGGGGACTAAGTTGTGCTTTCCCCTTGGCCCTGTTCTTCCCTAACACAAGGAAACAAACACTACAAGGACAATCGTAAGGGACTGAAACCAAAATAACCTTCAATACCTCTGAATAAGGAAAATCAGAGTCTGAGAATACATTGCTACTTTATTTATCCAGCTATTCCATAAAGGTTAGCTATAAATGAGATGTTCTGCAAATACATGATGAAGCAGAAGTCAATACGCACTGAAAGAAGAAAGAGCCCAAGGGGAAGCACTTTAAGATGCCCACAGAGGAAACAGGATTTGCAGAATCATCCCCTACACCAGAATCTCCACTGGTGTAAATCAGGGCAGCATCATTAGCTTCAGCAGTCAGTCCAGCTGACCCTCTACCGCTCATCCCACAGCCACTGATCAAGAGTGATGATCCACCAACACACCAGCACAGCTTCCTTTCAATTTGAAAAAGGGCCTGGTTTTCCTAAGAACTAAACTGTACAAGAGGAAGCTCCTGAATCATAGAATCATAGAATGGTTAGAGGTCCTAAGAACTAAACTGTGCAAGAGCAAGCCCCTGAATCATAGAATCATAGAATCATAGAATGGTTAAAGTTGGAAGAGACCTTAAAGATCATCGAGTTCCAACCCTTCTGCTGTGGGCAGGAACACGTCTAACTAGACCAGGTGGCTCAAAGCCCCATCCAGCCTGGTTTTGAACACCTCCAGGGATGGGGCAACCACAAATTCCTCGGGGATCCTATTCCAGTGCCTCACCACCCTCACAGTAAAGAATTTCTTCCTAATATCTAATCTAAATTTCCCCTCTTTCAATTTAAAACCATTACCCCTTATCCCAACGCTCCACTCCCTGATAAAGAGTCCCCCTGTAGGCCCTCCTCAGATACTGGAAGGTCTTTATAAGATCTCCCTGGAACGTTCCACTCCCTGATAAAGAGTCCCCTTGTAGGCTCCCCTCAGGTACTGGAAGGTCTTTATAAGATCTCCCTGGAGCCTTCTCTTCTCCAGGCTGAACAACCCCTACTCTCTCAGCCTGTCTTCATAAGAGAGGTGCTCCAACCCTCTAATAATTTTCATGGCCCTCCGCTGGACTTGTTCCAACAGGTCCATGTCCTTCCTGTGTTGAGGACTCCAAAGGTGGACACAGTACTCCAGGTGGAGCCTCACAAGAGCAGAGCAGAGGGGCAGAATTACCTCCCTTCACCTGCTGGCCACACTTCTTTTGATGCAGGCCAAGATGTAGTTGGCTTTCCAAGCTGCCAGCACACACTGCCAGCTCATGTTGATATTATCATCCACAAGCACTCCCAAATCCTTCTCCTCAGGGCTCATCTCCAGCCATTCTCCTCCTGACCAGTATTTGTGCCTGGGATCGCCATGTCCCAGGTGCAGGACCTTGCACTTGGCCTGGTTGAACTTCATGAGGTTTGCATGGGCCCACCCTTTAAGCCTGGCAGACTCCCTCTGGATGGCATCCCTTCCCTCCAGCGTGTCAACCGCACCACACAGCTTGGTGTCATCAGCAAACTTGCTGAAAGCTATTACTGCAAAGTCCCAAGTTCCTGAGATTTAAGAAAAACACAAAATATAGCAAGAAAACAAGGCAAATTGAGTTTAGCAGAGAGGCCGGGTTTCTTTTACGGTGTGTACTGAGAAGTGGTCAAAGGAAGTGAGGGATGGGAGAGGTCTCCAATCAATCCACCAAAGCAAACATTCGCACTTCAGGTTGGAATGTGGCAGAACTCACCCTCATCTGTAATGAGAAGTGGTGTTTTTTTTACAAGCCTGAATTGTTTACAGTACCCACTGGTGGGTTTAAGTGTAAAACCGTACCCAACCTATCCTAAGAAGAGGGACTGGCACACAAAGAGAGGCATGCCACAGCACAGACGTGGCAGATAAAAACAACACCAAACAAAGCCATCACAAAGCCCCTTTGGTTTCAACACACACGCACACAAAAAAAAATTTGCATTGGCTATTGTCTTTTCCTAGGCTGCAGACAAGATATATGAATAAAGGCAAATGAGCACCTGTACACCTGGAAGAGGTCAATGCACAGTATTTTGACCACATACCTCACTACCACATGCCACGAGTGTCACAGACACTCACATATACAGATGAATTGCTGGAGGTGTTTATTAAAAGAACCTTATGTCCTTGATTTAAACACAATAGCTCCACTCAAGATAGCAATGGGGGTGGAGAGCCTTGTTCACAGGGTGCAACCGCAGCCTCACTGGCTCTGGGGAAGTGCATAAGGCCAGCCTTGTTCTGAAGAATTTGGGTTTTTTTCCACTCATGTGAACACTTTGCCCAAGGGTAGGAGGAAAGGCGTGGGTGTAGTGGTGGAGAGGAGCTGCTGGTAACTCTGAAAGTCGCAGTCAGATTGGAGAGGCACCTAATGCAAATATCACCACCGCAAACCAACCCCTCCCTTGGTCCAGCCTCGCTCAGGTGCCTTCAGAGGGTGACCTTCTGGGCATGCCTGATTGCTTCCTCCCAGGGTATATAAACTGCCCTACGAGGAAACAACCCATATTCAGCACGAGAGAGACTATCCCAAAATGAAGGCTCTCCTTGTCCTCCTGCTGGGAGCGGTCCTGTGCCTGGACTCAGGTAAGACAGCACGGAGAATCTGCCCCACATCTCCTCCAGCAGGTCTTCAACTAAAAGAAAAGACTTGTGATGGGGTTTGGCAGTGAGGGAAGAAATGCCGACGCAGTTGTCATAGGAAGATATTGGGTTTTTGGTGGGGTGTCCTGGGTGTTGCATGGAAAAAAATGCATAGTTCCACTCTGCTGATGGTGTGACCCTAGTGCTGGGTAGTGCAGCTTCCAGGAAAGATAAATCTTATAGAAAACTGAATTTAATTAAAATCAAAATGCTCAATCAAATGCAGACCATATAGTTACATGTGGGTTTGGTTTTTTTTAAGTGGGCTGGGCGGTTGATTTTTCTTCTTCCCAAGCCATCAAAGGACCATATAGTTACGTGTGGGTTTGGGTTTTTTTTAAGTGGGGTGGGTGGTTGATTTTTCTTCTTCCCAAGCCATCAAAATTGCAGCATTTCTGCCAAGGTAAGTTTTATCCCAACTTGTTTTCTGAGTCTTCATTTCAAAAGTGACCTCTGATTGTCAGAATTTTAATAGAAGAGAAAAAAAGATAATGTCATGGCATGTTATTTTCTAAACTGGATGGGTGGGATTTGGACACCGTCACTTTTTTATTCTGGCCTGATTGGGAAAAAAATGGTTTTAAACCAGCTTTTTCCTATTGCCAGAGAATAGAAGAAGCAGATCTGAGCAGAAATGTTGCTCAGTCAGCTGAGGATGTCTAAGGAATAGGCAGAGAAGGGTCTCATACAGTCCTGGCCAGACCCTCTTATCTGCCAGCTTCTATCAGGGTGCTCTGAAATTTGACTTTCATTGCATTAAAAGTCAGAGAAATGTGAGAGTAGAGTGCAGCGCTACAGACAAACTAAGGTTTGGCTCCTTGCCTCTATGACTGCATCAGTCATTTATACCAGCATGGCTTGGCCAGAGGGAGACCAAGTGCTTCAAATCTCTTCTTGCTTGTTCTCTGAATAACACTAGTTTCTATTCCATGTTCTAAAAGAGTATGTTGGGCATTAAAGTATCGATTTGAGGGAGTCATGATCCAAGCCTGTGGTCATTGGGTTAAAGTACTTACATATACATCAGCTCTCACACTTGCAAGCTCCAGTGATGCCCTGGGGCGTGGGTAGGAAATTGGAAGAGGTAATTGCACCGTGTTCTCACTCCTCTGGGGACTATTTTTCACCAGGGTTAGTCACTTGTAAGCTGCAAATACTTATTCTGCCTTTGCTTGATGCTCACAACAGCACAGCAGATGTTAACAACGCTGACTTGCGTCCCCCATAGAGTGGCATGTCCTCGAGGGGGTGGGAACACGTGGTGACCTGTTTTTCAGAGGGAGACAAAAGCCGTGTTTGCACTTTGCTTTCTGAGAGGGGGTGATGGAGAGTACATGTCACAAGTTGGTCAAACTGAGACAATGGGCTGGAAGTGACCTTGTAAACCGCCTGCTCCATCCCTCCCTCCCTCACCCCCTCTTCCCTCTGGGATTTCCCTTTTTTCATCCAACCCTGGCAATGCTTCAGCTAAGGCTCACAAGCCTACCTGGTCAAACACTCGTGACTACTGAGGCAGGCAAATAATTGCCTTTCTGGGCACTTCATCCCTTCATCCCAGCTCAGGAAGAAGGAATGTCACAAAAAGCCTGTTCCAGACAGGAACTGATATAGACATCCCAAATGCAGAGGAAGAAGCATTTGGGAAGCACTTCCCATTGACTGACAAGACCAGTCAATGAGACCAGCTCCTCCCTCACTGCACTGACTACACCTGAAACAACTTCAGCAACTGCAAAACTTGACTCTCACCTCAAGCGAGTGTACTATTCTCCACCAAAAATGGGAAAAACGTTGCTTTTTGCAATACCAGAGGTGCTGTCTTCCTTTGAGGACCCACAGGAACATTTCTGTTTCCCAGTGCAAGCACTAAGTTGCAATCCCTAGAGAGCCTCAGATAGATCTGTCTTATAACCCCTCTTGATCTCTTGCAGGTTCCTCTTTGCAGTGTTACAGCTGCATGACACAGCTCAGCAACTCCAACTGCAAGAAGGAAGTGAGCTGCAAGGATAACGAAATGTGCAAGACAGATGTGATCAGTAAGGCAAAAAATGGGGTGGGAAATGTCTTAGTCGTGATGTCGGAACCAAGCATGGCGATAGCCTCAGGTGTCCAAGCCAGCCCCACCTACTCTAGTTATATCAGCTAGTTATAGCAATGTTCAGTGTGCAGCGGAGAGAGAAAAGCCATCTGGGGAGAAAAGGTGATAAAAAAGCTTTCGGATGACTGTCATGTTAATTAGAAATGACGCGAGGATAATGTTTATGCCTTGGTGATAACTGGTCCCTTGGTAGCAGTGCTGGCCATCACCAAGTCTTCTCCCCACACTGGCCAAGAGAGTATGATTACAAAGTCATGTTGTACCCCATAAATTCCTCAGTATTTGCCAATAGATAATTCTAAAAACTGAGCATTATGGCAAGTTACAAGGAATGAATCTCAGGAGGGTGCTGCTGCACTTGAGATTGCAAATACTTACCAATGTCTCTCACTTGTACAAAATTGGGTTTATTTCACTTTCATAACACCAAATATTATTTGCTTTCAGGGTCAATAGTTAAGTTTATGGCTTTGAAAAGTTTGGAACATAAATGTGAAGGGCTGAGTCTGGTGAAACCTAGTCATAAAGTCAGGAATATTCAGCGACAGAGCTGACTTTAGGTGAATTCAGTGAAAAAGACAGTTTCACCTAAGCCCTTCTTCAGCCAGCTCTGAATGCAGCCACCTCTGTGTCTCCGGATAAACTCCTTTAACAGATTATGATTTAATTCTCCCATTCTAGATCTGGCCAAAAAAAATAAGTTTGCCCTGTCCAGATCTGTGGTGACAGCTCAGTTGTTCTTAGACCTGGGGCACAAACCCCACCAGTGGCATGTTCAAACTCATCTTTGTCAGGCAGCTAATGCAATACCTCCAGTAGGCATTGTCCTTGTTGGAAATGTGCAAATCCATGGCCATGCATTCACATGCAGGAGAGCAGAGGCATTGTATAACCCACTAAATTTATACATTAAATTTGCATATGTCAAAAACTTGATGCCCAGAATAGATTGTGCAAGATCAGGAGATCTCATGCAGGCTCATCCCCCTGTACTCAGTACTGGTGAGGACCCATCTCAAATACTGTGTAGAGTTTTGGACCCCTCCATAACTTCCTGGGTGTTGAAAGGCTCCATGCAACAAAGAGGGATGGGATGGGAACAAAGATTACGCCATAGGCTTGCTCCTCATCCACTAGTATTTTAGGCTTCCCAGCAGAGGTGTTAATGGCTTCTTTCATTATTAATTAAATTATTAGAATTTATGCAGTTAGTCCTGTTTTAGAAATCCCTAGGGACTGTGCTGGGGAATACACTGCCTTAAGCAAACCATCAGGGACTGAAGTCCTTTGCCCCCCCCGCTGACAAACTGACACCTCAAAGAAGTAACCTGCCACAGTAAAACATGTAGCTGTTTGGAAACACTTCTTTTTTTAGTTTTTCTAAGAAGTGAGCTCAGATAAGAATAGCGTCTCGTTGTTCGTTTCCGTGAGGCTTGGCTTGGCCTGCATTGAGTCCTTGTAGTAACGGTCCTGCTTTTGTTCCAGGGATCGCCGGGTTCTTCAACATCATCAACAAGGGCTGTGACGCATCATGTGAAGCAACCTATCAGGACTTCAGCGTGGGCAACAGGAATATCACCTGCTGTGACACCAACCTCTGCAATGTCAATGCAGCGGGCAGCCTGAGGTCCAGCTACGGGATAGCAGCAGGGATCGCAGCCAGCCTGCTCTGGCCCTTCCTGAACAACAGACTGTGAGGAGCAAAGAGGACTCCTGTGACCCCAGAAAGTCTTGGAGCGTTCCTCTTACAGGAATTGTAACCAGGAGCAATGCAGTGTGTTGGACACACAGCATCCTTGGAGCTGATGGCAGACCTTTGCCGTATGATAGCTTCCTCACCACTGTTACTGTGTTTCCATAGTGCTACCAGATAAGAAAATGTGTGCATGCTACCTGAATAACACCTAAAATATACTGATTTCTGAATTAAGCATGAGTTTGTTACCCGTCTGTCACTTCGTTATGTGTTTCTGCACCCAGCAGTAATTGCAGTGGGTGTGTTGCATGTCTGGCCAAGGTTCAGTCTTGGTCATTGCTATGTAATGATGATACATGCCAAGAAGTACCATGGCAGAGCAGGATAGAGGTGGCATCTGTACCTCCAAAGCTTAAAGGGCTGTAGCTTATGACAAACTCTGGAGGGCACACACCCCAAGAAAACCCATGAAGTGCAATCACACCTCCAGGGGATCTTGTTATGACCTGGAAACCCTGGGACCCTGCACTTTGTTAAAGTAGTGCTCACCTTCTTGTGGGCAGGATTGCATACTCAAGTATCTGGAGCACCATGGTGAGCAGTAAACATTGGAGAGAAGTGGAAAGGGTGTCCCCATGGTGTTCTGATCAAATGATCCAATTCTGGGATTACCAGTCTCCATCCTGGCCATAGCAGCATCTCTTGAAGGTTCCTATCTCCCATAGGTAGGTTCTCAAGCTTTCTTCTCCAAGTTCCTCTTTGATCCGTTCCCCATGGCACAGCCTGGGACACAGGTCCTGTCATAACATCGAAAAGGTGTTTATCTTACAGGTTCTGTGGGGTTGCCTAGCAGAGGAGGGACAGTGGAGAAAGTAAACATCAGAGCTTGCATTTTCCCCTCTGGTACCTTGATTATGGAGGTGAGCACACACCTGTGGACACGCACTCGCTTTCACCCCCATTTTGAGGAGTGCAGATGAGTTGGGTGAGACTGGTGTTTCCTGAAGAATTGCTGAGGTCATGAGGATACCCACAGAGCCCTTTATTCCCTTCCTTATAAAAGGAATTTCCCTTGTTCACCCACTAATCTTTCCCCATTCCTGGGACTCCCTGCTGAAGCCAGAGTGGCCTTCTCCACTCATCACATATAGAAGATGAAAATGTGATAAAGGAGCAGCTTAGTGTAACCTCTGGCACTGATAGAATCGTGTTTTGCCCTTTAATGGTGTAATGAATGCAGCAACCATGCCAGCTTCAAATATGTGGAAAACCATTTTAAGGGCTCTCTGTTAGTGATACCAATGAAGTGTCTGCGTGCAAGGCAGACCCCATAATTTTAACACCTCTCCTATACAGATATAGCCCCTCTATATAGTTACAGATTCTAAATTATAGTTCGCCTTCTCCAGATATTTTATTTTATGGATATAAACTTGAGTGTTTCCACTTTGCACTGGGAGATCCTGTAT
The DNA here is from genome assembly GCF_001431845.1 of Calidris pugnax. NCBI lineage: Eukaryota > Metazoa > Chordata > Aves > Charadriiformes > Scolopacidae > Calidris > Calidris pugnax. The sequence continues at coordinate 29,915,623 of NW_015094509.1, forward strand.
AACGTTTGGCACCAGCAGCAGAGAAAGGACCATACAAAAGCTGCCTAAAAGAAACTCTCAAATAAGACCTCCAAGCAACACATATGTAAAGAGATCTGAAAACCAAGGTAGGAAACATTCTGGAGAAGGCCACTGTTGTCACATGTGCCTCCTCCCAATACACAACAAAAGAAGACAAGGCTGGTATCAGCAGAGTGTACAGACGGGCCTGGGAGTGCCCTGAGTGGGGGTGACAAGACAGGCTGGACCTATGAAGTCAAGGAGCTGTGAAGCCAGGACAGCAGTGGGTGGAAGACTAAAAGGGGAGGGAGACTGGCCAAGAGCCCCATTTTTCTCTCTCATACCTTAAGAACTATTGGAGGTGCAAAGGACATGCAGAGCCATGGGCTGAAATAACATAAAAACATTTAGCTAGTGGATATGTCATCTGGGGACCTATAGCCATGGGACAAGAGCCAGCATCAAATTTTGGATGAAGTCAGATGTCAGTAGATAATGACACTGTCTGCTATTGTGAAAGAGAAAAGTACATAAATCCTTGGGACACAAGGCATTAACAAGCTGCTAATTGTAGGAAGCGGGAAAGGGGGTTTCCCCAAAGGAAAATCCATAACTTATCACCTTCCTCATATGAGACAAGTCTGGTTATTGGCTGAGGGAGGATATGAGACAGGTGAGATGATTTATTCTGGCTTTTCCAAACCTCCTGAGTCTTAGTGACTGAAAAGGGGGTTCATCCAGCTGTACATGTCCCTGCCAGGCCATTTTCTGCATGGCTGCCCAGCTCCGTGAGCTCTCCAGTCCAGGGGCTCATCTTCTTGCACTGTAAGAAGGTCTCTCACACACAATTGACCTGCACCCACTTTCTGAAACCATTCCCAGGCAGCCAACCACGTCCACATCCAGTGGCCTTTCTCCATGAGCAATTTGCCTACGATGGCCAAATTCTGGAGACTAGGAGTTTAGCTCTACAGTAATGGTCAAAGTCAGGTCCCTAGGGTCATTGGGCGAGACATGGCCTCTTCCAGCTTCTGGAGAGGTCAAACACATTCAATTGTGACAATGAGAGGTGCCCAAAGTCTAGCATGAATGGAGGCTGTTTGCCTGTGTTAAAGTGCATCGGTCCCATGTGGCAATGACATCTAATTGCTGGAGCACAGCATTTAGGAGTTTCTTGCTGGAACCAAGAGGGGACTTTCTCATGCTCTGGTGGTTGAGACCTGATGTTTAGACCCTTACAAACTGAATGGACAGGTTGAAAGGGACCTTAAAGACCATCTAGTTTCAACCCTACTGCCGTGGGCAGGGACACCTCCCACTAGATCATGTTGCCCAAAGCCCCATTCACCCTGGTTTTGAATACTCTGGAAGGAGTCCACGGTTGACAGCTGAGTGATTTGCCTCTGGATTTATCTGGAGATATATCCTCTCTGTGGATATATCTGGAGTTTTTGCATGTAGTGCCAGAGAGTGGGGGGGATTAGGCAGTTTAGAGAAGGTGTAACTGGGGGAGTCCAGGACTGGGATAGACACAGTAAAGAGCATTCTGGTGGTTGAGACCTGATGTCTAGACCCTTAGAGGCTGAATGAATGGGTTGAAAGGGACCTTAAAGATCATCTCATTCCAGCTCTACTGCCATGGGCAGGGACACCTCCCACTAGACCATGTTGCCCAAAGCCCCATTCACCCTGGTTTTGAATACTCTGGAAGGAGTCCATGGTTGGCAGCTGAGCGATTTGCCTCTGGATTTATCTGGAGATATATCCTCTCTGTGGATATATCTGGAGTTTTTGCATGTAGTGCCAGAGAGTGGGGGGGATTAGGCAGTTTAGAGAAGGTGTAACTGGGGGAGTCCAGGACTGGGATAGACACAGTAAAGAGCAGGGTAGGAAGCCCTCGTGGACATAATGAGGTGCTAACCAGTGGAACTCTCTGCTGCTTGATGGGTGCCTGGCATGGCACTTGCAATAGCACTTCCCATTCAGGTTACAGACAGACAGCCTCAAAAACAACCCTTTAAATTCTGGGAAGGGTTAGGAGGTGGCAAACTGGGGCGGAAAAATGACTCAGCCATGGGTCAGAACCTGGGCTGGGCTAGGGCAGGACTAGGAAGAGGACTGTTTTCCCAGGTGCTGCGACAGCATGTTGACAGAAAGGCTGGCTTCCCTTCCTGCCTTGTAAACCCCTAAGAAACAAAAACAGGACTCAGTCCCTCCTGCTCTGTCCTGCACCCTTTGTCAGCAGCATGCTCATTTGGTTCAGAATATCTGGCATCACGCAGCTACTCAAGCTCTGGCTGAAGTTCAGTTTACTCTCTGGGTGGTAAGAAAAAGGGCTGAGAGCTGCTTGCTGGGTGAGGCACAAGCACAACATTTATTTGAACAACAAGGCTACTTCTTTTTTTGCCCAAGCATGTTGTTTCTTGACATTGCTGGCTGAGCAGCTTTATCAGTTCTTCTATCTTTTCCACGCTTATCAAAAAGCCTAGAATTGAGGACAGTCTCTCGAAACACCTCAATCCATCATGACGATTGAGATGCAAGAGATTTCTTTTCCCCCAGGATCAAACTACAATTCATTTATTTAAATAATATATAGCTGGACAATAAAATAGATGGTTCCTTCTTTTCAAGGGCAGCAGCTGCACTTTTCCAAAGGCTGCAGTTGTGTTATGGACTGAATGTAAACATACGATATTGCAGTGAGGCTACCTCTTACAGATGGGGAAAGTAGAATCAGAGAATAATAGAATTGTTGAGGCTGGAAGGGACCTTTCAGATCATCTAGTCCAACCATCAAGCTAACACTGACAAAAACCAGCACTACACCATATCTCTAAGTACCACATCTACTCATCTCTTAAATACCGCCAGGGATGGTGACTCCACCACTTCCTTGGGCAGCCTCTTCCGATGTTTGATAACCCTTTCAGTGTAAAAATTTAGAGTGACCACTTTGGTATGATTTTTATGGCAGGAAATGCTACAGACATGTTCAGAGTAAAAGAAAGGTGTTCTTAATTATTGTTATGATGCTGTATTTGCTACTAGTAGTATTTGTTAGTATTTATTACCTCTGCAGATAGAGATTAGGGTGTACAGTATGGCCCAGTAGAACTTACATCCAGTGCCTGTACCTGGTCTGAAAAATGTCACCAAGGTCCTGTGAATTCAACCCAATTTGTAGCAGCGGGTTAATAACATTTGATCACACTGGAGAAAGTCTCTGGGGCAGAGAGGCTGGATGAGCTGGTGTTTGTGGACTAGCAGTTCCTTGCTGTGCCCCACATATCCTTCATGGCCTGGGGCAAGTTACACACCGTCTCCATACCTCTGCCTTGTACAGATGTTATCAGGTCCAGCATATCAAAAGATGTTCAGATAGTGGCTTTAATAGGGCCAGGGGAGAGACTGAGGCTAAAAATAAGCTCAAATAGAGTCAGCTAGCATAACAGAGCTAGGGAATGATTACCCACTACCAATCCACCCTGCACAGCCACATTCCTGCTCTGAATTATCCACACACTGTTGTGCAATGAGGCTTTTAGTGATCCAGATAGACTGGGAGACAAAGCCTGCAGTTTGCTCTGCTCTGCCAGATATTAAGCCACTGGACAGTCACTAAAAGCAATCAAAAGACCTGCCTTTTTATTGCAGAACATCCCTAAAGTAACTGTACCCACCACTCACCCGGGGAAAGGCTGACGAAGACAAGTTGACTCCATGCCACCTTGAGTAATCCCACTCCCATTCTGCCACTTGACAGCTGTGTGTGACAGAGTGATTCCTTTCTAGCCCCTTTCTGACCTTCTCTTGAGCTCCATTAATGCCTTTCTAGGCTAAATCACAGGGCTCCTTGCAAACCAGATGCTGCACCCACTACTACCCTGTTGATGCTCTGGATCCACAGCTCCTAGTGCAACCCTGAACTCCTCCCTATATGGCTTCTCTGATTCCTCAGCCACAAGCCCATATTATGGGGGCATAACCTTATAAAGCTTATTAAAATAGCTCTCCCTATGTGCCTCTACCAGGAGTTGTATACGTCAGCTGTGTTCATCACCCACACTGAAACAGCCTCTACATCCTTCACAGGCACTTGCTCACCTTTGCCAGTGCTTCCCCACCTGGAACACTTAGACACACCGTGGACCATCGAGGACCCTTTCACAGCTCTGCTGGTGGCCCTCTCATGGGCACATGCTCACCTTTGCCAGTGCTTCCCCACCTGGAACACTTAGACACACCGTGGACCATCGAGGACCCTTTCACAGCTCTGCTGGTGGCCCTCCATGGCTGGGGTAGTTTGACTGCCTCTCTACACTTCCCCTGCAACAGAGATGACAGGTATGGGGCTGAGTCAGGAAAGGAAAATATTTTGCTCCTTCATCTCTTGTTATTTTCAGTAAAGATTCCATCTGGCATTGAGGGAATTTGTGGAATGAGAACTTCACCCATGGCAGGTGAGTGAAAGTGGAGTGATGGGCAGGGAAGGGACTTGTTTTTATCAATGGTCACTACGTATTGAGCTATTTGCAGGGACCCACTTGTCTTCCTGGGTGGCTGTGTTGTGCCACACACATGGGTGTCTTCTGTCCAAACGAGTTGTGTCTTCTGCTTTGGACTGGCATTCAACTGCATCCTTTAAACTTGCCATCTACAATGTAGCAAGGGGAAAATGTTTTATCTCACAGAAAAATTCAAGAGAAAACGATATAATCTCTGTCTGTAACAGGCAAAGTTTCTGTTGTGAAGAGAAAGGTGTTCATCCTGCTTAAAATACTGATGTTTGGGCAGAGACAAGCTTTTTTGATACCCATTCAACTGCAGTAATTAAAAAGAGAGGAAGGTGTGGCTAATATTTCAAATAGTCAGTTGAGATGTGATAATTGGAATACAGCTGACCTATTCTGTTCCTCTACACATGAAATGAGCTTCAGAAAAATAAATGAAGGTCGGACTTGACATAAGAATTTGACTATTCAAAGTTTAAGTGGAAATATTTAGAAGAAAACAGTTAAGAAAACAACCTTGTCTGTTCTGTGTCTTGCACGCTGTAGAGGCAGAGAACAGCAGTCTGTTGCCAAGACTGCAGTGCTCATGTGCAGTCGCTGCTTCTGGACTGGTCCCAATTGTCTTGTGGTAAAATAGCAGAGCATTTCACAAGAGTTCTCACACCCATCTACTATCAAAGACGGCTGATTCCCTGCCCTTCTTAATCCCATGCAATTCGTTTCTCTCCCCTGTTGTTTTTGCAACTCTGCTACCAGGTTCTCCTCAAATGCAGCAGTTCTACCCTGGTTTTCCTCATCCTTTCCCCCAGGAGGACGAAGAAAAGAAACATTTGCCTTTGCCATGGAGGCTTACTGATGAGATGTCTTCCAGTGTCCATGGGAAACAAGGGCTCTGAAGCCAGTTATGAGCATGTCCATGTCTGAAGTGCTGTAACAGCTGCCCCTCAACCTTGAATCTGCTCAAGAAGTGATGATCTAAAGAGCTGGCATTTGACACAAAGACAATGAGAGAGAACAATCCTGGCATGAAGAAATACCCCGCAAACAAAAGGTATTCATCTCAGAGAACAGGGGCTCTCACAAGGTGAATGGAAAATTGTCCCAAATTCCCCACTCTGGAAGCTTGAGGATAACCCTTATCCTGCTGATGTAGAAAAAGCTGCTTTCCCAAAGTCCAGGGAAGTTGTAAAGGTACAAGTCAAGAACCCAAAGAAGCAGAGAAACCTCATTTCTGTCCTTGGCACCTGTGAACACAGAGCCTGCAAGCAGCACACCTGGAGGGAAGGGTGAGCATGTGTGGGCACGAGAGGTAGAGCATTTGTTTTGCTGGCTGGCACCAGGGACTGGCATTAAAGGCAACAAAGAACAGAAACATTTTTCCGAGTCTCACTGTCATTCCCTCCCTGTATTCAAAATGACCTGTGAGGACAAAACAAAAATTCTCTCTATCCTTCTTATCTCCTCCTCCTTCCTGGTTCACCCAACGCTTATGTCCATCACAAGCACAGGGACAGGGCAACCAAACCAACAGCCTTCACTCATCTAGACTATGCCCTGCTCCGACCTCTCTTTCATCTCATCCACATTTCAGCTACACCATTTCAACAACAGCTTCCATGACTTGAATTTGTGTATGGAGGGCAGTCTAGTCTGTCGCTTCCCTTAGCATCTGTGAGAGCTGAGGTTACCACGTGGCTTTTTGCACAGACAGGATGGCTCTCCGGTTCAAAAGTTCTTTGTGATACTCAGATGGGCAGAAAGGGCACGTGTAAGTACGTATAAGTGTGACAGTCAAAAGAAAAGAGGATAAGAATAAGTTGTTCATTCACATAGAAACATATTTACTCAGCACTGAGACTTTACTGGAGTGCACACAAGTAGCTTCTGATGGAAGGTTAACTGCAGGGCAGAACAGCTACCCCAGGAAAACTTGCTTAGCTACTATAAAAACCTCAGCAGTCTCATTTCTGCATAGAGCTTAATAAGAAGATATTAAATCTATGCTAAGAAAAAAACATAAATTCTTGCAGGGCCTTTATCAGTGACATCTGTATCCACAAAGGTCGAGAATTCACTGATGTTTGGATTGCCAAAAGAATGTAGTCATTACCTACACCAAAATATGTTGTCTCCTTGCAATGCTCTTTTTATATTATTGTATGGGTTCTGAGGCCCATCCAGAGATAAATCAAGCCCAGAAGCAAGCGGTCGTGAAACCATTATACTACATGCTAAGATCCTGCTTAACAAGCACTAGAGGTGGGATATACCCACACACCCCTCCGAAATGCAGGGTGGGTAAAGGATGAGAAAAGTATTTTCTTCAAAATCACGCAACTCAAAATACAACTTATTACTTTTCTAACCTTCCAGGGATGTGGCAAGTTCCAGGCCCAGAGGTTACAGCTACGTTAGCAAAGGATCCCAGGCCAGCAGATTCCATTCGGGGAGGACAAATAGTCTGACCCAACAGCTGGAGTAAATCTCTATTGTTACAGCACCAATCTGCATAAACTAGTATGTCATTAATTAATAACAGCTGCTAGGTGCTGAGTATTCTAATGAAGAAAACTCCTCTTCTAAATGGACCCAGAAGTTCTCAGACTGAACTGTTCCTTCCAAGCCTAGATCTGTCCAAACTTTTAGCAAAGTGCCCTCAGCCAGTCCCTACCTCAACCCCAGTGAATGTATACAAAATGGTCATTACTGTTGCAAGTTCCTCAGATCCAGAGCTGCACATTTGTATTCTCCTTGCTCAGCAGGCTTAATTAATATCCAGACTGGACCATCTTGTTTACCTCTAAAGGTAGACTTCCAAAGTTGTATGACTCTTGTGATGAGAGAGGCTGGGGGCAACCACAGATGGCGCTTTATGCCCTTGTTTTCCTATGACCATGTTCTAGAGAAGTATCTCATCCCCAGAGACATTTCTGTAGAAAATAGAAAATATGTAAAGAACAGAATTAGAGGACCTGGACTCTGGGAAGGATGATTATTCCCTAGATGTGAAACAGTCCAGCTGGCTATTTTCCTGCATGTATTCCACTGTGTTTTCTGTAAAGAAACACAAAATGCAAAGGGTGGAGCAGAAATACACAGGAAGCAAGTCTACAACACTGTGTGGATACTTCAAGGTAAATTCTCTGCCTTCCCCACCCTGTTGATTCACCATGAAATAAAAAAAAAAAAAAAAACAGTGGACACCTTTGCACCTCAGAAATTACACAAAAACATTTGTTTCCCTGCTTCTGGCTTTGGGATTAAAATGTTGACATAAACAAGCCCAAAGCCCTCATGCTGAAGTGGAGCATAGGGCTGCCTCTTTCCTGTTGAATGCATGATAAGAGGCAGACAACATCCTGAAGACAATCAAGGGTGTAGGAGGCGAAGTGACTATGCGTACACTCTCTGAAGAGGGTTGGTGAAGGAGGTCTGTGCTGGTCTACCTCACATAATGGGGCCGTCTGTCCAAGAAGAGCCTAAGAGGAAAAGGGCTTCACCTACTCCCTCACTATCTTTAACAGGATACTAAGGCAAACACAAAATTCAGCAGCACAGCTGTCCCAAAACAGACCCTACACATCACAACCAAGTGAACTCTCATCTTGCTCATGAGTAGAATAACTTTCCAAACTCCCTAGCTCTCCTCCAACCCAGCAGAGATGCTGCCTGGCCATTTCTTCCTTCATCACCCACTTTTACCACCCCATATACATCAAACCCTTTGAGTTACCCCAACACAGATTGCCAGGGCACTGGCACAGACAAAATGGAGAAGCTTGTTTCATCTGTGCCCAGAGCTGAGCATTATTCCTGTCCATGAGCTCTTATTTCTAACTACAGGGGCTATTTGCACACCTGGAATCCCAACTGATGCATCTACCCAAGGATGCATCCCAAATGATGCATCCTTTTATGAGGGGGCAGTACCATACGGCTCTTTTCTGTGCCTTAAAAAACACATCATCTTGGCAATGTATTGATCAATAAATCATACCCTGATCAATGTCCATCTTAAAATCAAGCTGTTAATTCTTTTCCCCATCTATTAGTCGAAAAATAATTCACTGCTTGGACACACATTTCTAATTTCCATCCTTGATTTTTTTCCATTGCTAGATCCCACCCACTTCTCCAGTGACACCACCTTTCTTATCTCAGACAGCTCTTCCCTCCTAAGTTGCCTGCTGTTGAGCATGTCCTTATTTAGGGATCTTTTCTCTTTCTGCTAAGAAATCCCAGCTCTTTTTGCCTGATATGTTGTCCATTCCTGTCTCCATATTAGCCTTCATATGGACTGCAGCTCCAGCTCTTTTTGCCCGATATTCCTGTCTCCATATTAGCCTTCATATGGACTGCAGCTCCCTTGGGCACAGGTGGTGATAAACGCACCCATGTTGCAAGTGTGGTTTTGTTGGTGCCTTGCACAATGACCTGAGAGCTGCATGGTCCTCACTGACATAGTCCCTAATCACGACAGCTTACTTCACACTTCTTCAGATGTCTGACGTATATGCAGCCTGTGATCAAACAATACTCTCATGTCTTTCATCTCCCCAGTCATTTATAGGTGACCTCTTAGTTTACCGTATAACTTACTTATTACAGTATATGATCTTATTAGTATATGATTTGTATCCAAGCCACCTGGTTGTTTACCATATCCTGATCCTTGATGTGAAATCAAGGGAGATCATAATCTTGTTTTTTAAGCCTTTTCATATTTTTTATTATTGTCTCCTTCAACAATTATTCTTAATCCTGGTGTGCTATTGAGGTCAGACAAATGACTGAAGGATTTTTACACCTCCCTTCTTTAATTTAGGTGATAAATTATGACCTTGTGATACCATCTTGAACTTGATCAATTTATGAACAATATGTAGGAGTGGGCCTGGACCTGCTGTTCTCTATGTTCTCTTAGAGTTCTCTCATGGAAAACATCCTGTCCTACTTTACCCAACTTGAATGCATTAAACATTTTTATTGCACTTCAGATGTGGCTATTTCTATTTCTGGACACCTGTCTCCATGCTGTCTTTACCCCCAAAGTCAAAAGCACTTACTATATTGAATAAGTAAGTGGTTTAATTTAACATTCAGTTTTCATCTATCACATCTTCACTACTTTCATCTCCCAATATAAGGGCTGAAGAATTTAAACATTTAATGTCCTTTCTGAGATCTAAGCCCTTTTGACTATTGCAAATTTTTACTTTATGTATTTCTTAACCTCTGCTATATAATTTTATCTGATGCTCAGTTTTCCCTTCCATTCTTTTAGGCTTCCCTCTCATTCCTAGTATAATCTTTGTAACAATTATCCACCCATTTCAGGCCACAGTTATTCTTCTGTAGATGTTTTTTCTCCACTTTTCCTCCTTGTTACGGAAACAAATTCTAGATGGATTTCTGAATCTTTGATTTTAGGCGACCACAGGTTTGCATCCACATCCTTGAACTCACAGTTCACTCACCATAGATCAACATTTATCTTCAGTATCTGTTTAGCTGAATCAATCCAACATTCAGCTGGATCAGGAGACAATATCTTTCCTAGTGTGTTAGACTCCTGGGCCCAACCGTGAGACTATGCCATCTCAAAAAACATCTCTGCAAGGAGAGGAGATGTGGGGGAGCAAGGGAAGAGAGAATTGTTCTGTGTTGTAGGCGGCTAAATGGAGCTAAAGCCAGAGTAGATGAAGATTAATCTGAACAGCTAAACTCTGGGCAGGCAGGTGAGCTCTGGAAACATGTAAGATTCCCAGAGGAAACATACCTAGACAAGGCAAATGGAGAGACTATTGGCTGTGGTCATCTCAGTTGGACACATGGATGAATGATCAAGGAGCCTGGTCCTACTGGAAAGCATTGGCACAGTTCTGTATGGGGATGGCATTTCTTTCTCCAGTTTGAGCAAGAATGTCCCTTCAATTCTGGCACTGACCCAAAAGCAGGGTTGGCAAAAAGGAGATTCATGACAAAGACCCATTTAGAAAATAATGTCCTTTTCAGCTGTCATTTGCAGGCATGTGCCAAAGGTAGAAGCGTGAGGGGAGGGTGGAGAATATTAATTACTGAGAAGACTGGGCACCATGCATCAGAGCCATTCACATTCGGCATCTCCAGGAGCATCCTTATCCTTACTCATGACCAAGTGGGCAGATTTTTAATGGCTGATCCTTTATTATTAAAATCACAACAGATTTATTATGCTGGAAGTTTACTACACGGTAGGGTGTGAACTGTGGGTAGCCCATGAGTAGTTTTTGATTGCTCACTGTCCTCCTTGGCAAAGGAGTCTTGTTGATATCCCATCCAACTCATTCTGTAACCACATTCAGTCATGCATGTTATTCATGCAGTAGTTATTCATGCTTTTGTCTTTAGCAACTCTTCCTTCTTCCAAACTAGCCATGGAAGTAACTTCCTCAGAAAAACATCCAACAAATTCAGTTCAACCAAACAACATCCTGATGTTAGGTGAAAGGAAGATACATACTGAGAACACGGCCAGGAAGTCCCTAACATAATGTCACGTGAAAGAAATGTGTTTCCTAACAGGAAAATCTCTCTAGTGGTTGGGAAAGCAAAGCACCATTTCCACACCTGCACCCTGAGCCTACACAGAAGCTTCCCCACTGGAGCCCTGAAGAAGCTTCTTCCATCAGTCATTCCCCTCGTGCAGCTCCACCCCAACAGCAATGCTGAGAATGTAGATAGAAAGATGACAGTGGAATTTTAACATCACCACGACATGAGCTGTTATTACTGCTTTACTTGCAAAATAATCTCACAGTTCCGCAAACTCATCTATGAGCTAATGATATTCATGCCCAATCACCTCCTCAGGGCTTGATCGGCTCTCAACATCTGAAGATGCTTTGAGGGCACCAGCCTCCAAAAAACCTGCAGTCCAACAGAAGTGTCTGAGCCACTGCAGTGTCCTGTCCACATCCTGACTGTAATCTCAAAGACATCTGGAATGAGCTGCTCTTCTGAGACCTTGCTCTCCATGTCCTTTCAAAACTCATTCCTAGGGACTCATACATGGATATATTTTCCTCTGGCCACTCAGCTCCTTATCAGAGATGCTTATGTTTTTTGGAGACATTTGATCTTGTACCTTTCAAGCCAACAAACACCGGAGTGAGATGCACCTGACAAAATACACACATTTCATAGAATCATAGAATGGTTCGGGTTGAAAGAGATCTTTAGATCATCGAGTTCCAACCCCCCTGCTGTGTGCAGGGACACCTCCGACTAGACCAGGTTGCTCAAAGCCCCATCCAGCCTGGCCTTGAATACTTCCAGGGATGGGGCATCCACTGCTTCTCTGGCAACCTATTCCAGGACCTCACCACCCTCACAGTGAAGAATTTCTTCCTAATACTTAATCTAAATCTCCCCTCTTTCAGTTTAAAACCATTACCCCTTGTCCTGTTGTTCCACTCCCTGATAAAGAGACCATCCCCATCTCTCCTGTAGCCCCTTTAGTGACTGGAAGGCTGCTATGAGAAGCCTCCCATAGTAAATAACTTGAAAGGTGCCCTTCAAAGCCAAAGAAAAGAAACAGGTAATTCATGGTGTCATTCACTTTTTGATGAGGCCTTTGTCTAAAGCAGTTTTGGTGCATGTGTCTGCCTGACTGCAAAAAGAAAGACATGGTGAATCACCCGGGAGGCATCTATGTTACAGAAGAAAGGCCGCACTTAAGTCAGGTGGCTCCACCTTGGGATTTTGTGTCCTGCTTCAATGTGTTGCAAATTTTCAATCTGTGCAATTTTTCAGAGATTGTCGTCTTCCGCATTTTCTGTTAATTAGTGCTCCCTCAGCTTTTGGCCCTGGCCACACAGATCCCAATGACAAGGACTGGCTTCTTTGTTGCACCTTTTATTGTGCTGGACACCCACGACACCCGTGAGTAGTCCCAACACCGTTTAGCCTTGGCTCTAAATCCTCCAACTTTCAGATAGAAAATTACATGGTCACAAGGCTAGAGCATGCACTTTTGGGTCATAATGCAAAGGCTTTCACATGCAGTTTGCAGCATCTGTCACCAGAAAGGGGAATCACAACTCAGCAATGAATGGAAGAGACTTTCATCTGAGGACTATGTCTACACTGGTCTTTAAAAGGGACCAGGATCCATTCTTTGATCCTGATGGCAACCGGCACAGTTCATTTTGACATGGCTGAATTTTCTTATTCGCCAGAAACTTAATGGCCTCATGGGAAACATCTTTGGCCCATGCTGTGCTTCAGAGTGTGCCTGGGCACTGCCTGGGACAATCCAGTGGGTTCAGGCCATAACAGGGCCAAGGAGCATACAAACTGCCACACATCCTATGCGCTCGTCAAGTTCATAGTAGGACGGGTACAGGTTAAAAGATCCCTAAAATGCCTAACTTGTAGATATCCATCCTTCTGGGATGCAGCCCAAAAACACATCAGACACTTTGCATGCCCTCTGCAAACGCCTGGGAGAGCTACATTCCCAGGGATGACCAAGCAGAGCTGGCGAGGTGATGCCTGAAGGAATTGTCCTGCAGCTAGAAGAAGAGGAACTAGCAGATGTAGAGTCCATGTCCCTGAACTCCCTTATTTTTCTCAGTGCTGAACAGAGATCATTTCTTTTTCTGAAAACACAGCAGGGGTGGAAATTTTCCTCCCATCTTGCAGAAGTGCACCTGCTTTTTAGCCTAGAGGTTAGTGTGCTTAAACCAGAACTTGGGACATGTGAATGAAATTTCCTTCTCTGCTTGGGGAGGTTCAAGTTCCCATCTCAAATGTTCAGATAGGGTGTGCAAACCACCAAAATGAAGCACAGATGTGGCAAGAAAGGGGCAAGAGGTCTTTACAGATTAACTGAGTCAGCTCTGGGACTCCAGATTCTCTCTGATACTCCCCTATGTGGAGACACTTGTGTTTTGTATCAAACAGCCCATGGAAGACCTGGAGATCTCCGAGCAGAAGGGTCTCACTGAGTCATGCTCACACTTTCACCCTTCTCCAGACCAATGAAACCTGCATTCCTTTCTGCCCAGTGGCAGAGTTTCATCAGGAGGGTGGAGAGCAACTCCACCCCAACAAGCCTATAGTCTTGTTATTAGCGCACACCCGTGAAAGGTGGGAGCTTCGATTGGCTGAACACGTCACCAAACATCACCGCAGCCATGGTCACGAACAGCATAGCTTCCCACTGCTGAGTAACAGGTGAAGATGGCAGAGCAGACGGTCCCCAGCAAAAATCTACCCTACCTGAATCACAGAAACTGAACTCAGGTTGACTCAATATTCTCATGAGTAGTCTCTCTGTTCTCCTATACTCCAGCCATCACCATGCTATCTGGAAACCTAATGGCATACTCCACGCTGAGAAGCAGCTACCAAGAAAGGCATTGACATCAGGTAGACTGATGCCACAGCTACAATGCCATGGCCACAGTGTCAAACACAGTTGTTTCATACTCATCTCATGACAGAAGGATACATTCTGCTTATACCTCAAACTGGAGTGGCTGTTGCTACAAGACAACACCTAGTTCTGGGTTGGGCAATGCAGGAGAGAAGGTGGTAAATCAGAAGCAGTTTGGAGAAGGATCACTGGAAGGGTTAAAGTTCTGGACAGCAGACCTTCCAAGAAGAGCGTCAAAGAGCCCACCAAAGTCTATCAAAGGGATATCCTAGACAATCTGCATCTCCATGGAAGAGAAGGAAGTTGCATAAGCAATTAAGATCAGTAGAGGTCTGTAATGAGAACCACTGGCTGCAGAAACTGTATAAATCAGAGTAGAAATATTTTACCCAGGGGTTATTTTACACGCGGCTGTTAACTGACCACTGGAACAGCTTATCAGACCTCAGTGCAGACTCCCTGTCACAGGACATTTCTACAAAATTTGGTTTCTTTTTCATTCAAACAAGAATTTAACTGTAAAAGGAAGTTAGATCAGATAGTTATAAAGCACATCACCTTCTTGCCTGTGAACACTGAGTTTCTGTTGTCTGCCTTTCCTTGCATATGTGATCAGCAGAGAAAGATTATATCTACCAAGATTACTTTATAAGTAAGGCCAGTCTCACAGGGGCAAGCTGATAGTGGGTTTGGATTGATACCACTGAAAATTCAGAGAGGCTTTTGGCACAGAAGCCTTTCTCCCTCCACACCACACCTCATTTATATTCTCAGATCTTCAGACCTGAAATGACATTTCAACTGGAGTCCCTTATGGCTCCTGTCAGTCAGTGTTCAAAACCTTGCTCAGGGTTTATTCTACTACTGACACAGACAGATGGGAGTTTAGGTCCTCTTGAGTACTACGAGCTGTCTAAGGCTGTCCTGTCTGCTACACCAAACCACTTCTTTCACTTCTTCCATCTTAAAGCAGGGGGGATTTCTACTCTACCTTTGCTTTTAGAAGGGTCCTAATTTTTCTTAGAGTTTAAGACCCTACCTTTGGTTTCCACTGCAATTTAACTCGTGTTACTCTTAATTCAGTTCTAGTCCAGTGTGACATTTTAGCTTAAGGAGGTTTTTTGCTTTTCTGTAGCTCTGTTTTCAGAGTTTTCAATGTACTTCTGGGGGAAAAAAATTGTATCTCCACTCAGCCTCTCTTCTGCCAAACTAAAAGGGGACGGTATTTTCCAGTGTCGTCTTTTGGGGTGGATCCTGTTCTCCCAGTCTTCCCCACATTAGTTTCCATCTGTTTTTTTGTTTGGGTTTTTTCCATCAGGACCCCATTTTTTCTTGACAGGGGCAATGAAATTCCAGGTGAGAAGCCACCAAGGCTTCATGCCAGGGTGCTGGCACTTCCATATTAACCCTGCTAACAGCCTCCCTTACACACCAACACGCAACTTGACATCCTCTGTATTTGTCTGTGTGTGGTTTTGTTTTTGTTTTCAGGGCTCAATCTCACCGGAGGCTCCTAGTTATCTTTAGATCAACTGATACCTGTAGGTCTTCCCTTTCCTTCACAATTTTACTGGCACACTCCCAACTTCTCCCTCCCTGAAGTCTGGTACTCCTGCACACTCAGCCAGTCTGCAGGAGCTTTAACAAACCCCAGCACTGGTGGTCTCCCAATGCTCTGCCTTAACAACCAGATCTCAACCCTTTTCAAGCCATTAGTTAAGTGGTTTTGCACTGGCCAGGGCCAGGGCCAAACATCCCTAATGTGCTGATGCATCCCATATCCAGACACCACAGTGGTGGACAGCCCCCACCAAGCCAGATAGACTGCTTTATTTTCCTATTTATATCACTATTCCTTCAACCACACTGATTTATTCCAAGGATTTCTCAGTACATGATGCCTTTCAAGTGCAGGCAGACCATTATAACACCCTTGTGTGGACATCTCCATTTCACCAAGCTCCACACAATTTGCCAAGTGGTGTTTTAGTGTTGGGAACGCTGGAGTGCCAATCCTGCTGTCCTTACCTACACAGGCACAACCACCTTCAATGTTTAAAGCACTGGATCATTTTCAGTTTCATATTAATTAAGATACCACTCAAATGTGCCTTGAACTGCCCAGATACAAGAAAGGAGCTGGATGTAACCAGGTCTGGTGGCTTTCACCGAGAGGAGTTTTTCGTCTATACACAGAGAGGTACGTTTGTGCTGTTTGTTTTTACATGCCTGCTCTCTGGTAGCACAGAAAGATAAAATAATGATTATTTTCCCTCTCACAGCCAAGCGAGCATTAGGGTGCGTGTCTTCCCCTCCCTTTCCCACAGCGCAGCACTGATCCTGCTGCCTCAGCTTGGTCGGCTTCGTGTCATCCCCAACTGTGGAAATTTTCATTAGCAACACTTCTCGAGTTACTGCAAACCCTTTAGGGTGCAACACTTTCCCCAAAAGTCCCAGTCTTAAACTGGGAATGGTAGCAATGCCCACGTGCATTGAGACTGTGACAAGCAAACCCCCGGATGTTAGATCATTTTGTGCACACACCTTTTCTCTATCCTTGAAGTCTCCGAGTGCTTTGCAGTGATTCACAAACTTTTCTTCTTTGGCTTATTCAGCTCTTTTATGGGAAATTGCATAATGCTGTTTTTTTCCACCCTGGATCGCAGCAAAACCAACAAAAAGTCTATCAATTTTTCCTATGAAATATAAAACACCATTGGTTCAGTCAAAAGGGGGGAGCAAAGCATTCCTTCCTAACTGCATGCTTTTTAAGCAGTTTCTACAAATATCATGTAAGATTTTAAAAAGTTATTCTCTTTGAAAGGGTTGTCTTGAAATATATGAAGTGAAGTTTTCTATCAGAAAGGTACTGCAGTGGGAAAATTGATCTATTTTTCCATGTTGGATTTTTTTTCCCTTCTTCAGAATAAAATTTGGAAAACAGTTGACACTTTTATTTATAAAAGAAGGCACAGCACCCTTCTCTGTCAGCATGACCCAGGATCTGAAACAAAACGACATACCCAAATCCCAGATTTGGAGGCACCATCTCCCATGCTGACCTCCACCCTTTCAGGGATCTCATGCCCAGGAGCTCAGCATCAGGACTCAGTTACTAACCCAGCCCTTGGGAGCCAGAAACCGGGTTTGCTTTTGCAATGGATTTGGGAAAAGAGACGTGCTTTGGGCAAATCCAGCTGTGCCAGCTTCCTGCCTGGCAGCCTGGAGACCAGTAGATGTGAAAACATGGCACAGGCTTCAGTGAGGCTGAGCCAACATGCGTGGAAGCCCAGCCTGCTCCCGCTTGCATCGGGGCTGCTGTTGCCCAACACAACACGCCTGACACAACCCAGCTCTTGGCTCACGGAGCCAGACTTGAAGAAACAAACATACCTTGTCGCATTCCCCATCCAAACACCAGCGTGGGGCCAGCCCTTGCAGTGGAAGCTGTGTTTTTCCTTTTCCATGGGACCAGCCCCAGGACATAAACCTGAAGAAGAGATGACGTATGGCAGGAGTCTGCTCCTTGCAGTGATGTCACCTCCTTGGAGAACTTGTTCCTCTGCAAATCCCAATCCAGACTGGAGCTGAGCTCTCCCCTGACACCCCGAGGGAATCCGCCCACAGCATCAACAGGAGGTGGAGGGTGGGAAAACATATAAAGCTCCCTGGGAGCAGCTCTCCTTTACTGTCCTGGCTTCACAGATCTGCTCTCAGCATGAAGACACTTCTGGTTGGGGTCCTGCTTGGACTGGCATTCGTGGATTTGGGTAAGACCGCTGCATTCCTGACACTGCAGGGACCCCCTGGGAAATGCCAGGGAGGGGAAGGAAGGGGAAAGGCACCAATGATGAAAGACCTGGTATTCCCCAGGTAGGGGAGATGATGCCTTTATTTATTTAAGAAGGTCATCAGAGAGAGTGAATGGGAAAAAGGGAGATGCATTCCTGGTGGGGAAAAGACGTGATGCCTGACGGAGAGCAACGGACGTGGTTTGGGTGCGTAGGTGGTCACCTCACCTGTCTCCCAACTGGGGTGGAAGGGACCAACAGCTGCTTTATAAGACTAAGGTGTGAAGGACAGAATGCCACATGGCACAGGGCAGGCCGTCTGTCCAAGAAGAACCTAAGAGGAGAAGGGCTTCACCTACTCCCTCACTATCTTTAACAGGATACTAAGGCAAACACAAAATTCAGCAGCACAGCTGTCCCAAAACAGACCCTACACATCACAACCAAGTGAACTCTCATCTTGCTCATGAGTAGAATAACTTTCCAAACTCCCTAGCTCTCCTCCAACCCAGCAGAGATGCTGCCTGGCCATTTCTTCCTTCATCACCCACTTTTACCACCCCATATACATCAAACCCTTTGAGTTACCCCAACACAGATTGCCAGGGCACTGGCACAGACAAAATGGAGAAGCTTGTTTCATCTGTGCCCAGAGCTGAGCATTATTCCTGTCCATGAGCTCTTATTTCTAACTATGGGGGCTATTTGCACACCTGGAATCCCAA
The DNA here is from genome assembly GCF_001431845.1 of Calidris pugnax. Taxonomy (NCBI): domain Eukaryota; kingdom Metazoa; phylum Chordata; class Aves; order Charadriiformes; family Scolopacidae; genus Calidris; species Calidris pugnax. The sequence continues at coordinate 29,934,074 of NW_015094509.1, forward strand.
CTGATGCATCTACCCAAGGATGCATCCCAAATGATGCATCCTTTTATGAGGGGGCAGTACCATACGGCTCTTTTCTGTGCCTTAAAAAACACATCATCTTGGCAATGTATTGATCAATAAATCATACCCTGATCAATGTCCATCTTAAAATCAAGCTGTTAATTCTTTCCCCCATCTGTTAGTCGAAAAGTAATTCACTGCTTGGGCACACATTTCTAATTTCCATCCTTGATTTTTTTCCATTGCTAGATCCCACCCACTTCTCCAGTGACACCACCTTTCTTATCTCAGACAGCTCTTCCCTCCTAAGTTGCCTGCTGTTGAGCATGTCCTTATTTAGGGATCTTTTCTCTTTCTGCTAAGAAATTCCAGCTCTTTTTGCCCGATATTCCTGTCTCCATATTAGCCTTCATATGGACTGCAGCTCCCTTGGGCACAGGTGGTGATAAACGCACCCATGTTGCAAGTGTGGTTTTGTTGGTGCCTTGCACAATGACCTGAGAGCTGCATGGTCCTCACTGACATAGTCCCTAATCACGACAGCTTACTTCACACTTCTTCAGATGTCTGACGTATATGCAGCCTGTGATCAAACAATACTCTCATGTCTTTCATCTCCCCAGTCATTTATAGGTGACCTCTTAGTTTACCGTATAACTTACTTATTACAGTATATGATCTTATTAGTATATGATTTGTATCCAAGCCACCTGGTTGTTTACCATATCCTGATCCTTGATGTGAAATCAAGGGAGATCATAATCTTGTTTTTTAAGCCTTTTCATATTTTTTATTATTGTCTCCTTCAACAATTATTCTTAATCCTGGTGTGCTATTGAGGTCAGACAAATGACTGAAGGATTTTTACACCTCCCTTCTTTAATTTAGGTGATAAATTATGACCTTGTGATACCATCTTGAACTTGATCAATTTATGAACAATATGTAGGAGTGGGCCTGGACCTGCTGTTCTCTATGTTCTCTTAGAGTTCTCTCATGGAAAACATCCTGTCCTACTTTACCCAACTTGAATGCATTAAACATTTTTATTGCACTTCAGATGTGGCTATTTCTATTTCTGGACACCTGTCTCCATGCTGTCTTTACCCCCAAAGTCAAAAGCACTTACTATATTGAATAAGTAAGTGGTTTAATTTAACATTCAGTTTTCATCTATCACATCTTCACTACTTTCATCTCCCAATATAAGGGCTGAAGAATTTAAACATTTAATGTCCTTTCTGAGATCTAAGCCCTTTTGACTATTGCAAATTTTTACTTTATGTATTTCTTAACCTCTGCTATATAATTTTATCTGATGCTCAGTTTTCCCTTCCATTCTTTTAGGCTTCCCTCTCATTCCTAGTATAATCTTTGTAACAATTATCCACCCATTTCAGGCCACAGTTATTCTTCTGTAGATGTTTTTTCTCCACTTTTCCTCCTTGTTACGGAAACAAATTCTAGATGGATTTCTGAATCTTTGATTTTAGGCGACCACAGGTTTGCATCCACATCCTTGAACTCACAGTTCACTCACCATAGATCAACATTTATCTTCAGTATCTGTTTAGCTGAATCAATCCAACATTCAGCTGGATCAGGAGACAATATCTTTCCTAGTGTGTTAGACTCCTGGGCCCAACCGTGAGACTATGCCATCTCAAAAAACATCTCTGCAAGGAGAGGAGATGTGGGGGAGCAAGGGAAGAGAGAATTGTTCTGTGTTGTAGGCAGCTAAATGGAGCTAAAGCCAGAGTAGATGAAGATTAATCTGAACAGCTAAACTCTGGGCAGGCAGGTGAGCTCTGGAAACATGTAAGATTCCCAGAGGAAACATACCTAGACAAGGCAAATGGAGAGACTATTGGCTGTGGTCATCTCAGTTGGACACATGGATGAATGATCAAGGAGCCTGGTCCTACTGGAAAGCATTGGCACAGTTCTGTATGGGGATGGCATTTCTTTCTCCAGTTTGAGCAAGAATGTCCCTTCAATTCTGGCACTGACCCAAAAGCAGGGTTGGCAAAAAGGAGATTCATGACAAAGACCCATTTGGGAAATAATGTTCTTTTCAGCTGTCATTTGCAGGCATGTGCCAAAGGTAGAAGCGTGAGGGGAGGGTGGAGAATATTAATTACTGAGAAGACTGGGCACCATGCATCAGAGCCATTCACATTCGGCATCTCCAGGAGCATCCTTATCCTTACTCATGACCAAGTGGGCAGATTTTTAATGGCTGATCCTTTATTATTAAAATCACAACAGATTTATTATGCTGGAAGTTTACTACACGGTAGGGTGTGAACTGTGGGTAGCCCATGAGTAGTTTTTGATTGCTCACTGTCCTCCTTGGCAAAGGAGTCTTGTTGATATCCCATCCAACTCATTCTGTAACCACATTCAGTCATGCATGTTATTCATGCAGTAGTTATTCATGCTTTTGTCTTTAGCAACTCTTCCTTCTTCCAAACTAGCCATGGAAGTAACTTCCTCAGAAAAACATCCAACAAATTCAGTTCAACCAAACAACATCCTGATGCTAGGTGAAAGGAAGATACATACTGAGAACACGGCCAGGAAGTCCCTAACATAATGTCACGTGAAAGAAATGTGTTTCCTAACAGGAAAATCTCTCTAGTGGTTGGGAAAGCAAAGCACCATTTCCACACCTGCACCCTGAGCCTACACAGAAGCTTCCCCACTGGAGCCCTGAAGAAGCTTCTTCCATCAGTCATTCCCCTCGTGCAGCTCCACCCCAACAGCAATGCTGAGAATGTAGATAGAAAGATGACAGTGGAATTTTAACATCACCACGACATGAGCTGTTATTACTGCTTTACTTGCAAAATAATCTCACAGTTCCGCAAACTCATCTATGAGCTAATGATATTCATGCCCAATCACCTCCTCAGGGCTTGATCGGCTCTCAACATCTGAAGATGCTTTGAGGGCACCAGCCTCCAAAAAACCTGCAGTCCAACAGAAGTGTCTGAGCCACTGCAGTGTCCTGTCCACATCCTGACTGTAATCTCAAAGACATCTGGAATGAGCTGCTCTTCTGAGACCTTGCTCTCCATGTCCTTTCAAAACTCATTCCTAGGGACTCATACATGGAGATGTTTTCCTCTGGCCACTCAGCTCCTTATCAGAGATGCTTATGTTTTTTGGAGACATTTGATCTTGTACCTTTCAAGCCAACAAACACCGGAGTGAGATGCACCTGACAAAATACACACATTTCATAGAATCATAGAATGGTTCGGGTTGAAAGAGATCTTTAGATCATCGAGTTCCAACCCCCCTGCTGTGTGCAGGGACCCCTCCGACTAGACCAGGTTGCTCAAAGCCCCATCCAGCCTGGCCTTGAATACTTCCAGGGATGGGGCATCCACTGCTTCTCTGGCAACCTATTCCAGGACCTCACCACCCTCACAGTGAAGAATTTCTTCCTAATACTTAATCTAAATCTCCCCTCTTTCAGTTTAAAACCATTACCCCTTGTCCTGTTGTTCCACTCCCTGATAAAGAGACCATCCCCATCTCTCCTGTAGCCCCTTTAGTGACTGGAAGGCTGCTATGAGAAGCCTCCCATAGTAAATAACTTGAAAGGTGCCCTTCAAAGCCAAAGAAAAGAAACAGGTAATTCATGGTGTCATTCACTTTTTGATGAGGCCTTTGTCTAAAGCAGTTTTGGTGCATGTGTCTGCCTGACTGCAAAAAGAAAGACATGGTGAATCACCCGGGAGGCATCTATGTTACAGAAGAAAGGCCGCACTTAAGTCAGGTGGCTCCACCTTGGGATTTTGTGTCCTGCTTCAATGTGTTGCAAATTTTCAATCTGTGCAATTTTTCAGAGATTGTCGTCTTCCGCATTTTCTGTTAATTAGTGCTCCCTCAGCTTTTGGCCCTGGCCACACAGATCCCAATGACAAGGACTGGCTTCTTTGTTGCACCTTTTATTGTGCTGGACACCCACGACACCCGTGAGTAGTCCCAACACCGTTTAGCCTTGGCTCTAAATCCTCCAACTTTCAGATAGAAAATTACATGGTCACAAGGCTAGAGCATGCACTTTTGGGTCATAATGCAAAGGCTTTCACATGCAGTTTGCAGCATCTGTCACCAGAAAGGGGAATCACAACTCAGCAATGAATGGAAGAGACTTTCATCTGAGGACTATGTCTACACTGGTCTTTAAAAGGGACCAGGATCCATTCTTTGATCCTGATGGCAACCGGCACAGTTCATTTTGACATGGCTGAATTTTCTTATTCGCCAGAAACTTAATGGCCTCATGGGAAACATCTTTGGCCCATGCTGTGCTTCAGAGTGTGCCTGGGCACTGCCTGGGACAATCCAGTGGGTTCAGGCCATAACAGGGCCAAGGAGCATACAAACTGCCACACATCCTATGCGCTCGTCAAGTTCATAGTAGGACGGGTACAGGTTAAAAGATCCCTAAAGTGCCTAACTTGTAGATATCCATCCTTCTGGGATGCAGCCCAAAAACACATCAGACACTTTGCATGCCCTCTGCAAACGCCTGGGAGAGCTACATTCCCAGGGATGACCAAGCAGAGCTGGCGAGGTGATGCCTGAAGGAATTGTCCTGCAGCTAGAAGAAGAGGAACTAGCAGATGTAGAGTCCATGTCCCTGAACTCCCTTATTTTTCTCAGTGCTGAACAGAGATCATTTCTTTTTCTGAAAACACAGCAGGGGTGGAAATTTTCCTCCCATCTTGCAGAAGTGCACCTGCTTTTTAGCCTAGAGGTTAGTGTGCTTAAACCAGAACTTGGGACATGTGAATGAAATTTCCTTCTCTGCTTGGGGAGGTTCAAGTTCCCATCTCAAATGTTCAGATAGGGTGTGCAAACCACCAAAATGAAGCACAGATGTGGCAAGAAAGGGGCAAGAGGTCTTTACAGATTAACTGAGTCAGCTCTGGGACTCCAGATTCTCTCTGATACTCCCCTATGTGGAGACACTTGTGTTTTGTATCAAACAGCCCATGGAAGACCTGGAGATCTCTGAGCAGAAGGGTCTCACTGAGTCATGCTCACACTTTCACCCTTCTCCAGACCAATGAAACCTGCATTCCTTTCTGCCCAGTGGCAGAGTTTCATCAGGAGGGTGGAGAGCAACTCCACCCCAACAAGCCTATAGTCTTGTTATTAGCGCACACCCGTGAAAGGTGGGAGCTTCGATTGGCTGAACACGTCACCAAACATCACCGCAGCCATGGTCACGAACAGCATAGCTTCCCACTGCTGAGTAACAGGTGAAGATGGCAGAGCAGACGGTCCCCAGCAAAAATCTACCCTACCTGAATCACAGAAACTGAACTCAGGTTGACTCAATATTCTCATGAGTAGTCTCTCTGTTCTCCTATACTCCAGCCATCACCATGCTATCTGGAAACCTAATGGCATACTCCACGCTGAGAAGCAGCTACCAAGAAAGGCATTGACATCAGGTAGACTGATGCCACAGCTACAATGCCATGGCCACAGTGTCAAACACAGTTGTTTCATACTCATCTCATGACAGAAGGATACATTCTGCTTATACCTCAAACTGGAGTGGCTGTTGCTACAAGACAACACCTAGTTCTGGGTTGGGCAATGCAGGAGAGAAGGTGGTAAATCAGAAGCAGTTTGAAGAAGGATCACTGGAAGGGTTAAAGTTCTGGACAGCAGACTTTCCAAGAAGAGAGTCAAAGAGCCCACCAAAGTCTATCAAAGGGATATCCTAGACAATCTGCATCTCCATGGAAGAGAAGGAAGTTGCATAAGCAATTAAGATCAGTAGAGGTCTGTAATGAGAACCACTGGCTGCAGAAACTGTATAAATCAGAGTAGAAATATTTTACCCAGGGGTTATTTTACACGTGGCTGTTAACTGACCACTGGAACAGCTTATCAGACCTCAGTGCAGACTCCCTGTCACAGGACATTTCTACAAAATTTGGTTTCTTTTTCATTCAAACAAGAATTTAACTGTAAAAGGAAGTTAGATCAGATAGTTATAAAGCACATCACCTTCTTGCCTGTGAACACTGAGTTTCTGTTGTCTGCCTTTCCTTGCATATGTGATCAGCAGAGAAAGATTATATCTACCAAGATTACTTTATAAGTAAGGCCAGTCTCACAGGGGCAAGCTGATAGTGGGTTTGGATTGATACCACTGAAAATTCAGAGAGGCTTTTGGCACAGAAGCCTTTCTCCCTCCACACCACACCTCATTTATATTCTCAGATCTTCAGACCTGAAATGACATTTCAACTGGAGTCCCTTATGGCTCCTGTCAGTCAGTGTTCAAAACCTTGCTCAGGGTTTATTCTACTACTGACACAGACAGATGGGAGTTTAGGTCCTCTTGAGTACTACGAGCTGTCTAAGGCTGTCCTGTCTGCTACACCAAACCACTTCTTTCACTTCTTCCATCTTAAAGCAGGGGGGATTTCTACTCTACCTTTGCTTTTAGAAGGGTCCTAATTTTTCTTAGAGTTTAAGACCCTACCTTTGGTTTCCACTGCAATTTAACTCGTGTTACTCTTAATTCAGTTCTAGTCCAGTGTGACATTTTAGCTTAAGGAGGTTTTTTGCTTTTCTGTAGCTCTGTTTTCAAAGTTTTCAAGGTTCTTCTGGGGGAAAAAAAATTGTATCTCCACTCAGCCTCTCTTGAGTTTTCAATGTACTTCTGGGGGAAAAAAATTGTATCTCCACTCAGCCTCTCTTCTGCCAAACTAAAAGGGGACGGTATTTTCCAGTGTCGTCTTTTGGGGTGGATCCTGTTCTCCCAGTCTTCCCCACATTAGTTTCCATCTGTTTTTTTGTTTGGGTTTTTTCCATCAGGACCCCATTTTTTCTTGACAGGGGCAATGAAATTCCAGGTGAGAAGCCACCAAGGCTTCATGCCAGGGTGCTGGCACTTCCATATTAACCCTGCTAACAGCCTCCCTTACACACCAACACGCAACTTGACATCCTCTGTATTTGTCTGTGTGTGGTTTTGTTTTTGTTTTCAGGGCTCAATCTCACCGGAGGCTCCTAGTTATCTTTAGATCAACTGATACCTGTAGGTCTTCCCTTTCCTCCACAATTTTACTGGCACACTCCCAACTTCTCCCTCCCTGAAGTCTGGTACTCCTGCACACTCAGCCAGTCTGCAGGAGCTTTAACAACCCTAGCGCTGGTGGTCTCCCAATGCTCTGCCTTAACAACCAGATCTCAACCCTTTTCAAGCCATTAGTTAAGTGGTTTAGAATAGAATAGAATCATTGAGGTTGGAAGAGACCCTTGGGATCATCGAGTCCAAACATCTACCCTACTCTACAAAGTCCTCCCCTACACCATATCCCTCAGTTTTGCACTGCACTGGCCAGGGCCAGGGCCAAACATCCCTAATGTGCTGATGCATCCCATATCCAGACACCACAGTGGTGGACAGCCCCCACCAAGCCCACTGGCCAGGGCCAAACATCCCTACTGTGCTGATGCATCCCATGTCCAGTCACCACAGTGGTGGACAGCCCCCACCAAGCCAGATAGACTGCTTTATTTTCCTATTTATATAACTATTCCTTCAACCACACTGATTTATTCCAAGGATTTCTCAGTACATGATGCCTTTCAAGTGCAGGCAGACCATTATAACACCCTTGTGTGGACATCTCCATTTCACCAAGCTCCACACAATTTGCCAAGTGGTGTTTTAGTGTTGGGAACGCTGGAGTGCCAATCCTGCTGTCCTTACCTACACAGGCACAACCACCTTCAATGTTTAAAGCACTGGATCATTTTCAGTTTCATATTAATTAAGATACCACTCAAATGTGCCTTGAACTGCCCAGATACAAGAAAGGAGCTGGATGTAACCAGGTCTGGTGGCTTTCACCGAGAGGAGTTTTTCGTCTATACACAGAGAGGTACGTTTGTGCTGTTTGTTTTTACATGCCTGCTCTCTGGTAGCACAGAAAGATAAAATAATGATTATTTTCCCTCTCACAGCCAAGCGAGCATTAGGGTGCGTGTCTTCCCCTCCCTTTCCCACAGCGCAGCACTGATCCTGCTGCCTCAGCTTGGTCGGCTTCGTGTCATCCCCAACTGTGGAAATTTTCATTAGCAACACTTCTCGAGTTACTGCAAACCCTTTAGGGTGCAACACTTTCCCCAAAAGTCCCAGTCTTAAACTGGGAATGGTAGCAATGCCCACGTGCATTGAGACTGTGACAAGCAAACCCCCGGATGTTAGATCATTTTGTGCACACACCTTTTCTCTATCCTTGAAGTCTCCGAGTGCTTTGCAGTGATTCACAAACTTTTCTTCTTTGGCTTATTCAGCTCTTTTATGGGAAATTGCATAATGCTGTTTTTTTCCACCCTGGATCGCAGCAAAACCAACAAAAAGTCTATCAATTTTTCCTATGAAATATAAAACACCATTGGTTCAGTCAAAAGGGGGGAGCAAAGCATTCCTTCCTAACTGCATGCTTTTTAAGCAGTTTCTACAAATATCATGTAAGATTTTAAAAAGTTATTCTCTTTGAAAGGGTTGTCTTGAAATATATGAAGTGAAGTTTTCTATCAGAAAGGTACTGCAGTGGGAAAATTGATCTATTTTTCCATGTTGGATTTTTTTTCCCTTCTTCAGAATAAAATTTGGAAAACAGTTGACACTTTTATTTATAAAAGAAGGCACAGCACCCTTCTCTGTCAGCATGACCCAGGATCTGAAACAAAACGACATACCCAAATCCCAGATTTGGAGGCACCATCTCCCATGCTGACCTCCACCCTTTCAGGGATCTCATGCCCAGGAGCTCAGCATCAGGACTCAGTTACTAACCCAGCCCTTGGGAGCCAGAAACCGGGTTTGCTTTTGCAATGGATTTGGGAAAAGAGACGTGCTTTGGGCAAATCCAGCTGTGCCAGCTTCCTGCCTGGCAGCCTGGAGACCAGTAGATGTGAAAACATGGCACAGGCTTCAGTGAGGCTGAGCCAACATGCGTGGAAGCCCAGCCTGCTCCCGCTTGCATCGGGGCTGCTGTTGCCCAACACAACACGCCTGACACAACCCAGCTCTTGGCTCACGGAGCCAGACTTGAAGAAACAAACATACCTTGTCGCATTCCCCATCCAAACACCAGCGTGGGGCCAGCCCTTGCAGTGGAAGCTGTGTTTTTCCTTTTCCATGGGACCAGCCCCAGGACATAAACCTGAAGAAGAGATGACGTATGGCAGGAGTCTGCTCCTTGCAGTGATGTCACCTCCTTGGAGAACTTGTTCCTCTGCAAATCCCAATCCAGACTGGAGCTGAGCTCTCCCCTGACACCCCGAGGGAATCCGCCCACAGCATCAACAGGAGGTGGAGGGTGGGAAAACATATAAAGCTCCCTGGGAGCAGCTCTCCTTTACTGTCCTGGCTTCACAGATCTGCTCTCAGCATGAAGACACTTCTGGTTGGGGTCCTGCTTGGACTGGCATTCGTGGATTTGGGTAAGACCGCTGCATTCCTGACACTGCAGGGACCCCCTGGGAAATGCCAGGGAGGGGAAGGAAGGGGAAAGGCACCAATGATGAAAGACCTGGTATTCCCCAGGTAGGGGAGATGATGCCTTTATTTATTTAAGAAGGTCATCAGAGAGAGTGAATGGGAAAAAGGGAGATGCATTCCTGGTGGGGAAAAGACGTGATGCCTGACGGAGAGCAACGGACGTGGTTTGGGTGCGTAGGTGGTCACCTCACCTGTCTCCCAACTGGGGTGGAAGGGACCAACAGCTGCTTTATAAGACTAAGGTGTGAAGGACAGAATGCCACATGGCACAGGGCAGTACAAGCTCTTAAGCTGCCACCTTCTCCCCTCGGGAATGGGATGGGGGATGTCCATCCTTAGCTCCTGCCACCTCTAAAACCTCCCAGCTTTCCCTGCTGGAAGCTCTGAAAACCAGAAGGTGAGGCTTCTGTATAGATACAGGTGAGGATTTGAGAAATAACTGCAAAGATTTTGGAAGGGTTCATTAAAACACCAGCTCCGGTGTTTTCACTTATTTCTAGAGATTAGGGTATAGAGGGAGATGGGAAATTCTGCTGGGTCTGTTTGGGTTTGGTCTCTGATGAGTCTGGGTTTTGGGCAAGCTGATAGCAGAGTCTGGTCATTGCTGTGTTCTTACTCCATCTATTTGTGATCCACTGCAAATACATCCTTGGCCTGGAACAGAGTCATCCTTGGGGTGACACCAACCCGGTGGGTTTTAACTGACAACCCATGGGCCCCAGAGATCTTCAGGCTGCTTTCATGGGACTCTGAAAGATTTCAGAGGAAAGGCAGCCTCAGCAGTGGTTGAACACCTCCATCTGGAGTCACAGCTACATGGAGATCATTCAAAGGGTTGCAAGCAGAAGGCGGCTGAAAGGCATACACCTTGCAAATCTTTATGCATGGAAGAGTTTTGGGTCTCTTCAGGCTGCATTGCTTTTTCTAATTCCCCTATCCTCATTATTCCTTCCACCTGTCTCTAAAACAAACCCAACTGCTGGCTGAAGAACATGGGTCAAGCCCACCACAGGACTGAACCAGGACAGGTGTTGTTCCTTCTATACAGCTACTGCAATTTTTTACATTTCAGTACCTGCTGGGGATTTTTCTTTATTTTAAGATGTTTCTCAGGTTGTGTATTATGTGTTTCTTTTCCTCCTTCTGGTTCTAGTCCTGTCCTGGATTTAATGGGGTTGGTGAGGAACTGACAGAGCAGGTTTCCACTCACAGGTCTCAGAGTACTTTCTAAAAACCGAGAGGCATCACCACCCTTTGCTTTATAGCTGAGATGGAGGCAGAAATGGCTTTTCTGGGATGATTCAGTGGGAGGCAGCTGTTCTAGGCACAGCTCTTGCAGCTGAGGAATATGTCTCTGACCATTTTTCTTCCAGAGTTGTGATATCAAGGGGCAGAAAGACAGTGTTTGACAGTGATGAACAGTGAATTATTGGCCTCAAATCAGGACACAGCACTGTCCTCTATATTCACTTCTTCTCTTCTCTTCTGGTCCTTATGCTTTTGGGCTTTCCTCTTCCACTGCAACCTTCTGATAAAACCAATGTCCTCTGAGTACCGCATCCGGAGTCAGTGAAAGATAAGGGGGCTGAGGGTTTTCTTCCTTAAACCTCCTCTTAACTGGAAGTACCCCCCCTGCCCAGAGCCCATGGCACTGCCCTGCTCACTCATGGAAATGGTGAGGTTTGGAAACCAGCTCAACCCAAAGATCAGTTTCTCAGATGCTTCAAGCTAGCATAGCTTCATCCATTCATTAGCCTTTCCTACACACTCACAAACGTCCTTTTCCTTGTCAGGTTGACAATGTTGTATTTTCTCTCTCGGTGGGCACTATGTGTTAAAATATAAAGCAAGCTCTCACGGGCCATTTGGAAGGGACCTACAAAGGTCCTGAGCTCGGGTAAACAGGGACAGCTCCACCACAGAAAGGGTATGGCCACCAGAACACCATCACTGCTCACATTAAAAAGCCCTTCCTAACTCTGCAAAGAGAATAAAGAAAGCTTTCTCATAATGTAGGCTTTATTGCACAGTTGAATTTTCCAAAGGAGGATTTAATAGAAGTAGATGCCCTGAAAATTCATTCCAGAGCCAGACGTTCAAACAACTACTTTCAAAAATGTTTGTCCTTATCACAAAGTCCCAGAAGTTTCTCTCTCAGGGCAGATGCTGCAAAATTTTAATAGGAGAACATCGTCTTTCTACAAGTTTACCAATAGATGGCAGTGGACACTTTTGGGTGGTTCTTACAGCTGCCGTGTGTGTGTGTGTGTGTGTGTGCAGAAGGCACGTAGAATAGAAAATACCAAGCCAGGCTGGTTTCTGTCATCAAGTCACACCAGCATGACTCCGAAAAATATGCACACTCGGTATCTGCTGGCTGTGGATGTACAGCTCTTGTACTGAGACTTTTGAGCAACTGCTGTGGTCAACGCCTGGCGTGTGTAGAAGTGTCCCTGTGTCGGCAGGCAGCCAGCAAGAGCTCTGTGGCATCATTTCTTTCAAAAAGCAGCAATAACCCCTGATGAAAGTGTTTTTTTAGGCCACGTTCAGCCCTTGCGATCTCTGGTGCAGCTCTGAAATTTAAATCCTGCTCTCGGTTACCAAGTTCTGCACAAATCCCTCTAAACAAGCATGAAGGAGCTGTCATTGTGGGTAGAGGGATGGGGGAACTGCCAGTCTTTCGGTGCTGGTGAATGCTGCTCTCAACAGAAGGAGCTATTTTTCTCTCTGCTACAGCATCTCTTACGGAGGATGCAAAGAGCCTATCAAAGCTGCGCAAACTCTAAAAAATTCAGTGAAATTCAGTGAAATAATAGGTCTCTCTAGTTCCCTGCTGGTTTGGGGCTGCTGAGCCCCCCAAAGTAATGACTGTGCTGAACTCCTACAGCACCATCGTTGCCCTTTGGCGTTGCAGTTTGGTTTTTCCCCCCTGATACGTCCAAGCTTTGCTGCTGCCTCCAGCTGTGCTTTGTTTCTGAGGCCACTGTGTCTTGGTCAAGGGGGGGATGAAGCGCTGACCATCCCATCGTCCCCACCAGAGAGCAGAGAAGTTGCAGACCTGCTGTCTGTCTTTGCTGCTGCAAACACCTCACATCCATTCTGTTGTTCTCTGCAGCCCAGTGCTTACGATGTTACACGTGCAAGGAACCAACGGACATCGCTGAGTGCAGGACAGTCACCCTGTGCCCCCCAAAAGCCACCGTGTGCACAACAACGCTGCACTCCTTAGAGACAGGTAAGTTTATTTGCTCATTGTGAGTGCTCGTGAGATGTATCCATTGTGGGCCAAATTACCTCATGAACTTAAAATCATAAAATCATGGATTGGTTTGGGTTGGAAAGGATCTTCAAAGACCATCTAGTCCAACCCCCCTTGCTATGAACAGGGACATCTTCAACTAGTTCGGGTTGCTCAGAGCCCCATCCAACCTGACCTGGAATGTTTCCAGGGATGAGGCATCCACCTCCCCTCTGGACAACCTAGGGCAGTGTCTCACCATCCTCACAGCAAATAATTTCTTCCTAATCTAAATCTACCTTATTTCAGTTTAAAACCATTACCCTTTGTCCTATTGCTAAAGGGTCTACTAAAAAGTTGGTCCCCATCTTTCTTATAAGCTCCCTTTAAGTACTGAAAGGCTGCAATAAGGTCTCTCCAGAGCCTTCTCTTCTCCAGGCTGAACGACCCCAACCCTCTCAGCCTGTCCTCACAGCAAAGGGGCTCCAGCTCTCAGACCATATCAGTGGCCTCCTCTGGACCCACTCCAACTAGTCCATGTCTCTCCTGGGCTGAGGACTCCAGAGTGGAGCAGCAGAGAAGAATCCCCTCCCTCAACCTGTTGCCCATGCTTCCCTCTCCCCTTCCCAGTCCCAGCTTGGATTATCCTTTAACTTCACTTTAAGAAACCTGGTGGAATGATCCAACTTACGAGTGGGAAGGAGATAAAGCCATCAGATTCAGAGCCTCAGAGTGAAGCATACAGGACTCATCCTGCTTACTCTATCTGTTTCACCTTTCCTACATGAATGCCTTTACAGACCCTGAAATAATAGATACATGTGAATATATCGCAGAAACCCAGGAGGTCTCTCCTCATTTGTAGTCACTTTCACCTAGCACCATCTCAGCAACGCCCATGCCAACACTACACCAGTGCTTCTTGGCACTGCCACTTTCTATGCAGACTTGTGTCCCTTGTCCATGCTGGAATAAGTTTAGGAGCAGCAGGGAGAACCAACAGACCTACAAAGAGCAGTAGGTCTTGGGCATCCATGAATTATAGATGCTCAACACCTTATTTACCTTCATTTACTTATAAACACTTTAATTTTAACTGCCATTGCACAAAGTCAGCGTTTCTTGATGCCAGATGTCTGCACCTTCCTTCACCATCCCTTTCTCTGTCTTCTTCTCCCCTTCTCCAATCTGCTTGTTTCAGGTTATCCCTTTTTCGGCAACATCACCGTGACCAGAAGCTGTGAGGAGGAATGCATCTCCTATAACGGGATTGGGGATTCCAGACCCAAGTCATGCTGCTACACTGACCTCTGCACTGACAACACCAGGACCATCAGTGGGGTGGGAAGGAGCTCTTCAACACTGGGTCTGATGGCCATGGCCATTGGCACGCTCCTCCGGTGCGCTCTGTAACACTGCAAGTGCCTATGCTCCAGCCAAAACATCCTCACTCCTCTCTCTGCCAAGCTGCCTTGTGAACTCTTAGATGCCTTGGGAATCACCTTCTTCGCTGATGTGTGGCTTCACTCATCTTCAGTGCTGTGGATTCAAGCCAAGACTTTGGGCACCTGGACCTAAACCCCTCAAATTTCCAGTTTCCAGTCACTAAGCAGATGTTCCTCACCTTCAGCTGCTTCTGGCCCCCAGGACCCACATCTCCCTGTACAGCTTTCCTCTGTGGGGAGCAGTAGTGGAAGAAGTGCCACAGCTCTGCACAGCACGGGGGGCCTGGGCAATGCCATCAAGGATGGTGCTGTAGCATCACCCTCAGCAAGACCAGGGGCTGTATTCACACTGGATGTGGATAGGGCTTTTTTTCCCAGGTCTCCTCAAGCTCCCACACAACCTGTGTCTGTGAGCCTCTACTATATTCCTGTGCACAACCCCAAAAAATTTCTACAACCCTCCATCAGAGGTTTGGTTTGTTAGCACTTTTTGTGCCATCTCCTGAGTTAGAGCAGCAGATGGATGTTGGTCTCCTCTCACTATCTGCCCAGCAGAACGTAAATTGCAATTGGAGAGAGCTGGCACTTAGTTCTGACTAGAATAAGCTATGGAATGAGTTCAGAAGGGCTCAGCCTTCATGGGTTGAGCTGGGTTGTATTACTGGAAAGCTTAAAACACACTCAGGACTAAGAGGCCAGGATTGCTTAGATCTGTAAAAGCAAATTTGGGAATTTGGCTACCCAAAATCCCCAGCAGCCCTTTGCCTGAGCTCGGGTTGTGATCAGAGCTCCTGGATTCCCCTTCCCAGATGTTTTACAGACCATTTCAAGCAACTTCTTCTGTTATGCTGCCTTCCCCCATCCCTTCACAACAGGGACTGCAGGAAAGGGAAAAAAAAAATGATTATTCCAGACCCTCAACTCTGGGAAAAGCCAATGGCTTCACCCACGTCTCTTAACAGTGCTACTGGATCCCAGCTGGGGATTTGCTGGAGCAGCTGTAAGGTTGATTTTGATTCCCTGTCTGCTGTAGAACCAGATGAATGAAAGCAGATACCAAGGGGCCAGGCGTGCCCAGCTTTCAGCTCTCTCCGGTGGGGAAGAGCTGGGGAACTTGCCATTTACTCTGTTCCTATTTCTGGGGCTTGTCCAGGGGAGCAGGAGACAACCTGCAAGAGCATGGGTAGAGTGGAGCATCCTGTGCACCATCCCTGTGCATTCATGCCAACCTTGACAGCCCCGTCTGTGGGAAATTCCATTTTTAATCTGTTTCCACCAGAAACCAGCCAGGAAATTAAAGGAATAAGCAGGGGGACTCTTGTTTTTTTTTCATTGCACAGAGGTAATTGTTTCTCAAGGTCTGTCTCAGTGTCATCTGCAAAAAAACTTTCACAAGGTATTGCATTCCTTGGCGGAGGGCTCCGTGCAAGCCTTGTGCTCAGGAGGTTGATGAACCCCTTTTTTTTCTGGAGGTGAAATGCTCTGTGCTTCACTAAAACAGCCACAACTTCCCTGAGACGCCCTTGAATTGCTGAGGTCTATGGAGGGGGGAAAATGCCATTGAGAGGATAATGGCTGGGAGTTACAAAAATACTATTACACCCACCCTTGCAGACACAGAGCACCAGCTTCTGCTTCCTCCTCATCTGTTCTGTGTTTCCCTGCTCTGCAAACATGTCTGATGTGTCAGGCCAGAAGCAAAACACCATCACTGCTGTCCTTAGGTCAGATCCCCTTTTCTACCCTGGGTTCAAGCTCCTGGAGTAAGTCACCGTCCCCAGCAGCCTTTCCACACTGGCTGTAGCATCCTGTGCTGTGCTAAGGTGGGCTGAGCTTTCCCCCATCTATCGCACATGCAGATGGGGCAGGGTCTGGACACAGAGGGACTGGGCGGGTGAGGGTTCCCTTCTGGGCAAGAATCTAGCGAATAAAGTCGGATCTTCCAGTTTTCAGCCTGCAGCATCTTTCTTGTGCGCTCACCCTTCTCCCAGGGAGGGACCGTGGGTCAGCACAGGCTGCAGGGAGGGCATGTCTCTGGCTGGTTTTGCAGTTCCTAAACGACAGAAGAGGACAAGTGAGAGAGTGTAAAAATACTAAAACCTAGGTTTAGGTCTATTCCTGCTGGAGGAAGAAGGAGAGAAGGGTGGCAGAAGGGTGAAGTGCCATCCAGTGGTTACAGGAGACTGATCTGGGGCATGTAGAGGGAGAACTGGGGGTTTTCTTAGTGCAGCTTCTCTTGCAGCAGGCAAAGAGAAAGTGACTGAGCTCAGCACAGCAAGTAGGTGGCTGGGAGCAATCATTTGTGGTCCCCTCTACTGCAAAGATGCTGCGGGTGGGGACCACTGCCCTCCTCGCATCACTGATGCTGGCTGTGAGTATCCTGTCACCTGGGTTGCACCCATTAATGTGGCTCCATCACCACAGCAGCAAGCTTCTGCCGTAGCCAAAACAGAGTTTAGCTTCAAAGCACTTGTAATGTGTTCCTTAGATGAGGTGAGGCGAAAAGCCCTTCACACAGAGGGGTATAAAAATACCCTTTCGCATTAATATTCGTCCGCTCACACTGTGTTAGCCACAAGCCACACAAGCTGAGCAGTTGTCACCAGGAGCCCTTGCAAAGTTGGATTTGCTGCTGCTTTGGTGGCTGCTTTTATTTATCCTTGCAATTTGGTCCCTAGGAGGTAAACCCAGCCAGCAGCACTGCCCCAGCAAACGCAGGATGCTGCCGGGGGATTCAAAGGAGTCGGCAGACTTCTGCGTCACTGGGTCGAGTGGACATACGGAGGGAGAAGTTTAAATATAGGCTGAATAAAATAGAGCAGAGAGAGATGTGTCTCTAAAGGGCCATAAAAAAGACATGCAGCCTCTCGGCCCTGCAGGGTGAGGCTTCGCAGCAGGCGGCATCCAACGCTGCTGTTGCTGTGTTGAAGGATTTTACCTGCCCCTCTGGGAGCTCGTTCTTCCCAGCAGTCATTCTGTGCTCATCCAGAGAGTTTTATCTCCAGACTTGAGAGCGCTTCTCAGTGCCTCATGCTTTATCTGGCCAAGAAGTTGCCTTTTCCACCACCTTCCAGCCCCTCTGAAAAGGTGGGGCAACCCTCAGATATGCAGCCCTGGTCTTCATCACCTGCTTTCAGCTGTAAACCTACAAATGCTTTTATACATCTAGAAATGAAAGGGTAAAGCACGACAGAGACTAAACCTTCAGGGAAGTGTTTGCAGACCCCCAGTGGTGGGGATATTCAAATTGGTATACCCTGTTGAGTCCCACCTCCAGCCAATCATCAAGGAGATATGTCTGCCTTAGGGTGGGCTTTCCTCCTGGGCTCCACGAGTCTTTAAGGTGGAGCTGACATTTCAAAGTATGGTTTTTCCTCTGGAAACACAGTGTACAACCAGCCTTGGCTTGGGTTGAATCAGGACCCAGGCTCATTCATGCTGCTTTGACTTGGGCAAGATTCCTGCAAAGGCATCACTGATGTTGTGGGAGAGCAAAGCTACACGAACAGCATGATTAACACTTAGAAGGACTGGGGTTTCCAGCAGGGATCATTTGCAGTTACTTTCCACAGCAGGAGACTGGTCACATCATGTGTAGCCACAAGTGGTGGTAGTTATCCTGGTATGCCCTGATTACAGGCTGTCTCGGGATGCAAGGTGGGAAACACCAGGAGCTGGTGTTTTCTGCTTGATTTCTTTGAATTGTATGTATTTTGCCTTCTTTGAGAGGGAAAGAGGAAAGAAAAAGAAAAAAAAAAAAAAAGCAGTCCTCTTCAAAGGTGTATTAATCCAGGTGGGCATGAAAGAAAAAGAGAGGACACTAGGGCAGAAATGGAGCAAAACTCCAAGAAAAGGAAAAAAGAGGGGATATTTTTGTAGTCCAGACATTTAATGTAAAATAGAGCTCTGATGTAATCAAATACAGAAAGAACTTGTAGTTCTTGCTAAAAATACCAATCTAGGATATAAATATACATTAGCATGTAGCTGCGAGGCTTATGGAGATATCTGCCACAGTCTTATATTTACAGATAGGGATTTAAATGTTTAATACTGCACATTCAAAAGGAAGTCACTTCATCTGAAGTAGTTATTAATTATAGAATACGCTTGGCAGGACTGAAGTGCAGCAGGAGTGATATCATTTTCACTATCACTCCCAAATTATTTCTCATCTGAAACCTATTATGTGCACTCTTTTTTTCTCTTCTTAAAATAGATCTATCTTTCTGTATTAAGCAGTGGGTGACTTGGAACGGCTGCTTCTGACACTCCAGCACATCCTCTCTCAGATATCTTCATTGCTCTCCTGCATGACTCTCACATCCCTAATTCCAGGGGAACATAAATCCCAAGCTCTTTATTCAGTACGGCCCCAGGCCTGAGAATGAGGCAAATTTCCTAAAAGCTTTAGGGTTTCTGAAAAGGATATGTTGAGGGGTCAGGGAGGCAAGCACAGGATCATGGTTGTTATCTCAATTTAGTAAAGTCATTTAGGGTCACTTGAACATGAGAGGGATGCTCAGGGTATCCTACAAAGATGGGGCAGATGGTCTGTGTGTGCATTAACAGCCTTCCCAACATGCCTTCATCCCCATTCCATGGGACTCCAGTCTACAGTTTGCCATGAGGTTTTAAAAAATCACAAACTCAATCAATTAATCGTTCTGTGCCCTATCTGATGCTGGTCTGGATCCCGATGCCCCTTCCCCAGTCAGCCCCTATTAAACAGGTGGGAATTGTCACATGTTGGGAGCTCCAGGTACAGTCCTGCAACACATCTTTAATGCCAGCTGAGATTTAAGCTTGTGAATACGTTTAGTAAATGTGGGTAAGGACATTGTGCCTTGGGATGAACTGATTTTGCACTATTCCCTCATGGGAATATTGCAGAAATCCATGCTGATCCACAATTTTAGAGGGAACCAAAAGCCAAAGCATATGAAATTCATGGATCAGAGTCCCAAAAATCTAACTCAGTCATCTACATAAAACCAGTCCACGTTCCCTTTGGCCGGCAAGTTGCTGAATAAAAAGCATGAATATATTTTTCATTTCTTCAGGCCATTCCTCCCCATTGGAAGGGCAATTTGATGTGTCCTCAGTCAAATCAGCGATGGCACATTGGAATTGTCTGACTTTTGTTTAAATGCACGGTCTTGCCCTGGACTCACCAGTGTTTAGCTCAGTAGAGCTCACTCCTGACTTGTTGTCAGCTGTGGTTGGGACTGGCACAAACATCTCTTCAGCTCCTTGCAAAAGAAATTGCAATGAAATCTTGGAATGAGATACAAAAAGTCTGCCTGGAATAGGAGATGGAGTCATGTCACCTTCAGCTCCTTGCAAAAGAAATTGCTTTTGCCCAATAATCTTGGAATGAGATACAAAAAATCTGCCTGGAATAGGAGATGGAGTCATGTCAAGGTGCTCACGTTGGTGCAGTTGCTCCTGCAGTACCTTTGGACTTGCGAGGCACAGGGTGAGGAGAACCCTGGTGCCTGAGAGAAGTTTGGCACCTTCATTGAGCCCTGGTGCTATGCCCACACCTTTGTTGTTTGGCTGGTTCCCCAAAATACAGGCTATGGCACAACGTTTTTCCACTTGCTCATGTGAAATCCCGGGGGTGGGTGGCACTTTTCCAGCCGAAACTCTCCCCCCGGGCAGCAGCAGGATTTCAGAGGGTGGCTGTAAGGCAGCAGTGATGGGAGATGCTTGCAGAGGGATGTGCCACCACTCCCAGCAAGGAACACTGACCCACGGCACGGGGTGGTGGCTTTGAGTTCCCAGTGCCACCAGGACACCCTCGCCATGTGCTGTGGGCAGCAGAACAGCAAAGCCTCATTTACAATGTCCTTTGACGTCGTTCATCCTCATGGATCCTCTGAAGCCTTAAAAAAAGTCTGAGCTGTCTTCAGTCCCAGTGAAGGCTTCAGTAGAGTCTCTTCCATCCAAGTATTTGTTTTCCTAAATCTCACAGGGACTTCACAAACTCTTGCCGTGGAACGAATTCAAACCAGCAGCTCAATGCTGTTACCTGTGCGCGCACAAACCCATGATCAGATGAGCCATGTCCTTGGAAGCTGGGCTGAAAGCAAGCCAGAATTTGTTTTTAATCTCTCCTGGCTGCTGCCCATCTCCTGGCTCTGGGGAGAGAAGACACAAGGGAAGGAAGAGGTGTTTTTACTGTAAAAACAGCTGTCACTGTGTTGGGAGATGACATCCAAATCTGAAAAAGAAACAAACACCCAGGAGATAGTGACAGATTCTGTCACACTTAAAGCAGAGGAGTAAAACCATCCTGGTGAGGAAAATAGAATTAATACCAAGATGTCTGACTTCTACCCAAAGAAAAGAAGGGATTTTAGACAAAGTGCTATAGGCCACCAGCCGTGGCCAGCTTGGGAAAGAGGTTGAGTTTATCTTTGCCTTTGGGGAAGGCAACTAGGAAGTGTTTTTTTTTTACCTGCTGATGTCCTCAAATCATGGTAGGGTTTTCTGCAAGCTCACGTTTGCTCTGCCATCCCTGTGCAAAAATGTCACAGGCCAGTTGGGGTTCCTCATGCATAGGAAGCCAGTCTAGGATGAGTGGCTGAGGGAGATGGGATTGTTCAGCCTGAAGAAAAGGAGACTGAGGGAAGACCTTATTGCTCTCTACAGCTACCTGAAAAGAGGGTGTAGTGAGGTGAATGTTGGTCTCTTCTCCCAAGTAACAAGCAATGGGACAAGAGGAAATGGCCTCAAGTTGCTCAGGAGAGGTTTAGAATGGATGTTAGGAAACAAATTCTTCACATAGAGAGTTGTAAGGCATTGGAAGAGGCTGCCCAGGGAAGTGGTTGAGTCACGATCCTGAAGGTATTTAAAAGACGTGTAGACGTGGTGCTGAGGGCCATGGTTTAGTGGTGGACTTGGCATCATCAGGTTAACAGTTGGACTTGATGAACTTAAAGGTCTTTTCCAATCTAAACGATTCTATGATTCTAGGTGCCTTGAGGGTTTTTTGTTTCTAATCTCAAGGACCACATGCAAATGGTCTCCTAAGCTTTTAAGACACATCTCTTATCCTTACTTTTTATCACTTCTTTAAAGAAAAAAATTCATCTAACGTGTTTACGGCTCTGCTGACAGGAGGTCAGATACCACATTTGTAATAAAATATTTCTTCTTTAAAGGAAAAAATTCATCTAAAGTGTTTACGGCTCTGCTGGCAGGAGGTCAGATACCACATTTGTAATAAAATATTTCTCTTACTTCTCCCTGCTCTGAAACAGTATTTCTATGGACAGTTGGTCCCGTCTTAGATGTTTTATTAGACTAAACAAGCTGGCTTGTTCTGATCTGCTCTTGTAAGATGATCTCTCCAAGCACAATAATGTTCATTATTTGTGACTGTGTTGTCTTCAAGCCATGGTTATCTTGGGTGATCCAAGCTATGTGCAAGACCTCATGAGGTAGAAGGCCATAACAAAAAGGATCCCGAGCGAATCTGTTGCTTCATTGGTCTCCTGGGGCACAGCTGGGTTGTATAAAGGAGCTGAGAGGTGTTTTATTCAGGCAGGCTCTGAACTACAATATTACCCTTTGATGAAGGCAGCTCATGAATCCTTATCTGATGGAAAAACACAGATGAGAGCCTCACTGGAGCCCTCTTGTTGTGCCAGTTCTCCTGAATGGGGCAGGGAAAGCAAGTAGTTTCCATCCAATGAAAAATGTGGATGAGCAGGGATTTCTATCACCTGATCAGAGCACACGTGCACACAGCATCTCCCTTCCATTGGCAGCGTGAGGATACATGCACAGGGCTGAGCTTCACCTTTTAAAGTTCCTCATCAAAATCCTCTTAAAATCCTTAGAAAAAGGTTGTTAGACACACAATTTTATTTTTTTTTTCACATGTAGTAAATTGCAATTGCTGACAAGCTACTGCTTCAACACACCACAAGGTCTGTGGGAAAGAAGTATCAAGTGTGTGCAGTCAAGCACTAGCTTTCTGATCAGGGGACAACCATTTGGTCACACAAGTGTGTCTAGACCCTATAGAAAATGCTGTGTCACAAGATAAATAGCAGCAAAGTGTAAATGGCTGTTCGGATGTTGAATTTTCTTTTTTTTTTTTTTTTTTTTTCTATAGAAAATGCTGTGTCACAAGATAAATAGCAGCAAAGTGCAAATGGCTGTTCATATGCTGAATTTTCTTATTCAAGAATAGAATAGAATAGAACAGAACAGTCCAATCCAGTCCAGTCCAGTTGGAAGGGACTGACCAATTCGGGGCTGACCAAAAGTTAAAGCATATTATTAAGGGCATTGTCTGAATGTTTATTAAACACTGACAGGTTTGGGACATCAACAACCTCTCTAGGAAGCCTGGTCCAAAGTTTGACCACCATCTCTGTAAGGAAATGCTTCCCAATGTCCAGTCTCAGCTGAAGTGTTCAGCTCCTCTTATTTATTTTACCCAGTTCTTTTATTCAGACTCTCTTTTTTCTCCATTTGCACTGGACCCATGGATGTGTCCATGAAGCCCACCAACCTGTAGAGCTCAACCACCCTCCACCCCACCATCAGGAAGCTGGGTCCCACACCCCGCGGTGCTCAGGGAAGGGCAAAGATGTTCTTTTCAAGCTGAGAAGTCACAGAGACCTGAGCCAGGGTGGTGGGATCTGCCCCACAGGGGTAGAGATGTCCCCCAGCCTCCAAATCACGGTGTCAGCAGTGTTTGGGCTGGGAGTTGTGGGTCTGGTTGTGTTTTGGAAAGGCCAGGGCAGCGGTAGCACGTGCCTGTGGGACTCTACGCGTGGGTGGATGGATGTGCCTGTGTTATTGTTTCTCCCTGGTTGCTCCATAATCTCACTTGTTTACTTTGGCATGGTCTTGACAGCCCTGGAGGCCAAGGGAGAGTTAATGGCTTTTATGGCATCCTGTAATCATGCAAACCTTGAAATAACATGTGACAACATTACTTTATTAAGGAGGAGTAGGTGCCTCTAAGATTAATGACGCTTTTAGGAGATGCTTTGTTTATAATCAGGCACCAGCTAGGTGTCGAGCACTATCTACACTCCCCCAGAAATTTGTAGCTGATTGTCTCCAAGATCCTCACTCTTTGTTTTTGGGAAGAAGGGGTGACATAGTCATAGTCACCCAGTCCCAGCACTTGGGTAGAAAGAGCCCTGGGAAATGTCTCTGCACCTGGGTAGAAAGAGCCCTGGGAAATGTCTCTGCTGTGACCTGGGTGCACCCAGTCCTAAGGGACTGACCATGCCACAGGGATGGGTGGCAGCAGGTCACTGCATGGGCTGCACTAACCTTCTCAAGTAGGTCCAGCACAGAGTCAGGTCATCTTTTTCCTCATCACAGGAGGAGATATAGGGGCAAATTTTTCCAGTTCTGCATCTCACAGCACCTTTCTCTCCTTGAAACTCAGTGTCTGCCCAAGTCCTGGGCCAAATCCTGCCACCAGTATAGGTCTGGAAGGATGCAGCAGAGCCATCACTGAAGTAAGCAGCTTTTAAAACAAACCAAGTCCGTGGCATACCTGAGCTCTCAAAATGCAGCACTGTTATTTCTAATGTGTTTTTTTAATTCCTCACGAGGCTTTATTCCACTCTATTTTTGGTACTGAGATGTAGGTTCCCATTATAAATAGCCGCATATTCTAATTCAGCCTGATAACTAGGACAAGGATGTGTTGGGCATCCAGACCTTGATTTGGGGGGATGAAGACTGCAACATTTCCAACCAAGCTTCAGGCTTTCTGTGAGATCTTTCTCCCAGGAAAACTAGTACGTTTGCATCTGGAAATTGTCCTGCGCTCCCTGGATATAAATCAAACAGGAGCACTGGGGAGGATTCGTTGCCAAGCTAACAAATCAGAGAAACAAGGCTTTGAAGCTCTGTTACAGCTTTCCCTCTGAGGAGCTCAGCCCCTGAATTGAGACACAAGGACTTCAGCATCAAACCTGGGTGATAAATATTCTGCTCATTTTATAGTCAGAGAAGGCATGCTGTAAGCCTGCGCATCCTTCTATGTGACACCGAACCAAAGCCCTTTACAAAAATAAGAAACAAAGGCTCTGTGTGGTTTGTGAACACCTTTAAATGACTAATTACTCCAAAGAAAATCAGAAGCAGGTTGCAAACCCTTCCTACCAACCAGAAACAGCTCTGTGTGCAAGATATATTGTTCATCCATGAATAAGGGAGAGCTGATGGTTCAGAGCAACTGTGAAGGATGTCTCAGTTCCCATCCCACCCTCATCCTATTGTAGTCTGGGGAAAATCTCTCAACCTATGTAATTTACTGTGAGCTTTGGGTCAGGACTTCAGTCTACATGTTTCCAAGGTGTTTGTGCAAAGCAATACTTATGGCTCATGCGTCCACCTTGGGGCAGGGTAAGGGGAGGGCTCATGCAGGGTCTGCTCATGTGCAGAATAACAGCACTCATCCTCCTGGCAGGGCTCGTGCAGGGTCTGCTCATGTGCAGAATAACAGCACATCAGTCATAGGTTCGTAAAGAGATTAGTTGGATTGGATGCCCAACCAGCCCTGCTTTGCCCAGGGGGCTGGACTACAGACCCCAGAGCTCTCTTCCAACTTCAGCTGTATTATAATTCCACATCTGAATCCATGCTGGGGGGCAACTCCTTGTTTTCTGCTTTACCCTCAAAACACCTTTCACTATACACCAGATGTTGTTGCTTATAGCTGGATATCTTTTCAACTGTCAGCAACAGTCTCAATTCTCCTTCTTCAGAGGACCACAGAGTGGTGGCTGTGCCGTACTCAAATCCTTCACACCTTGTTTGCAAAGGGGAAGGTGAAGTTGCCACAGGGAGCAGGGATTTCCAAGAGCATAACCTAACCATTGACTAATGACACAGCCCTGCCCTGAAGGACATGACTCATATTTACACAGTCATTAAGTGAAAGATAAGCTCCTTGTTCTATAACCATGGGTATTCTACTCTGATCGAAATAAGTCATCCAGATTTGTTTTAAAAATAAGTTTGCAGAAGAGTCACCTGGATTTAACAAGTGTACATAACTGCTTGTCTGACTATGCACATACACAACTCTCTTTGCAAACTGTGACGCTCACTTTGGGTACAACTATCCAGGTGTTTGGTTTTTTTTTTCCCAAGATGGGTAACATGGTGCTGCACTACTGAAGGTGAGTCTCTCCTGGCTTGATCTGGAAGGTGCATGGAGAAACACAGTAAATGAGAATAGCCATGAATAACAAACAAGTGGTAAATGAGATGAGGTCCTGCTATGCAGCTCTGTGGACAGCAGGGAATTAGAGTGATGCTCTTCCAGAGGGGACAGACTGCTGGTCGTGCTGTCAGCAGCAGCAAAGTGCATGTTTATGCAGGGACATAAAAGGAAACCCCCATGATTCCTCCTACGGATGTTACTGAAAGGCTCTGCAATCTCAGCAGGAGGTCATAAATGCCTTGGCCTCCTGAATTGCTTCCTCTAAGGATGAATTAGCAAACACAATAGATTAGTACTGCTCCACGAGGGCTGAAAGCACGACACAGGTCCGTGCTTCTCGTGCCTTTTAGAGGCAGCCGTGCCAGGTCTCCAACCTGAAGTATTCCAGCAGGGGTGTTTGCTGCCTCCTGTTTTCCTTGCCTGGCTATATCATGCAGTCATGAAGGTGGATTTTACCTGGAGGGCTTCCAAGCAGAGCGTTCACCTGCCCAGCCAACGTGCCCTTTGCCGTGCCACAGGGGAAAGGGGAAAAACTCAATGTATTCAGAGAAATATGTTGTAGGCAGCTTAGTTCTGCGTACAGTGATGTTGTGTTCATCGAGAGTCCTGGCTGATACCTGCTGCTCCTTGGGGAAACTTGTCTTATACAGCTCCAAAGCCCAGGGGAAGGTCTCTCACTCTGGTAGCTGAAGCAACAAGCTACAGCCAGATTGATCCACAAAAATTCATTGCTGAGCTGAGCCAGGAGAATGCAGATCACTTTGGGAGGCATTCACATTAACAAAAAATTATGTAGCAACTCATCCCAGCCCCGTAAAAGTGTCAGAAAGGCGGGGTATGGATGTCTACTGCAAAGCCAGTCTCTCAAAAGTTCTGCCTGGTTTCCTCAGACAGCTTTTGGACACGTCAAGTTACCCATCTCTCCCTGAAGTTCTCCTTGCCTTGCGTCTGTAGCATGAAGCATTGCCATCTCCCAGCATTTCAAAACACTTGCTGGCACGTTTTACATAGGATTTTATTTTTTTTTCATTAGGTGTAGGGAGCTTTTACACCAGGTCAGTGGGAACAGAGCTTTTTTTTTTTTCATTAGATGTAGGCAGCTTTTACACCAGGTCAGTGGGAACAGAGCTATATATTAATTTTTCATGCTATACGACCTGTTCCTTCCAAGAGAGGTTCAGGTTTATGTTTAAACAGAGAGCTTTGAGAGCTCTGTTTTGGTCTGGGGGTGCAACTACAAAACACGGTGCCTCACCCACACAGATTTTATGCTTTTCAGACCAGATCTCATCCAGGAGCTGTGATACCTGCCCATAATAGCTGAAATGAGGGAAACACGCTGACAAACTGGTCGGAGATCAAAGGGGTGAAGCATCCATGGCCAATGAAGGGAGTGGAAGATTAGCCTCCTCCGCATGTGGCTTGTCAAAGCGATGATGCAGACGCACAAGTCAAAGTCGTGGAGCACCAGCACTGAGAAGCGGCTGCAATCGGCTGTGTCTAATGCTTTTTAGCTGGTGGGGATCTCAAAAAATCTCCTTGGTTCAAGTGCATCGTAAAAGGGAGGGCTGAAGCATGCAGCTGCCTGAAGAATTCTCACCGCATACCTCTAATGAAATTGCAGGACAATCAGGGTGTTGGGACTTTCTGATTTTTCTCCTGGGTGTCGCCTTTTGTGCCCAGCCCAATTTGCCACATGCCTGCCTCTGTGGTCTTGGCGTAGCTGGAAAAGTCCCCACCAAGGACCACTGTGCAATCACACTTTACTTTCTTTCCCAGTTTATGCTCCTTTTTCTGGGTTGTGATGCCCAAAGATGCTTGGCACAAACATGAAAAGACATAAAGATAGGGCCCATGTCACCAAACCTTAGACATTCTTTATGCCAAAGGCTCCACCAGAGCCATTCATTCAAGTGTAGCTGGAAAAATCCCCACCAAGGACCACTGCGCAATCACACTTTATTTTCTTTCCCAGTTTATGCTCCTTTTTCCGGGTTGTGATGCCCAAAGATGCTTGGTACAAACATGAAAAGACACTGAAGATAGGGCCCATCTCACCAAACCTTGGACGTTCTTTACACCAAAGGCTCCACCAGAGCCATTCATTCAAGCTCCTTGAGCAGTCACCGCTAAGAAATGGCCAGGGATTTGGAGTCTCTCTAGTTCTCCTTCAGATGTCTGCCCACAACACCTAGTCATTTTCAAAATCACTGCTCCCCAGAATAACACGTTGATTGACTGTGAGTTTCTTGGATGCCATGAAGATGCCTTCAGTGTCAGGAGTTAGATTGACCATCTCCTGCGGAGATATTGAAGAGCACCACAGCCACATAAGCAGCCCTTGAAATAAGGCCTACTTTAGCATTTGTACGTCTAATCAGCTCTCCTCCATACCCAGCTGAGAAGCTCCATGTTTTTTGTTAATGCTCGAAATCTTGTTATAGGCAAAAAGGAAACACATCTTAAATGTAAAGCCAATAATTTATTATTACCATGTGTGAAATCTTAACAGTTTAATGAAAGAATCGTGATTAGTGAAGATCAAATTATTACAGACAAAAAAAGAAAAAGGAAATAATTACTATTATTAAAGCTTCACTAACAATACAGTTAAAATTGTTATACACAGACTTACTAATTTCTACCCATTTTCATGGTGTTAAGCTCACTCTTCCACTAATGTTGCTGCCTCCCACCTTACAGGGAGGTACAGTGATTCATCTGCATTCTGAGTCCTCCACTGGGAGGGGTGTGACGGTGGAAATGGATTCTTCTCCCTCAATTGAGGATCTACTGGAAGTCATTTTGATCACCTTTGCTAAAACACTTTCATACCTTGCTCTTTTTCCCTTGGTCAGAAGGTCTACCTCACAGAGGATTTTACTATGTATGCATTTTACACTGGTTTAATATTTGCCCTTTGTTCTCTTTGCTATTCCTAAAGATGATTTTGTCCACCTCTAGGTCTGCATTTCTTTGACTGTTGGTGAGTTGTTTATAGCCAAGGGGTCTCTAATGCCAAGCTGGTGCCCCACCTCATATGACCCGATACCAGCAGTCTTCTGTGCAACATCACAGAATCACAGAATGACATGGAGTTGGAAGGGACCTCTGGAGATCATCTAGTCCAACCCCCCTGCCAAAGCAGGGTCACCCAGAGCAGGTACCACAGGACGGCGTCTATGTGGGTTTTGAATGTCTCCAGAGACAGAGACCCCACCACCTCTCTGGGCAGCCTGTTCCAGTGTTCTGCCACCCTCTAAGTAAAGAAGTTCCTCCTCTTGCTTAGATGGAACTTCCTATGTTCAAGTTTGTGCCCGTTACCTCTTGTCCTGTCTCTGGACACCACTGAAAAAAGACCATGTCCCGCACCTCCAGCTTTTGAAGCCTCTACTGCCATACCAGTCTGTAGTTCTTTATGTTGAAGTCATAAAGAGCTCATTCTACATGCACCAACTCCTTGGCAGGCCTATCTATGTAAAATTACAGTTGCACCATACAAAGACAAACAAAATTAAAGGAAATTAGGCATAGATAACTGGCCAATTAGGAAAACTGCTGTTACAGCTGAGCAAAGAAAAAGCAAAGCTGAAGGCAGGTCAGGACAAGTTCAGGCAAAGAAAGCCCAACAAGCCTCAGCCCTGAGGACTTGCAAACTCAATAGAAAGAGCATGGCCTGGTAGGAGCAATACCAGTATTGTGTTTACTGGGTTAGAGAGCTATATCATCATCTCTTGCAATGGGTACCAATGGTTTGTCTTCTGTGCACTTTTCCAGTGACGTGACTTTAGCTCCACCAGCCGTATATGCTCCTCTCACCTTCCCAAGGTGGCTTGGTTTCAAGCATTTTCTCTATCTCTACCCATGACTTATACTCTCAGGGTCCATGACCGCAGTGGTATTTTTAGCGTTGCTCTCTAAGAGGACGATATAACGCAATAATCTGGCTGCTGATGTATTTGTTTTTAAAAGCACCCTGACATGATAATTTTGTGATGTTCTGGGCCATGACTGCACTGCTTATCAACCAACACGGGGTGAGGACAGGGTAGGCTGAGCCCAGTAACTCATGTCTGAGAAAGAGCAGTGCTGTGCAGTGAAAATGTGTGAAAGTTGTATTTCTTTCTGAGTTTTGCACACACAAGTGCCAACATAAATATGGTTCTGGACAGTGAATAGGAAATGTCTAGTATTTTTTCTATCCCTAACAAGTAAGTGAGCGGCCAGGTATTTTAACCATGTCCTAATAAACCCTTCATTTACAACAATGCAAAATAAATGGGGCTCCCTTTGGCTTTGTTTGGAGAAAGAAGATAAAATACGGTTTGTCACAAGCGCCTATGGACAGAACTGGGGAAATGCTTATCCACAAATCTGGGCTCCACCTCTGCTCTCAGGGAAAATTCCATTTCTTCAGCTTGTAGAAAGAAGTTACTGTCTATGGTAAAGTGTCCTGGGCTTCTGGATGTGACAAACATCGTACTGTGATGCAATGAAAAGCAGAGGGGTGGCCATGACAGAACCCAGTGGCCACGAGGTGTCCTGTCACCATTGCATTTTTCCAGTGCATAATAAATCCCATTAGTGTTAGGTCTTAGCAATAGCACAGCAAGGACATGAAGTGCCCACTTCACATCTTGGCACTCATGCATGTCCTGGGACTGGTGAGAATATTTGACACCCTTCTTTACCCATGGAGCTCATTTGGGATTTTAATGGTATTCTCTCTGTTGCACTTGGTACCTGGAGTACAGATGGGTTTGTGTACTCATGAGCTCATGACTGATACCATTTTTGGGGCCCCCGCTAGAGGAGGGACATTGAGGTGCTGGAGTGTGTAGAGAAGGGCAAGGGAGCTCATGAAGGGTCTAGAGCACAAGTCTTATGAGAAGTGGCTGAGGGAACTGGGGTGTTTTAGCCTGGAGAAAAGGAAGTTGAAGGGAGACCTTACTGCTCTCTACAACTACCTGAATGGAGGGTGTAGCAAGGTGGGGTTCGTCTCTTCTCCCAAGGATCAGGCGGTAGGACAAGAGGAAATGGCCTCAAGTTGTGTCATGTGAGGTTTAGATCAGGACATCAGGAAAAATTTGCCAGACTTTGAAGAATGCCTGGAAATAATGATGGTTGTTCTCGGGTGATCTTAGTAGGACTATCACAAGATTACAGGAAAATCAGGTTGGAAGGGGAACCTCAGGAGGTTTCTAATCCAAGGTTCCAATCAAAGGTCTCAACTGTGAAGTTAGCCCAGGTTCCTCAGGACTTCATCCAGCTGAGTCATGTTCCACAGATGGAAATTGTGCTACCTCTCTTGGAAACTTGCTCTAATATATAAGCTACATAGAAGAATAAAATCGTATTTTTATTGTTTGTTTCAAATATCACAAACAGAGTGATAATTAGAGAAGGATATTTTTGCTGAATCTTGTAAAGGGGATTATAGGAAAATGAAGAACCAGACCAGGATGGATAACACCAAAATGTAGAAGCCCTTAGCACCACACAAGGAATTGCAGATGATGCTCTGGAGGACTGAAGCAAGGGCAAAAGTCATTCCACTGAATTCCAAATTCAGACCAGAATTGTTAACACAAATCACCCAGTCTTCCAAGTAAAGATAGTTTCGTACCAGTGGAGTTGGTAGAAGAAAAGTTGATGGAAGGCCACTGCCAGTGGGGGATAATGGGAAACATCTTACACATCTACTGGAAGACTGACCACAAAACTTGAATCATCTCTCTGTAAAAACAGTACTGGAAAGTGGAACTGGAGTTTGGAAATAAAATTAAAGTGAAAAATAAAATAAAATAAAATAAAATAATAAATTTATCAGAGGGCAGATGAACTATAAATAACTTCACTGATCACTGCAGTTTTAACACAACATTCTTTTTATTCTGCTTAAAAGGGTACAGAAAAGATTTTAGCCTCCTTGGATCAGATCACTGGCATGGGAAATATAGTCTCCTGACTCATATTTTGGACACGGAAGTGTCTCCTTAATTTCTTGTGTACAAAGAAGGAGAAGATGGCAAATTCAGCTATTCTGCTGGCTAACACCTGAGGGAAAAATGCTCTAAGGAGGTACAGAAAGCTCTTAGTGCAAGGTTTTTTGCTTTAATTATATTTCATACTGCAGAATTTTTTAGTTCAAACCCAACCAACCTGACCAGCACGGCAAAGGAACTCCATAGTTAGTTTTGTGGAAGCTGCGGAAGAATCAATTCAAAAACTTTTGTCAGGACTTCCTGAGTTTTTCTTGTCTCTTGGTTGTGGGAAAAGAGCAGATACTAAAAAAAAACAATTTCTAGGAGATGCTGAGGGTTGTCCATGAGGCATCCAAAGAGAAAGCAGAGCTGGCAGGGGTTTATTATCTTCTTCATTGGGTTCTTCAGCATGAAAGACCTCCCCATCAGATTCTCACAGCCTAGTCCAGAAGAGGGCACAGAGGGAACTTGCTAGCAGCCCAACTGGTAAAAAGCTGCTCTTCAAACCAGCTGCACCATCGGTGTTGCACAAGTCAGAGTAACAGCAGGAGACAGGGCGTGTCATGCCAATCCCGTCCACATCGGATGGGATGCAGACAGAAGAGCACATCTTGGTAACGGTCGAGACACCCATGAAGGGATAAACTACAGCAAAGAGAAAAAGAAGGAACAGTTAGGAATGGGAGGAATGGAGGAGAACTCTCCTTGTCCCTAGTGAAACTTTAGCTGCCTTCACCACAAAAGTCTTAGCTCCAGTTCAAACCCGATGGGTCTATTTCCTACCAGGAATATAGAAAACAGTTCCCACTGAGTGGCCACAAGCTGAACAGCACCTTGTATCCTCTGTGTCCTGTCTGCATCAGTTTTATGGTGCAGAAGGTCAACTAAACACTTTTTCTGCCTCTACTTTGACTCTACTCACTATGTCCTGCCTCTCCCATGTGCAACCAGAGCCTTCTCAGCAGGACCACGTGAAAGAGAGCACCTTTGCAGTGCATTTCTTGTTTTGGACAGCTTATGACATGTAGGATCACCAGCCAGACTGAAGATGGCTTCCTGAGAGCTCCAGAAAACTCTAGAGTGCTTCTATTTTGCCTCCAGATGACCAGAAATTGTTATTCGCACCTCATTGCGAAAAGCAATGGTTCTTGGCTCATCTGTACTGGCTTGTCTACTCTACCCAGCTTTCATAAACAGTTCTGGGGTCACGAGAGCACTGTTTAGCACACACCCATTATGCAAGTCATGCAAATGCTCTGGAGACCCAGAATTCTTTAGCTCCATGCCTCCAGCTCAAGGCAACATGTTATTTCTAACCATGCTCTGAGCATTAACTATGAGCATTCACTAAGCATATTTAGAATCTGGCCTTGAACACCTCCAGGGATGGGGCACCCACAGCTTCTCTGGGCATCATGTTCCAGTGTCTCACCATCTTCACAGAAAGGAATTTCTTCCTAATATCTCATTTGAATCTCCCCTCTTTCAGTTTAAAACCATTCCCCCTCATCTTGCCACTCCACTCCCTGATCAAGAGTCTCTCCCTAATTTTCCTGGAGCCCCTTTAGGTACTGGAAGGGTTTCTAAGGTCTCCCTGGAGCCTTCTCATCTCCAGGCTGAACCCCAACAGCTCTCTCAGCCTGTCCTTAAGTGAGAAAAGGTACTAGTCCCCACACCAGCAGTCGTCATTGTAGAAACACTGACTCATGTTAAAAACAGGGATAAAGAAGTAATTGCCCTTACCATCCTCCAAGGAATACATGGTTGTCTTGCACATAGTTTCATTCTTTGTGCAGTTCTGGATCTTCAGGCAATTTTCGGCAGTGGTAGGTTCATGGCACGTGTAACATTGCAAGGTTTGTGCTGCAAGGTGATAAAACATTAGGTTGGCCTTAGTGGGAACCACCATATTCTCTCTGTGCCTCTCCAGGAACCTCTGGAGAAGGTATCGTCCCAAAATACTCATACTGAGAACAGGAATGGAACAGTAAAAGGTGCTTTTACTGATGGGAAGGAGAAATACAGTAGTTTGGTGGTGAAAGCACGGCCTCAGATATGGGTTCAGACCCCTTGTTATGAGTCAAACAAGACAGAGCCACACACACAGAAGACCCCATGATACAGGAAAGTCCTATCAACACCAAGTGGCTGAATGTTTGGGGCACAAAGATGGTCTTTCTGCTCTTGCTTTGTTATTGGGGTTTTGGTAAGCTGGGTTTTTTTTTTTGTAGATGGGTCTTAAGTAGTCCACAAGAGAGTTAAAGGGTAATATTACTTAATTTTTGGATCTGCACTCTAGAACACGTAGTAAATATGGGCTGAAAGTGCTGGGACATTCAAAAACCAATAAAAATTATGGGCGTGATAAAAAAAAAAAGAATTGTTTTCAGTAAATTAACGAAAATATACAGGAGGAGTTGTTTTGCCCACCTGTTTCTGCCTTATCACTGTGGTGGTAATCGGGTTGCCTAAGACAGGGGTGACTGTTCTGTGGTGGCTGGGTGCCAGCAGACAGATTTTGCAAGATGTGACATGTCAGTGCTTGAATTCCTTGTCTATCTTGCCCCAGCTGCAAGCAGCAACCTAAAACACACAGCGACCCCGTGCAGGGACCCAGGAGAAGCCCAATACTTCAACAGTGCAATTAGTGAGATGTTTGTATTTTAATCATTATCACAATTAGTCAATAGACCCTGCTTCAGATATTTATGACGAGTATCTAATTGTTCTGCTTGCCAGCCAACCACATCCCCAATTTCCTTTAATCTCTGTTATTCCCACAGGAGAGTAAACACACTTGTAGTAGCTGGTTTGCCTCAACCCTGTTCTTACTTTGCATCTGCTTTTCTCCTTGACTTTGCATCAGCAGAGCCTCAGAAAGAGATCACAGATTCACAGACTCACAAATTCACAGAATCACAGAATGGTGGAGGTTGGAAGGGACCTCTGGAAGTCATCTAGTCCAATACCCCTGCTCAATCAGGACTACCTGGATCCAGTTGACCAGGACATTGTCCAGCTGGGCTTTTAATATCTCCAAGGAAAGAGGCTCCCCAACCTCCCTGAGCAATCTGTGCCAGTTGTCAGTCACCCTCACAGTAAAAATATGTTTTCTGATGTTCAGAGGGAACTTCCTGCATTTCAGCTTGTGCCTGTGGCCTCTTGTCCTGCCACTGGGCACTACTGAAAAGAGCCTGTCTCTATCTTTTTTGCACCTTCCCTTCAGGTATTTATAGACATTGATGAGATCCCCCTGAGCCGTCTCTTCTCCAGGCTGAACAGTCCCAGCTCTTCCAGCTTTTCCTCAAAGCATAGATGCACCAGTCCCTCCATCATCTTTGTGGCCCTTTGTTGGACTCTCTCCAGTATGTCCATGTCTCTCTTGTACTGAGGTGTCTAGAACTGGACATAGGACTCCAGGTGTGGCCTCATCAATGTTGAGTAGAGGGGATGATCACCTCCCTTGACCTGTAGACAATACTTCATCTAATGCAACCCTGGAAACCATTAGCCTTCTTTGCAGCAAGGGCTGATTCCTGGCTCATCTTCAACCTGGTGTCCACCAGGACCCGAGGGTCCTTTTCAGCAAAGCTGCTTTCCAGGTGGATGGACCCCAGCATATATAGGTGCATGAGGTGATTCCTCCCCATGTGCATGACTTTGCACTTCTCCTTGTTGAATTGCCTGAGGTTCCTATCAGCTGATATCTCCACCCTGGCGAGGTCCCTCTGGATGGCAGCACAATCCTCTGGTATACCAGCCACTCCACCCAGTTTTCTGGCATCTGCAAACTTGCTGAGGGTGCACTCTGCCCCATCATCCAGATCATTAATGACAATGTTAAGAAATGGACCCAATATTGACCTCTGGGGTACACTTCAAGTCATTAACCTTCAAGCAGACTTCGTACCAGTGATCTCCACTCCCTGGGCTCAACCATCTAGCCAGTTTTCACTCCACCTCACTGGCTGCTCATCCAGTTTGTACTTCAACAGCTTGGCTATGAGGATCTTATGGGAGACAGTGTCCCCAAATCCAGTCTGAGGTACCTCACCCTGCCTCATCACTCACCAATTCCTAGGTGTTCTTCATCACCTTCTTGTTGAGCTGCAAAAGCCCTTGCAAGTCTGCAGGTGACAATTAGCTGCTAGACATGCAGAATAACCACAGTCCAAGTCCTTCAGTACCTGAAGTCTTTTGAGGTGAAGAGATTTCAGAGAGAGAGACACTGAAGAGACCAGACTGTAGTGATGTAGTATTTCCAGAGCACTCCAAGGTAAAGATATCAAGCCAAAATTGTGTCTGGTATTTCCTATCTCCAGAGAAGCCATTTTTGGACAAGTTTTTCAGGGTTCTTTACTCTCTGCAGGTCTTTCTGAGGAACCCAACACTTGCACCATCCAGCAGACACCTGAATGTGTGTGCTTTACAGTCATAGCAAAGCATATTTGGTACCATCACAGACCCTCCTTGATCTGGAAAGCAGCTCTTACCCCATCTGTGTGACAACCCTGAAGAAATCCCTTTAAACCCCATTGAAATGGAAAAACAGTTCAGCTCATCTCTGCATGCCTAAAGTGGGGTGTCATAACAGCAGGCTCGGGCAAGCAAACCACCTTATGAAAATAGATAATGCAACTTCACCCTAACCAGTAAGCCAGAAAGAGCCCTTTTATAAACAGACACAGCAATTATCTTGCTTGTATTCAAAGCAAACATTATTATTCTGGTTTGCCCATTGTGGACTGGTGTTTTGTTTGCATTAATTCTATGTCTGACAGCTGTCAAATGCATCTTTAGGGAGGAAGCTTTGTCATTATTCCCAGATTTCATGATACTCATCACTGGACAAGTCAAAGCCACAGGATTTGTGTTCCTCTTCGGAAAAAAAATTTCCAAACAAAAGATAAGCACAAAGGACATCAAATTAAGAAAACATTGTCCCCAACTTGTGCAAACCCAGTATTTTCATTAGCCTTACTGAGACTAACAGGTTCAAACACAGCTAAATATGTTAAATAGCAGCTATAGCTCTGAATTGGGCTGGGGGTTTTTGAGATGGAAAAGACAGCAGATCAGGAAGTGCTTAACACTGGAAAATAACCAAAAGCTGGAATAAAACAACTTTACTTTTGCAAAGGAGGCAGCCCCTCAGCAGCAATAGTCAGTTGGCACCTCACAGAGCAGGGAAGAAACACCGTGACTGGAAGACTTAAATACCTGTGGTCTAAAAGCTCCATTTTAAGCCAGCTTTGGAATATCTGTCCAGTCTATTTATGAAAGGTAGAGATTTGTGCAGATAACAAAAATGTAGTGGTCCCCTTTTGTTTTAACAGCTTATGAACTTATACATGACATAGACAAGCAGACATGCAGTAGCTTAAAAATGAAATTACACTATGAAAAGGAATAGAGACACATTAGAAGCCTTCTTTAAAAGAAGAGGTGTTTATTTTAATGCAATTATAACACATTCTTTTTAGAGTGCTGAAAGCAAAAGAGGAGATAAAAAAACAGATTTTGGAATTTCTTAGAAGTTTTGTTAGCTCCACTTGGATATTGGCAGATTATCCACCCTTCAACTCTGAGTGTCTTTCCAGGACATGCCAAAAGTACAGATTCCACTCAGGCTCAGATGAAAGCTTGGAGGAGCTACAGATATGTCATGGTTTATGGTCAGCTTTGCAGAGGAGAGAGTGTGCAGAAGAAAATTCTGCTTGCCAAATCCACTGTGAAGTTTCCAAAAATCTGCCAGTGTTTGCCTGCCAAATCAAAGCATCCATCCTGACTGTACCTTCCAGAATGGGACAATGAAGTGGGGAAGGACCAGAAGAGAGAAATGTGGCTGTGTTGGGTCACAGCAGGAGCTGCTTCCCTTCAGCTACCCAACTCTTGACAAAGTCTTACTAAGTAGGTTGGCAAAATTAGGTTGGTAACTCAATCCTAGACCAAATTTGTATCCCACCCCATTGCTTTCCTGTTCCATTCTGCCTTTCAGATTCCTGCCCATCTCTTAAGGAGATCTGACTATAGAGTCTCCTTCTCTCCTCTATTAAATAATGATGTTCCTCTCTGAACTGCTGTCTCTCCATTGACAAGCAGACATGAATCCCCAGAATGAACATGATATAATGATGAAAGGAAAAATCTCCTGCTCTGGAAACCAGTGATAATTGATCTCTACTGTAGCAGCTGTGGTGAGCATATGAAGGTCCCACTGATCTTGACACACAGCACAAACACCCCAAGGCTTTGAACTACCAGTGGCCAGAGCCAGGAACAAGTCTTAGAGATAACAGGACAGTCAGTACATTACACAAAGAGAGAGCTACTGTTCCAGCTCTGGGTCTGCCTCTCCAACCAGTAGCTGTGTTCTCCCAAAAAGTCCTCCAAATTCCTCTTCTTTCTCCACCCACTTGTTCCTCCCCCGCAGAATCTGCTTTGCAGACTGATAGAGGAGATGGTAGAGGAAAAAAGTCCTTATATAAGAAGAAAATAAATGTAAAGGGAAAAAATCTTACCATAGCTCCACATCCCAGCCAGGCACAGATAAAATCAGACCCTACACTGCCTGGATCTGGAAGACATGTGCAGAGCATGCAAACATCCCAATTTACAATCACAGCTCCTGCGCTGACCCTGTGTAGGACTTCCTTGGCCAACCAAGCTAACACCAGCTATGAGTTTGGGAACGTCAGTATAAAATAAGGCTTTTATGCAAGAAGTTACTCTGGTGGCATCATCAAGGGATGGGGAGTCTGTGCCAGGGTGTTCTGACTCCTATGCAGTCACCTTCCACCATTAGAGGTTATGGTACCCCCAACTCATGTAGGACTGCCTACGATGAGGGGAATCTCTACATCCTAGGGAATGAAAACACTCATATCCCAAATATTCATCCATGTTTGGCTCCGTGGAGTTGGTGATGGAGGAGAAGCAACTGAATCCCACTGATAGAAAGGAAGGGCTAAGGTTTGCACGGCATCCCTGTACAGACTGGACTCATGGAGAGTGTTCCCTACCTCCACATCCCAGATGGGTCACCGCCAATATCAGGCTGCTGTTGGCTGCCCACCTTCACTGTGTTCTTCAAGCCTACCACCTCCAGCAAGGTGAGAGATAGCCACATGGGGACAGAAATGAGGGAGGGAGGATCACTCCCTGTGGTGACAAACTCTCAAATCCTCCTTCAAATGCAGAAAATCCCCCAAACACTTCACACTTGTTTGTTTTACAAGGTGGCCTGCCAAAACTGTCTTTGACTTCATGCAAACCACTGGTTATGGTACCCCCAACTCATGTAGGACTGCCTACGATGAGGGGAATCTCTACATCCTAGGGAATGAAAACACTCATATCCCAAATATCCATCCATGTTTGGCTCCGTGGAGTTGGTGATGGAGAAGCAACTGAATCCCACTGATAGAAAGGGAGGGCTAAGGTTTGCATGGCATCCCTGTACAGACTGGGTTCATGGAGAGTGTTCCCTACCTCCACATCCCAGATGGGTCACCCCCAGTATCAGGCTGCTGTTGGCTGCCCACCTTCACTGTGTTCTTCAAGCCTACCACCTCCAGCAAGGTGAGAGATAGCCACATGGGGACAGAAATGAGGGAGGGAGGATCACTCCCTGTGGTGACAAACTCTCAAATCCTCCTTCAAATGCAGAAAATCCCCCAAACACTTCACACTTGTTTGTTTTACAAGGTGGCCTGCCAAAACTGTCTTTGACTTCATGCAAACCACAGTGTATTACTAAACAGAGCTACAAACATCAGCTCTGCAATACCTGGGCCACCAGCTTAAAGTCCCAGCCCATCTTTCCCGCTTCTAGTGGCTGAAGTTTAATAAGCCACACATGAAACCCATCATTAGAGAAAGCCGCTACACACACTGCATTAAGCTGTCTATCTGGCTTCAGGGTTAAATGTCAGAAGAGGAACAGAAATATTAAAAAAAAGAAAAACAAAACAAAATAAAACAAAAAAACCTAGAAGATGAGAGTCAGGTTGAACAAGAACAGTAAAAATCAAGAGCTGGAAATTGCATTAAAGAAATGACATGATATAAACACACTTTGTTTTGTAACACTTCCTAAAGAGCCTGAACTAATAATCCCAATGAGACCACAATGATCCCTAGAATACGACAGGCTAGAAATATTCCAAAGACAGATTTTTTTGCTGAAAACTGCTCACAGTAGGAGGCACAGACTTCAGAGGGATCAGGACGCACCCCATCCCATCATGCTGTGTCTCCTGCAGGAGTTTGGATAAGGCAGAGCAAGGACTTACCAAACTCCATGCAAGCAAAGGCAACCAACAGAAGAGACAGAAACACCTTCATCTTGCATGGACCCTCGTCACCAGGTCACTGAGCTGCCACCGCTCTTCACCACTGGCTTTAATGGAACACCTCCTGGTGGCTTGCCATGTACCGATTCCGACCCAAGATCCAATTCTACTGGAAAAACGAGTCTGATCGAGCTATAAATGAATTGAAAGAGCTACAGAGCGGGCCCCACCTCCTGCCATACCGTCATCTCTTTTCATGTCCCTTGGAGAAGAAAATGAGGTTTTGCATGGTGGACAATAGCTGAGCTTGTTTAAGCCGGGTGCTTTGTGTCTGGGCATGACGTCTAAACCCAGGGGTATTAAATAATCCCAGTGTCCATGCCTTGCCCTGCAGCTTGTTGATATTTCTGCTTTTTTTTGTAGTGGTTAGAGAGACCTGGGTGATTTCCAGGAACCCAGAGTGGGGAAGAGTCCGTAGCTGTTCACAGCAAGGCATTAAACCCCATGTACTTTTCCCTCTGTGTTTTTACCCCCAGTTGGGGCAGGAGTTTATCACCAGGAGGAGAAGGGGAAAAATGCCTTGCAGTCCCTTTCTCACCAGAAACAGCATGGTTGGGGGCTTTGTATTATAAAACCTCTCCCCAAGCTGTTTCAGGGGACTGTGGGTGGAAGCAGGACATCTTCCTCTCTCCTCTCCGTGTCCTCTACAAGACACAGGTGGTGGGACCGTTGTCCCGAATCTGGGTTCTTTACCCGGTGTGCAAAAACCAATCGACACGTGGAGCAGAGATATTTGTTTTATCCCAGTTCTGTGCAGAAAAGGGTGCTGGGCGATAATTCCCAGAGCTGGCACACCTTTTGGGAAATAATCAGGGTCTTATATACCAAATAAAAACAAAGAATAAACTACAGTAAAGTAAATGATTGGTCGGTCATTTTTCAGTCCTAACTTTACATATGAAAATAGAAATCTACCATTCTTTTCTCTTGAGACTCTTATTATCTTTGTTTGACGTCATCTTGGCGTCACCAAGGTCTGATGCCCCATTCACCAACTACATAAACCCACCTGGTTTCAAAACTTGATTTTTTTGTGACTGTTGATCGTTTTCTTTCAATAACAGGAGCACTGGGAAGAAAACAGGACCAGGCCATGAAAGTCTGGGCCAAGGGAGTGTCTCAGGCTCACTCCCCTGAACTGTTCAGGGAGGATGGTACATGGAGAAGCCACTCTGGTCTGAGCCAACCTTCTCCAAGCCTGGCAGCCAACCCACAACATCTTTGCTTGCCAAAAACCGCGGCTTTCCCACCCCCAAGCCCTGCTGAACCAGGCATCTGCCTGCTTTTCCTGTGCCTCAGACCAGCCCCGTGCTAATAAACCCTCCTACAATGTGTGACAGGCACATTTGGTTGGGGGATTGCAAAAACTGGTAAGGAAGAGCCCTTTCTGCAGTTTTAATATGGAAAGAAAGGAGGGAGAGCTGAAACAAAGCTGTTCTTGGAGGTGTTCCCACCACCTTTGTTATCTACCACACCATCAGAGGAACTATTCAGGTTTAATATCACTTGAATTCTTGAAATGTTCAAAGCAAAGGGTCCTCTCTTATTCCCAGATAAACAACCCCGTCCTCATGTCTCCAAATCTAGGAACAGTGTCATCATTTTAGCAAGTCATGTCTCACTTACACACACTAATTCTGGGTGATCTACTCCCTCAGGAATTTGGACCCATTGTATTCATGTGGCCTCCATAATACAGTCATTCTGTTCATTATGAAAGTTTAGCAGTTATTTCTAGCCCAAAATTATCTAGGGAAAGGCATTTTTGGTATATTCCTGGTTTGGCATTCTTCGCGTTCAGGAGAGAATTTTTTAATCCTCTTCAGAAAGGGGAAATATGTTGATTGTGTTTGCTTTGTTCTTAGGAAAAACCCCCAAACCTAAACATGGAAAAGGGTGTGGTTTCTGGTTTCTGGTATTAAATGGCCTCAAACAATGTGTGCCAGATGATTGGTTTCACATGCACTTCTGAAATGTGATCTTATATTCCTGGTTTGGCATTCTTCACGTTCAGGAGAGAATTTTTTAATCCTCTTCAGAAAGGGGAAATATGTTGATTGTGTTTGCTTTGTTCTTAGGAAAAACCCCCAAACCTAAACATGGAAAAGGGTGTGGTTTCTGGTTTCTGGTATTAAATGGCCTCAAACAATGTGTGCCAGATGATTGGTTTCACATGCACTTCTGAAATGTGATCTTCACTGCATTGTAAGATTTTGGATGGAAGAATATATGCCAACACCCTGCTTAAAACCTGTGCCCTCCTTCAGTTTGGAGGGTTGTTTTGGGGAGGGGGAGTGACAACATACCTCCCTTGTTTATAGTTTCAGTTGATCTTATCTGAGTCTTTAAGCATCACCTGAAAGGTTTCCTCTTTTATGCACACCCTGTGCAATTGCTTTGCAGTGTTGGCACATCACCAAAGAAATAATAAGAATTAATGGGAACATCCAAACAGTGTTTTTATTGAACCCCTTCTATTCTTTTGTGGGTAATCACAGCCTATTGTGTTGGGGGTTTTCCATTAACTACAGAGGGAAAAAAAAAAAAAAAAAGACACAAGCTCTGTAAATCTGCCCCAACAACCCACAGGATGGATTTGGGGAAAAAAAAAAGAAAGACATTTTCTAGGTATGTGTTTAAAGGCAAACTAGTACAAAAACTCTGCATTTCAGAGGAGTTTGTAATCATAAATAAAAGGAAAAGTTCAGGGGCAAATGTTTACTTCTAGCCTGAGAAACCTGTGCCAAACCCCTTTCCTATCCTACCTGGCCAGCTGAGACAGGCTCTGGGTGGAGGCATCTTCATCTGATGGGAGCAGTCCTGCAACAGTTGCGTCCAGGCTGGAAATAGTCTCCAGATCCTGTAACCTTCCAACAGACTTGCTTCACTGCCTAATTACCAGGCTGAGGAGGTCCCACTGGGCATATCCTAAGATAGGTCCATCCACCTCCAGGGCAGAGCTTCAAGGATTGTGGCCACGTGTGCTTAGAGAAGCGTAAGCACTGGTTTCAACTGAGAGCCTTCTTCACTTGACCATTTGAGGGGACACCTTATCACTCTCCAACTACCTGAAAGGAAGCTGTAGAGAGGTGGGGGCTGGTCTTTTCTCCCAGGTAACAGGTGATAGGACAAGAGGAAATGGCCTCTTGTCAGGCCATTTGCACCAGGAGAGGTTTAGGATGGATGCTAGGAAAAATTTCTTCACCAAAAGGGTTATGAGGAGAGGTTTAGGAACTTAGGAATTTAGGAAAAATTTCTTCACCAAAGAGGTTATCAAGAAGAGGCTGCCCAGGGAAATGGCTGAGTTGCCATCTCCGGAGGTATTTAAAAGATGAGTAGACATGATGCTGAGGGACTTGGTTTAGTGATGGCTTTGGCAGCGTTATGTTGATGGTTGGACTCAATGGTCTGAGAGGTCCCTTCCAACCAAGACAATTCTATGATTGTATGATCTTAAACTCAATTTTCTTGATTCTAATCAACTCTTTATATATGTCCTAGGAATCCCACAGCTTTCCAGAGCAGAGAGACGTAGGAGCAAAATCTGTGACTGGATTCAGAGGTAGATGTGGAGGGGTGCTGACATGGCAGTGTCATATGGAGTTGTAAGAGGAAAATCTGTGACTAGATTCAAAGGTAGATGTGGAGGGGTGCTGACATGGCAGTGTCATATGGAGTGCTGAGCTTTTACTGCACACCTACTAGTAGGTTAAACCCCCAAAAAACTCCTGTAAAATGAGTAAATATTATCTCAAAATCAGACATAAGGAAGCCGATCTACAGAGAGGTTAATGGGGTTCATGGAGCCAGGTAGTAACGACTCCAGAAACAGAGCCAGCATTGTATTCCACATAGTTTAACCACTAGTTAATGCTGCTTTTTCATCAGTCCTCCTCTGTTATTTTTGTGCAACCCTGAGAGGAGGTGCATGAGTTGCTAAGTAGGTTAAACCCCCAAAAAACTCCTGTAAAATGAGTAAATATTATCTCAAAATCAGACATAAGGAAGCCGATCTACAGAGAGGTTAATGGGGTTCATGGAGCCAGGTAGTAACGACTCCAGAAACAGAGCCAGCATTGTATTCCACATAGTTTAACCACTAGTTAATGCTGCTTTTTCATCAGTCCTCCTCTGTTATTTTTGTGCAACCCTGAGAGGAGGTGCATGAGTTGCTAGAAGCAACAAGAGTGAGTCCTGGCCTGAAAGCCACGTCCTTAGAGGTTTATTCTAAGCTCTGTCAAGGATTTGCTGGCTGACCCTGGAAAACTAACCTCAGTTTCCCCTTTCTACATGTAAAGTTGGTGCATGTTGTAGGGCTGATTGTAACTGCAATATAAGCTATGCAGCAGAAAGGCTAGAGAGGAGAATTGTTAAAAAAAATCACAGTTTTCTCTTAGCGGATTCAAAATAGCGTCGATGATGAAAGGCACTTAAGGAAGTCAGCAGCAAGGATGAGTTAGTTTAATCAATAAACCTGCAGAGTTCCAGGGATTAAATTGCTATGAACTTCACTTCTGATGCATCGTGTCCCCCATCTATCTCTTGTAGAAACCACAGCTCTCCAGAGATGAGCACCACTTTGCAGTGGAAAGAGAGGAATTAAACAGATACTTTTTTCCTTCTCCATTTGCTCCATTGTTGAGGAACGTCTTTAAAAGTTAGAGGAACCTGGAAAAGCAAAGTAAAAAATAAACAGTGCTAAAACAAAATCTG
Organism: Calidris pugnax; assembly: GCF_001431845.1. Lineage (NCBI taxonomy): Eukaryota > Metazoa > Chordata > Aves > Charadriiformes > Scolopacidae > Calidris > Calidris pugnax. The sequence goes on from NW_015094509.1 coordinate 29,978,582, forward strand.
GCCTATCCCTATGAATAATGCATCAGGAATCCAACCCTGCAGCTCTCCTAGAGCCATTTCCACTCAGGCATCACTCATTAGCTCATTAGTCACAGCAGCCTTATTCCTACTAATTGATTTTACTACAATTCCCTACAATGTATGGCCAAGATCCAACATGTCTCTGCCTGGCTTTAAAACCATTATATCGGCACAGCTTTGCAAGACACTTCAGCCCTCTCTATTGAGTCTATTGAGCAGGTAAAGGTGGGGTGATTTCCGAAACTCAGTGGTTGGTAGGTGCCTTTGGGGAAACGGCATGTGTCCCCTCAAGGTGACCAGCCCAAAGCACCCTGCTGAGCAGAGTTGTGACTTTCACACCTGGTAGCAGGTCAGTCTTCTATAGATTGAAGCTGCAGATGGGTACAGAAAGCTTGGCAGCTCTCTCTCCACTGGTTTCCACTTTGGCAGCTGATTGGGACACGAGGGATGCTGGTTAGTGCAGGACCAGGGGCAGTCAGATCAGAGCAGATGACAAGTGCAAAGGGTTTCTTTAACTCTGCTGCTCTTCCCGTATTCCCACCAGACCTCACTATAGCTACCCCCCTACCCCAGTCATGTGTTTTGTGCTGTGCCTTAGAATTAGCAATGCTTTGGATATCCACCAGGACAGGAGGTAAGGAACAAAATCATTTATTTTTATAACGAGTCCCATTCCCGGTATGTAAGGATTCACCTGCCTTGTTTTTTTCTGACCTGTTGTTTTTTTCTTCCTTTGAAATCAGTGCAGGTGCCTCTTATCTCTAGGGTATTATGTAGACTAACATTAACTCCTTCTGGGTGGGACCTTCAGATTTATCACTTGCCAGTGGCCAGAATATGGATACAGTGGTCCTATGGGAGAATCTTACAGGAGTTAATAACTGCTAAAGTGTAGTGTGTTCTCCCTCTCTGTTCATAATGTGTGTAGAAAGGATTGATCACATATTTATAACTAGTGGGAATTTGGCTTCCTTCTCTATCAAATTTTTCTAGTTTCCTTTTTTTTTTTTTTTTTTTTTTTCCTCTATCAATTTTTTCTAGTTTCCTTTTTTTAATTTTTTTGCTTCCAAGCTGGTATCTTTTGCCTTCCCATCAACCCTGACTGACTGAGGCAGTAATCACTTGTTTCAAGATTATTTGCTCCATCCAGCTTTCCAAGGCATTGTTAAAGATGCCGGAACGTAAATCACTTGCTCAGCTTAGCTGTCACCTGCTTTAATTATCCCCTGTGTTCCTTCAAGACTTAATCCAATGAACAAGAGATACTTTCCTATCTGAGTCACTTCTCATTGACCCTGAACTGGAAGAACAAGGATGACACATGTAAAACAGTAAATGACCTGACTGAAAGGAAGGAGATTTGCTCCAGGCCCTTTTCATCTCCCTTGAATACCACAGTGTTTGGCATTGAAGCTGGAATACCTGTATGTTTTTGGACTGGTAGGAGTGTGTTCTCAGGTTCAGTCTGTCCAAACCAGTAGAAAACGTAAGCATCTTGAAGATATCTCTGCTGCCCAGGTGATAGGCTCAACCCATTTCCCACCAGCTGCAAGAAACATCCCAGATTTGGCCTCCAGATGCTTGAGGATTTCAGGAAACTAAGTGTCTTGAAGATATTTCCGCTGCCCAGGTGATAGGCTCAACCCATCTCCCACCAGCTGCAAGAAACATCCCAGATGGCCTCCAGATGCTTGAGGATTTCAGGAAAAATCTTCTAACCAAAAAGCTTTTTTGGTCCTGGAGCATTTGTCCCTCATAAAGGTGAGGGAAGCAGCCTGCTTGTGATGTTTTCCAGCAAGGTGAGTAGTTCAGCCTGTCTGATGGTCCTGGCAAACAGGCAAAGGAAGGTCCATGGGAAGATAAGATGGTTCATGGGCACTTGTCACAAAGCAGAGGAGCATAAACACCTCTAGCCACACCATCAGCAGAATTCACACAAATCACAAAGTGACTGAGCCTGGCAGGGACCTCTGGAGATTGCCTAGTCCAACCCCTCTGCTCAAAGTAGGGTCAATGTAATGGGTTGCCCAGGGCTGTGTCCATTTGGGTTTGAATCTCATCAAAGGTGGAAGCTCCATGACCTCTCTGGGTAGCCTTTTCCAGCATGCAACCATGCTTGAAGAAAGGGTTTTATCTCATGTTTGAATGGAATTTCCTGTGTTTCAATTTGTGTCCATTGCTTCTTGTGCTGGCACTGAACACTACTGAAAAGAGCACTCAGGGGGTCTAACAGCATCTGACAGAAAAAAAGGTCAAAGGGAAGGCTGGAATAGGCTCTCCTTAAGGATGCCCTTTGACCACAAGCTGCAAGAAGCAAAATTCTGTCAGATAGAAGGAAAACTATTTCTCCATGTGAGTGTTAAAAAAATTGGAACAGGAGACCCGAAAAGCCGTGGTGTCTCCATGCTTGAGATGTGCTGAAGAGCATGCCAAGCTAATGCACTTCTTCCTCATCTCCAGGCTCCAGGTGAACTGCTTTCTGCATCATGTCATTTAGCAGAAGGGTCTTGCCGTCCTGATGGATCAACCCATCCCAGGACATCCTGGAGACCTCCCTGGCAGATCTGGGGCCTCCCACTGCCACCTTCCGACAAGAGAAGAAAATGCAAAGGCCTGTGGTCCCAGCCCATTTCCCCAGGAAGGAAGGGAGGCGTTTTTAGAATAATTTTAGTAGATTTTATTTTTCACTTGTTTCTAAAACGCAGCTTTCATAATCATTCGGCTCCAGTCAGCTTTAGGATGGGACACATCCATGTGAAAGTAAAAGAGGGAGAAAAATTCGGTCTATCTAAATTGCCTTGAACAAACTGAGCTGAATTCCAAGACGAGGAGCTACACCTTGCCCTTGTAAAGAACCTCCAAAGCGGTCACATACAAGGTGCCACAGTCCCACATCTATTGAGTGCTTGTATATTTTTTTGGTCATCTTTCCTCTAATGGTTTGTACAGTGATGCTAAATGGGTGCCGTCCCTGAAACCAGTAGGTCTGAGCTCGGGAAGGGGTCCTCGTACGAAACCGAGAGTCTCGTGCAAGAACGGGTGGCTGCATCCCCACAATTTTAGCAATGAGGAGACTGAATCAGAGCAGGAGCACCTGGTGCCTGGGGACAACAGCGTGACATTGCTCTGGGTGAGGCGGGCATGACAAGAATCTGCGTGAAATACAATACACCCAAGTCGTTGTTTGTGTTAATTGGCACAGGAGAAGGAGAGCAAGGCGCTGCTACTCACACCTCACCCCCCACGGGTTTGATGTTGTATGTGTTATATTTCAGTTGTGCCAGCTTAACTCCTTCTACACAAAGGACAGGACTTATTAACTGGATGGCGGCTCCGGTGGCCAAGTGTCCCTGTGTTGCAAGAAGGGCCAAAGATCACCAAACCCAAGGAGACCAAGGTACATTGCACATCGTTTGGAATCTCTTTTTCTCTTGGGAGGTGATATGCAATAAGATTGGAATGTTCCCAGAGCCACAAAAAGCACCTCCCAGCTTTCCAGCCCTCCTCCCATCTTGGCTGCTCCTCTGGTCAGCACTGCAACCTGGAGGTGCCCTTGCTCCCCATTGAGGGACCTCAATACCCATGAACTGGGGAGAAAAGGAAGGAGAGGGGGAGAAAGTGGAGAAGGTTAGCACTGGCAGGAAGGTGGAGCTCTTGACTCAGTCATTTTTTTTCTTCCTTTAGCACCACTCAAATTTTATCTTCTAAACTACTACCTACACACTTTTCTTGACTCCTCCACATCAAAACTAGCAAATGAAACAATTTTCTGGAGACTCTCCTCCAACTCCAGAGCTGTTTCTTCTTCCAAAACCTGTGTTTTGGAGGAGTGGAGATACAGCTACAGTGGAGATGTGTCCAGAGGGACAGAAAAGGTGAGGGATGGGGAGGCAGGAATTCTCCTACTCCAGACTCATTTGCTAGCACGTGGTGTCTCATACCCTGAGTTGATCAACAAGACCTTGGGATGCCAATGAAAAACACCTGCAGAGCCAACTGAAACAGAACTGTTGGCAACAGCCCATGTTGTTTAGTTTCCAGAAATACCTTCAGGTGTTTCACATCACTAAATCTCTTCACGAGGCTCACCTGGAAATATGTATCTTAAGGAACTGAAAAGCTGTTACCTCTGAGTGAAAATATTAAAGGAATCTCCTCTCTTAGATTTGGTGAAATGGCACAATTTTCCTGAGCTTTCTGAACACCTGAAATGTGGGAGAGCCCATCCTGGGCCTGTCGAGAGACAGACAGGTCCCCATGGAGCAGCAGGAGTGGGGACATGGGGGGATGGCAGGTTGGAAGGCGTAGCCTCTTGAGGGCAAATTCCTTCTGTCACCACACGCTGTGCAATGCCCTCCAGTCCCCAAAACACTCCCTGTCCCCACTTGTGGCCTCCCATCCAAAAAACACTTACAAGCAAGGCTGCAAAACACAGATTGCAAGGAGGGAAAGCAGTGGAAAAAGATCCATTCCCAGGAGGAAGATAGTCCAGGTTGGGGTTATCCAGAGAAAAGGAAAGGTATTTATATGTCTTTGTTTCAAGCAGCCTGTGGCTGTTCTTAAGAAACTCCTGAGGGCCCATGGCTGTTATTCTGCATTTATCTTACATTCCTTGGGGAACATAATCCCCTTCTCCCACGGGATCCAACTGGGCTCCCAAAAAATAATAAAGCTTTAAACAAAAATTAGAACAACACATCTTTGCAGTGCAGCATGAATGCTCCCCTGCTCAGGAGCCTCCAGAGCAACCAGCCCCATGTCTGTGTGTCCATGTGTGCATCTGTCTGCAGGCAGGAGCAGGGTCAGGGCAGACCCTGCACCACGGCAGCCCCAGGGAGCTCAGGAAGAGGAGCAGCTGCCCACAGACACCCACACAGGGGCCATTATATGCCCAAAATAGCCCCCTTCTCCAATAAGAGCGAGCACAGGCTCAAAGGACAAATCCCATCTCCATTCCCAGTCGGGTCATGGGCAAGTCAATGATATTTATGAGCACGGCTATTGAAGGCAAAAACAATCCCTGTTCTTTATCCATCACCAGGAAGAGACTCCCATGGCCTTGAGATGGCATGTATAGATTTATCCCTCCCTATAGTCTATAGGTTCAGCCTCATGTCTGTCCTCCTTTTGACCGGCCTGCAACTCCCAGCCCCGGGCTCTGAATCCAACCCAAGCACTTTCTTTTCACACAAAGCAAGAGGTAATATCTGCAATACCTGCAGAAGCACCCAAAAATTTTGTTCCAAGTATACCTTTTTTATTAATTCCATGTATTTTATTAGAGTATAAGAAACAATATGTAACGTACACTACACTTATGTTAATAGATTTAAAGGAATCAATGTTTCTTTATTCTTATTCTGTTACAATGAAGTTAATGCACAATTACAAATTTCACATATATGTATTAGTAAAATCAACATTTCAGTGTAACCATCTCAGTGTAATGAGATCATCCAACAAAGCTGAAATAAAACGTGTCAGTATTTTTTTTCTGCAACACTTTATTGGACTTTATTACATTTTCATGAAGTGTTTCAGTTCTGATGAGACAGTAGGGTTTGGGCTGGAAAAAGTTATTCCTCGGAAAACGCTGGACCTGGGAAGCCTCAATTTACACTATCAGAGCAAAGCTGGACAAATTAAAACATTCAATCTGTCCCTGATGCCTCTGATTCACTGCTTTGCATGCAGTTATCCGATTAAAGGTACCTCGCCCTTGGCTCCCTACTTGTGATTTCATGTGTTAACGGTTCCTCCTTGACTTGTGAGATCTTGGGCTTCAAAGCATCTCTACCAAGTCTGGCAAAAGCCAGTAGATGGCAGGACCGAGCCAGGGCTTTGCTTCCCTGGGCACCATGGACGCTCCCAAGATGCAAATTCGGGTGTGTCCATCCCCATTCCAGTTCAATAGCCTCAGAGAGCAGCTTTCCAGGGGCAAAATAACTCCTCCAGGATCAAGGAAGGATTCAGAGACACCTTCATCCCCAAGAGCCGAGACCTGCAATGTCTTACCACTGAGGAGGACAGCAAAAGCACTGGGATCACAGGAGGGGCTTGTGAAAAACCTCTAAGCACCCAGATGTGCATCACATCTGCCTTTCCCGGAGACAGATGAGCGTGGATGCCTATACTTCATTCCAGCATGGAGACACAGCCACCCAGACCAGAGCTACCAGGCTTCCTGCAGGCACGGTGGGACCACAGCCTCCTTCACAGCAAATTGGGGCCCTGGGAGGCGAGTCATTCCAAATAACCCGTAACTTGAGTGAATTAATACCAAGCGAGGGCATTCTTTGAGTAACGATGTAGATCCTTTGAGTAATGATTAAGCAACTGGCCTTATTTGTTCTGGCTGCTTGTGTAGGGAAGTCACATCAGGTCTGTGTTGTCCAAAAGAAGAAATTTTGCCCTTTTGCAAAAAAAAAAACAAAAATAAAAATTAATCTCAAGAACAGTTGGAAGAACTTTGTTCATTTTTAAGTCCTCCTTTTCGGCAAAGAGCAAACCCAACTGGAAAGGGCTGGTGCCGCAGTAAGCTTTGAGCACGTACAGACAATACACAAAAAATGAGAGCCCTTGCAACGTTGGCGTGGTGGTAGACGGCACCAGCTGCCGTTGAAATACAGCCATTTTCAGGACGGAAGCACAGAAACCATTTTTTCACCAGCATGCTCCAAATTGGGCAAGGTTTTGACTTGAGCTGTTCTCATTTCCCAGTGAAAACTGCTCCGGGATGTTTTACGCTTGTATGGAGCAAAGCTGCCTCCCCTTGTAACTTCTTGTCTTGTCAGAAAAGGTGAAGATCTGAGTTTTCCGCTGAGATTTCAACCTCTTAATTCCACAATCCATGTAAACACATTCAAAGCTCTTCAGGGGTATCCCACCATGGCTCTCAAGGTCCAAATCAGGCATTTGGTTTAACAAGCCACCAGTTTTAATGCTCTGTGGATGCTGGGTTCTTGCTATTTATTTTCTTATTATTAATGTTTTCAATTACTACAGCTGCACATTTTCAAGCCTCTCACTCCTGGGCTTTACAACAGCTGAGGTTCTCACATGATTTCTGGTGCTGGAGATTTGAGGGCCCAAAAAAAGAAATCTATAGCAGGACCAGAAATTGTGAGACTTGGAAGAACTGATCATATGATGCCTGGGATTAAACTGTCGAATAACATCTCTTGCGTTTGACAAGGTGTCATACCCTCCCTCTCCCTCAAATACATATATATATATATCAATGAGATCTTTGCTATATGTATTTGAAAGGAGAAACTGGAAATTTCTCCCCTTCCATATACTAAGCGTAGAGAAATACAGCACGTGAGGAGGAGAGAAAGACAAAAAGAGCGAAGAGGAAAAAAAATAAAATCTCCATATGCAATTTATTCATCATCTATAGGCTCAAGAACACGTGTGAACTGACCTTCAGATCTCTCCCCCGGCAATACCATTAATATAACTTGTTATTTGTATAGGGTAAGTAGCCTGCTGAACACTCTTCCCATCAGCCCTCGCTCCCTTGCATAAATAACTCCTTGGTATGAGGAAACTCCAAGATAGGAAGGAGGTGGCCATTGGATGAGGCAACCAGGTCTCATAACCCTGCTCGTAGCTTTAGCCCATGGGGTTGTCCAGTTTGGCCTCATCAAGGCATGTACAGGCATTAGGACACAGCTACGCTGATGGCTTTTAAGTTTAGCTCTTGGCTCACAGCAGAGGTGTTGTGAGGGGAACTGAGTCCAAAACCAAGATACCTTTCACCAGGTGGTTAGAAAGAGTTACAGCCCCATTACTTGCAAGGCAGAGGACTCTAGGTGCTGCCTTGGTCTTGCTATAGCATCTACTCAGAGTAGGGAGGAAGAAATTAACCCTGCAAATGAGGTTTCTAACCCTCTTGGGAGGAAGCACAGGGAAACTAGGAAATATTTACCCCATTTCTAGTACTTTTTTTCCCAGTTTTCCCTATGCTATACGTGCATAGCAGAGGTTTTTGGCACACCTCAAGCCCTGTGGTCCCAGTAGGTCCCAGCAGGTGAGGGAGGATGCATTAACCAGAGGAAGGCACATCTGAGGACCAATGAGACAAGCAATGCATTCTTACCAAACTCATCACCTAATTACAGGTCTCAGCACACTGACCAGTCCCTCCTGTTGTAAAGGCTGTCATTAGCATCCATGTCATTTTAATTAAAAGTCGGGGAGAAGAAGGAAAAAACACCCATGCAACCACTTTTGTTGCAAATATTTCTATACATCTACACACACTGTTCAAAATAGGCTGTTTTTCACTCATTTAAGTGGGGACAGAGGTATAATTGAACAGTGTGTGCAGCTCGAGAGGCTTTTTGCTTGTTTTTTGACACAAAATAGGAAAACTGCATTCAAGGAGGGGATGGCTAAAGAGTGCCAACGCTACAGCTCATTTTTGAGAAAAAGAAAACCCAGTGCACCTATGACCAAGCAGTGGAAGTGACAGCACGGTTTTGCCTGCCAGCTTAAGGGTCAATTTTGGTTTGTTTTGTGTCTAGCAGGTCCACAGGTAGGCAAATCAGGTAGGAAACCAGCACAATGAAGAGATGGCAGAAGGATACATCTCCCAAGGGATGGCTGAGAACTTCCAGGAACAATGCTGCCCAAAGAGCTGGGAAGATCCTGGGATCAGAGGGACAGCAGGAGTGGCAGGTGTGGTGGCAGAGTCACCTTCTCCAGTCCATGTGCACCATCAGTCAGGGATTGCAAGTTGAACCTAAAGATCTGAGTATCGGTATCTTGGCCTCTGACTTCACTAAATTTTTCAAGTCCAGACCTGTTGCCCTTGACCATGTAGGTATCGATGTTACTGTCTTATCACCATCACAAGTCCAAAGTGGGGAAATGGAGGCACCAAGTCTTTGTAACATGCAGACTAATTTTTAGAGGTCCTGCTCCCAGTGCGCTCGCTCCGTTAGGAGAAATGGGGTGGGCTCAGACCCCAATAACTGGCATTTTTCACTAAAATGCACCTGGAAAAGGTGATTCTCAGGAGAGGTGGAGCAAGCTGGCCCAGGTGTGTTTATCAGAAAGGACAGGGACAGGAAGAAGGTGGACTTGCTGCTCAGAGGTGAACTGGAAGGAATGCTGAGATGAAGCACTGAAAAGCTGCTTGACAGGGTAAGAAGCCCTCGTGCCAGGTATAATGTCTGGGTTTCTTCTAAGAGCATTCCTAATCTCTCGGTCTGGAGCAAGGAAATACACACAGCACACGTCCCACCTCAGGAAACAACAGGAGCATGTTTATTCAGGTCTGGCACTTACAGAGCTCGGAGGGACAAGGTACATGTCATTTGTTTTTCCAGAAAAAGTTAGCCCAGGATCGGAAGAAACGCAACGATTTTTATAAAAAGAGGCTGCAGCTGAAGAGGCCAGGAATATGTCTCCCTTCGGGTCATGCATTCCCAGTGCCCGGACCACTTATGTGCTGGGGGCACGCCGGTGCCAGGCACCTCCACGGAGGCAAGAGGCAGGAATGTCTGAACACTTGACCAGGTGGTATCTGGGGTTAATTGGTTCTTGGCGAGTCCCAGCCTTGTTTTAACCAACCTTAGAAACGAGAGGGTTGAGGGGGGGGCGGGGAGTATTAGGTATAAAAGCAGAAACCCTTCCAAAACGATCCACCTTTGCCAAGGAGGTGTGAGAGTGCAGTGGGGTTATGTCCACAGGAGAACAGCTTGGCCAAACCACCCAGGTCTCCAATGCTGGAAGAGCATAAAGTCTGGGAAACAACCACCTTGGAAGCCTGCTGAGAAGTAGAGGATCTCCTTGCAGACAGCGACAGAGAAGATATTGGCTAATGAGACCCGCGACACCCCCGTGGAAGACAGCTCTTCCTCAGCCAGCCCCATCACTCGCGAGCCCTGAGGACGTAGATGAAGCTCACGAGGACCCCCAAGGCCAGGATGGTGTAGCTGGCTTTCACGCTGCTGGAACCGCTGATGTTGCAGAGGAAGGAGTCGCAGCAGTAGACGGAGGCAGCCGCTATGCCCAGGTTAATCCCAGCACTGGGGCAAATGGGAGAGCATCCTTTGGAGATGGACTGGCCAGACTTGCCGCCTGCATTTAGGTTGGGGCAGGAGGGGAAAAAAAAACAAAACAAAACAAAAAAAAACACAAAACAAAAAGGAGAAGGGTTTACAACATTTCATAGAATCACAGAATGGTTTGGGTTGGAAGGGACCTCAAAGATCATCCAGTTCCAACCCCCCTGCCATGGGCGGGGACACCTCCCACTAGAGCAGGTTGCTCAAGGCCCCATCCAGCCTGGCCTTGAACCCCTCCAGGGATGGGGCATCCACAACTTCCCTGGGCAACCTGTTCCAGTGTCTCACCACCCCCATAGTAAAAAATTTCTTCCTGAGATCTAATCTGAATCTTTTTTCTTCCAATTTAAAACCGTTTCCCCTTGTCCTATCATTACACCTCCTGGCAAAGAGTCCCTCCCCAGCTCTTCTATAGGCACCCTTCAGGTATTGAAAGGCCGCTATAAGGTCTCCGCGGAGCTTTCTCTTCTCCAGGCTGAACAATCCCAGCTCCCTCAGCCTGTCTCTGCTCACCTGCTCTGCAAAGGAAGTAACAGCACTGAAATAGCCAGAGAGACACAGGTGGCACAGAGAGGCTGAAGTGCTTCTCGGCGTCAGGCTACGACAGCCATCTCAGCCAGCCCACACATCTCAAGGAACAGCCACGACAACCTCCCACACGGGCTCTGGAGACCGTCCGTGCAACACCCCAGGGACACCTCCCTTCCAGGCCCTCGGCCAAAGTTTGGCTGCTATGGCTCCGGTGAAGAATCTCAACAATCCTACTCAAGCTTGACCCCAGGGACTCCTCGAGCGAGATGGGGAGCACGGGACACGCTGAGCACTCAAGAGAGGTGCAGCAGCACACATTTAGCAGCAGGAAAGAGGAAACCATCAGCAGAGTGCTAAAACAACAGGTTTATAAAAGCTTGCAGCCTCCATTTGTGCACCCACAACCCACCCACGTTGCCGACTGTGCAATTCAGGCGTGCAACACCCTTCCCTTCTCCTGTAAGGGAGAGGGGAGACAAGCCAGGCTGGGCTCTGGTCCCTGCGATGGAGCCAGGAGATCTGCCAGAGCAGCCTGGGAGCAGCAGCCAGGAAGCACAGACCTCCCCCAGATCCTTCCTGGCATTTAAGGAGGAAACCTGCATATCTCCCTTCCTCCCAACCCCACCTCGTTCACAGAGAGAGAAGAAGCCAAGGTGGGACTCGGGGACGGACAATCCCAGCAGAAGGCAAAAGCAGGACAAGCAACCCTGGAGCTTTCCTACAAAGGAAGCCGTCAGCATCCTCCACCCTCTCACTTATTCACCAGCAACCTCCCAGCCCCCACCTCAAAATTCCCCTCGGACACCCGGCATCAGTGCAGGCACGTGGGCTCCAACGTGACTCCATCTGGCAGCACGTCGTCCCTCGTAAAAATTCCCTTGGGGTGGTCCAACACTCGGCTGCTAAGCCAAACTTTCCCCTTTTTTTCCCCCATCCTAAGGAAGGAAAGCCTTCCTGCAGCTCAGCAGGTGACCCAGGAGAGCAGCCAAGACGGGGAGGAGAAGGTCCTATCACCACTCACCGAGTCCCACTCCGACATACGTCGTCACGCAGTGCTTTTCATTCTCCCCGCAGCTGACAGGCGTCAGGCAGGCCCAGTTGGAGGATGCATCCGAGCACGAAAAGCAGACGAGCGTGTGGGCTGCAAGGGAAAGGAAGAGTTTGGTTAAGGGCTGGTAGGCAGACCTCCTCGTTTGATCATCTCCGTCCATCTCTGACACATGACAAGCACACCTGGCCACAGCCACGCTTGGTATTCCAGCTGTATCAATCTACAACAGGCTTTTTTCCCCCCAAAACTTGGACAAGTGAAGGGTTCAAGCACACATTTCAAGCTCTTGGCAGGATCAACTGTCAGCTAAAGCCTCAATACAACCACAGGTCAGCCTGGTCCTGGTACTTTATCGCACAGTCCTGTTTGCACCAAGAGCAGGTTCAAGCTACAGTTGCCAACTTGAAACTAAACAACAGTTGGAGTACTGTGTCCAATTCTGGGCCCCCAAGTTCAAGAAGGACAGGGAACTACTGGAAAGAGTCCAGCAAAGGGCTACAAAGATGATGAAGGGACCAGAGCATCTCTCTGATGAGGAAACGCTGAGAGGCCTGGGGCTGTTCAGCCTGGAGAAGAGAAGACTGAGAGGGGAATCTCACCGATGCTGAGCAATATCTAAAGGGTGGGTGGCAAGAGGAAGGGGCCAGGATCTTCTCAGTGGTGCCTGGTCACAGGACGAGGGGTAACAGACAAAAACGGCATCATGGGGAATTCCATCTGAACATGAAGAAAAACTTCTTCCCCAGAGCATCTCTCTGGTGAGGAAACGCTGAGAGGCCTGGGGCTGTTCCAGAGCATCTCTCTGATGAGGAAACGCTGAGAGGCCTGGGGCTGTTCAGCCTGGAGAAGAGAAGACTGAGAGGGGAATCTCACCGATGCTGAGCAATATCTAAAGGGTGGGTGGCAAGAGGAAGGGGCCAGGATCTTCTCAGTGGTGCCTGGTCACAGGACGAGGGGTAACAGACAAAAACGGCATCATGGGGAATTCCATCTGAACATGAAGAAAAACTTCTTCCCCTTGAGGGTGGCAGAGTCCTGGAAGAGGCTGCCCAGAAAAGGTATGGAGTCCCTTTCTCTGGAGATCTTCAAAACCCACCTGGATGCATTCCTGTCCAACCTGCTCTGGGTGACCCTGCTTTGGCAGGGGGGTGGGCTAGATGATCTCTGAAGGCCTCTTCCAACCCCTACAACTCTGTGATTCTGTGAACAGAGGCAAGCTCAGGCCTGCAACCTGGAACTGGAGATTTGGGCCTATTCTGCTCAGCTACCATGGACACTGATGGGAACTGCTCCGGGCGTGACCATGGGTTCAACCTTTCCATGACCTGCTTTTGGCAGCAGGGCACAAAGCTCCACGTGGTGGAAATGATTTCACAGCTCAAGCAATCCCAGTGTTGCAGCAAGACCTGCAAGGACTTGCACTGTCCTGCTACCTGGGAAGTCTTAGAGCTATGAAGGCAGAATTTGCAACCAACCTTTTGAATTTGGAGCAGGAGGATGGCCAAAAAAACCCATGCTTTCCTCCACAGTAGGTCCCCTAAAATGGTCTACCCTACAGCAGCAGGATGAACTGGACCAGCTGGCTCCCCTCAACACACCCTTCAGGTCTCCCGAGAAAAGGGCAAGATTGGAAAATAGCATTCAGTGGTGGGAAGTGGTTGCAGAAATGGCCAGGACTGGTGTCTCAGCAGGAACATACCCATTTTGTAGTGGGCAGGTGATCCTCCCTGTATTTTACATATAAGAACATCCCATCCACACTGCAATTGTTGACCTACATACGCAGACAGATCAGGTCTGATCCCAATACTTCACAGGCTCTGATTTTTGAGCACTTAGACGCCGAGCCCTTCCACGAGGCACTGCCTTTCTCTTCTTTACAGGATGCAAAACAGAGCGTGGGCTGATTCAGGATGGGAAGCGAGTGCAAGGCAGCATCATTCCTGCTCCTACCACCTCTTACAGCCCCACCACAAACAGATTATCCTAAGGAGGTGAAGTCAGTGAAGCCCTGGGAGAGCTCATGGAGGATCAACGGTCCCTGTCATGAAGTATTTTGAAGAACAAGTTGGACAAATACTGATCAGCAGCTGTCCCACTATGACCTCTTTTGGTTCTTCTCAGTCCTGTTTCTCTCAAGAACAGCTTTTTACGGGAAAATTTAGAGAAAAAAAAATAGTAATTGTGCTCTGAGGAACGACTTTTGAGCAGCCACGGCCAAGGCAGGGGAAGAAAACAAACGCATAATCTCAGGGAAACGGATTAAGGCAGGTTAGTGGGAGATCCTGAATGTCACATCAGGGCAGCCAGATAACTCCGCTTTGGAGACAAAGCCAACCTCACAAGCCCCTCAGCAAGAGCTTCCTGGACTGTCTCATACATCCTCCAACAATCTGCCAATGACCCATGGAGTTACCTGAGCAAGCCAACACAGCAGCCACAACCTACACACAGCACCCAGGATTACAGGGCCACCAGCTGAGTCAAAAGCCCCAGGAGAGATTCGTCAGGAGACCTCGCCTTGGGATCTAGGAGAGCAGGGGGAGGACAGAGCCAGCCATTGAGCCTACAGGCTGCCATTGTCCCTTGTGTAGCCCTCAGAGCATTTCCGTGGGTGGAATTTTTGACCTCATTGACCAAAAACTGGGCCATCTGGGACCTCGGAGTAAAGCCCAGCTCTCTCCTGCTCCCTTGTCCCCACCACGCTTCCGCTCTCAAGTCTTGGGTGACCTGTCCCGAACCCTTCTCCTTGCAACCACCCTGAGGTCAAATTGAGGAGGCAAATTGACTCATCCCATTTCAAAAGACCTGTCTGCAACCAGGAATGAAGTGGATTAGAGGCTTCTTGTGGGCATTATGGCAGGACATATGTCCCCATATGCATTTGCTCACTATGCTGAACGCAGGAATCGGGTAGCGCAGGGCTATTCATTAAGGTGTAGAGCTTCCAGGTATGAACACGCCAGAAATTATTTGTACATGCACATAAAAGCACCTTTGGGCATGAAATTCTCTGCCCTGTGACTAAATCAACACTCCTACAAGGGCACCTCCTACCTGTCCCCGTGTTCCTCTTTTGTCACACCTACCCATTACCCCTTGTCTTCATACAGACAGAATCTTTCCAGGAGAGGCGAGTCTTTCAACATAGTTTAAGAGAGGAAATACACAGCCATAACCAGTGACACTTTCTGCCCCAGCAAAAGGGATAACTAAATAACCCACTGCAGAGCAAAGAGGGGATGGGGGCTGAGTGTTTTAGACAAAAGGCACAAGAGGGGAGACAGGATTATTTGAGGCAACTGGAGGCAGAGTGAAGAGTCAGAGCTCAAGGCTCCAAAAAAGGAGGGAGGGGAGGCGGGGGGGGGAAAGCCCAAGACTGAACAATGCAAAAGGGAAGCCTCGTTTTCACCAAGTGGAAAATACAACGAGGAATTTATGTGTTTATTTGTTTGCTGCTCAGCTCCTCCGAGGAACAAAAGAGCTCCCAAAACAGAGCGGTTCATTTGGGGGAATTCCTCAGATAAGAGGTTCAATCCGTTCTTGCAAAGAGCAAGGCAGAAAAGGAGAAAAAAGAAAAAAAAAAGAAGCCCTTTTAAAAGCCTGTTCTGAAGCTCAGCAGCACTGGGGGGAAATGCTGTTGCTTCGGCAGTTCTTCCATTTGGTCCCCACGCTGAACGCTCTTTGACAGGATCCTTATTGACCATAAATCAGATCTTCAGGGCACTTTTGAGCAGCAGGTAAAAGCTGTTCTGCAAAAGCCCCTGGATGTACTGGAAGCATTTAAGGATAAAGATATCTGCAATAAACCCTTTTGCCTGGCTAAAAACTTACTTTAAAGATGAAAGGTGGGTGGTTTGTTGTTTTTTTTTTGGGGGGGGAGGGAGTGGGGAGAGTGAAACCCCTTCCTGCTTTGGCCTGGACAGCCCATCCTGCCAGCTGGAGCTGAGCACATGCCAGCTGGGCTCTGATGGAGACCCAGTTCTTGGATTGCCAGTCAATTCCCGGACCTAACTGGGAGGGGGAAACGGGAAGGGCGGCAAACAGTTAGTTTCTTCTCACCGGTGTCCTCAGGACATAAGAAGGGCCCGTGTTTCCTGAGCTCAGAGGGCCCAGAACTCTCCTGTTTTTTGCTCTTTGTTTGGCTTCTCCCGAGCATCGACATATGGAAACAATATGGGGTTTTGCAGGGCCCCCACGGAGTTTGGATAGTCAGAAATGGAGTCGTCGGGAAAGGCGGGGATTGCGGACCCTGAGACTTGGAAAACTCGCAGTTTAACGCCCAGCAACAGGAAGCCCGTCCTCCCCAGCTTCGGTGGCAGCCCCAAGATGCGCTCCACAGGGCACGGTCCCTTGGGGGGGGGTCACCTCCCCACACGTCGCCCACCCCAGCCTGCCCCGAAAGGATGCTGGCGGGGGCGGTAGGAGCCAGGATCACGAGTGGCTCTGCCCAGACTTTGCTCCATCAGCCATTGCCGGGGCTGGGCTCCATCTCCCTTCCCAACCTTCCTTTCCCTTCGGTTGCATCTCAGCCCATTTCAGGGCCGTTATCCCGGCTCGTTGCGCCGAAAAAGGAGGAGCGGAGCCCGGCCCTGGTCTTTGTTCGAGCTGGAACTGGGCAAAGCTCCAAAATATCTACACGCACAGCTGGAGACGCACACCTAAGGCAGGGAAACCCTGAAGTTCCTGCTGCAAGGGGGACACTGCTGCGAGGGAGGTCTTGGAAAGACACCCCTCCAACCCTCTCGCCAAACCCTGGCGCGGCTCAGTTCTGTCCCCCCCAGCCCCTTTGC
>NW_015094509.1:29995497-30085806 GCF_001431845.1 Calidris pugnax
CCCCCAAGGGTTTTTCTCCATCTCCCTTTCGGGTCCCCCTCTCTGAGGGAAGAGACAGGAGCAGAAGGGGTCCCTGCATGCTGAATCCCACTCATGCGCAGCCCTCTTCAAGTGCAACCCCCCCCGAGATCTGCTCTCTTCG
Source organism: Calidris pugnax (assembly GCF_001431845.1). Lineage (NCBI taxonomy): Eukaryota > Metazoa > Chordata > Aves > Charadriiformes > Scolopacidae > Calidris > Calidris pugnax. Next base: position 29,995,640 of record NW_015094509.1, read on the forward strand.
TGCCCCTCTCCCCTCCTCGTGGTCTCTTCATTCATAGATTCCTTTCTTACACGCGCCCCATTCATTCACAACCACCCTGTAGGCACCAGTGCCCTGCATGTGCAAACTCCTGTGTGCAGGACCCCTTTCAAGCATGGATCTCCTGCATGCAAGACCCTGTGCATGCACAAGCCCCCTGCGTGCAAGACCCAAGCATGTAGGGAACAAACTTCCCTAGCTGTTTACCAGAGTCTAAATGGGAATAGACATACAGGGTTGGGAAGCTTGAAGATACAAGGACCCAGCAGCTGGGGTGGCATGGGGCAGCCTGGGCTGCTTGGTAGGATCTTCAGAGCATAAGGAGGTCCACCAGAAAGGTTTGCAGGAGTGGCCCAGATGGCCCAAACCACCACACAGATTCAGTAGGTCCCACAGAAAAAGCTAAGTCCTCTAGGAAATGAGCTGTAGGCAGGGCACTGGGGGAGGCACCCTGTGGAGTTGGCTGTCAAGAAAGCCTGGGAATGGAGGAGACGGCTGTTGAACCAGCAAGAAAGAAGCAGGTTTGACAAAATCTGTATGCCACAGATGGGTTTAATTCTGCAGAATCAGCATTTCCTAGCAACTGCGCGTCAGGAGAAATTCCAGATCCTGTCTTGTCAGAGCGCATTCAGAATCCTCTACTTGGAAAACAAACCTGTGCCTGCAAAACCCCACTTCACTTTGTCTCTCCTAGGGCTTATTTTTATATGTCATTGCCAGTTAATCTAGCAGGAACTGATTGTGAGTAGTGTGTTTTTGTGGTCTCATATCTTCTGTTGGAACAGGCTGGTGGGACGGTTTCCTTCACTGGTTTACAAATCAAATACTAAAAAACTGGGAAGTATCAGCTTTGTGGTAGCCTGAGCAACCGTAATTCAGACACACTCACAAGAACCCTGTGAACGTGGTCAACAGACCAAGTTCATGTTGTGCCTGTAAGAGTCAGTTTGGGTTTTTGTAGCCTATGTGTGAGCAATCTCACAGCATTTATCTTCCCTTTGGGGTGCAGCACCTGAGATTTAATTTTTGGGTATCAGGAGGGCATTGCATGTTCCATCAGCTCTCCTGTTCCTCCAGCTCTTCTGTTCCTCCAGTGTCTTGTACACTCCCCCAGCCTCCAGAGAAGTGTACAAAGGCCTACAGCTCTCTGTTGTTCTCCCACACACAAATTTAATGTTATCAGGTCCAGTCTTTCCTGGAGAGTCTCACTCTGCTGCCAGGAAGGAAGAGAGAGGACCTAAGAGTCACATGGGACACAACTCACCATAGCATCTGGAGTCATCCTGATACTACTGAAATGGCTGGGCCAGGACAGCATTAATTACAGGATGCTGCGAAAGGAAGAGGCGGGCAGAGAAACTGGGGACCAATTAGCTATGGTGGAAAATGCACCAGGTAAGGAAGCCCTTCTGAAAGCTTGCTGGTCTAACACCAGGTGCCCCACCTCCTTACCAAGGCTATGGTGTGGGACAGCAAACCACAAAGCTCAACACAGCATCTCCGATGGCAGGGCTTTCTAGACCAACACGTAGCAAAACACTGCGCTGAATGCTCCAGCCTCATCTTGCAAGTTTGGAGGTCGTTGGAGGCCTTCCTTGAACCATTGGCTTTATACTGTGAGTGCAAGGCAAAAAAAAATCCCTCTTCACAAGAAGGAGGTGATAAGAAAGGCAGCAGGGGTAGAGTGCAGCAGGAAGAATGTAGTCCGTGCCGGGCAAAGGTAGACACAGGGACAACAACATGCTTAAGGGAAAAGGAGATAAGGGAGAAGTTGTATTATAAAACAAACTGGTGCTGGAGTAAGTGTTTCAAGGTTTGCTTCCATGCTGGGGAGGAATGGCTGGTCTTAAAATCAGCAAATTAAGACTATGGCAGCTCCCTTCATGGGTCAAGAGGTGGGTTGCAGCAATTAGAACTGGAATGGCTAGTTCTGCAAGGCTTCGAGGCTGAACTGGCACGTTGGGAGTTGGAGCTTGAAACGTGGGCCCACTAAAAGCTTGCTCAGCTTCTGTGGAGCCAGGTAGCCCACAGTTTCCTTCACCGCCACGGTTCTATTTCAGGGCTTGGGTGAGGCTTCCTGAGCCTGGTTGGTGTTGTGCACGTGGGCGTCTGTGAGGCACCTAAACCCCAGTAAAACTTGTAAATGACGTGTTTCCCCAGTGGGTGGATCACAGTTTGTTTGTAGGGCAAACCTGCCCAAACCACCTTGCACAGATGCCACAGGAAGGGGACAAAGTCTGTTCTTTACAATAGTTATGTCATTCTCTGGAGATGAGAAGTGTTCAGACTTCTCTTCTGCTGGAGAATATAGGGATGAGTGGATGAGTCTTGTCCCACCTGCCAAAGCTATCTCGGTGTAAAACGTGGAGGATCAGTTTGGCAGACCGGAGGACTGGGAGGACATGATCTGTTCTTTAGCCTGAAACAACAGGAACCAGGATGTCCATCCCTGCTACAAAGTCTGTTTCCCCTTAGACAGACAAGTCTTTTTGCCCAGGGCAGTCTACCACAGTGTAGTCATGACATAAAGGTCCATGACATAAAGGCAGCAAGCCCCAGGTGCTGCCACAGCCTCCTACGCTGCAAAGAGAACTGAAGCTATGATGTACCATCTCCAAGACTCCTACTCACACCATCCTGTCCCACCTGACTGAATGAGAGGACTGACTTTACATGCCAGCCCTTCCCCATCATCCCACCCCTGGATGTTTCTCCACCTGAAACCCCTTTTGGTTGCTCTGGATCAGAGTTACCCAGAAGACACTCAGGAACATTCTTGGATCATCCAAGAATGCCTCAAACGCAGGTTTTTGTGTGGGCAAACCAAGCCACAGTTACTTTCTTGAGCCTCCTTGCTTTCTACAGTGCCAAAAAGCTCCGTGTCCTCTGTCACCTTGACAGGCCATGCTCTGCTGCAGACCATGAGGAAAGACTTGAGATAGCTTTCAGTGAGCTACTGAGGTTCCTGAAAATGTGGGTGCAGCACCAGGTACATCCTTCTAGAGTAGGATCTTCATCTGCCCGCTTAACCACAACCTGCAGTCGCAGTCAGGCCCTCAGATTTATAAACTTTCATTTCCTGTTGGCATCAATCTTTCCATTTTTCTTCTCTCCCAGAGCTGTTAAGGTGAAGGTGGTTCGCTGGCTGGTGCATGCTCAGTCAGTGTCAGAGAAATCGGTATTCTCATACTTCCTCCTTCCAGAGCCTGCATGACTCACCTTCTGCCTTGCTTGTTCATTCTGGGCTTTTGACAGGAAAATAATTGTGAAGCTTTAGGCAGGGGTCATTACTCAAGCAAAAAGGTTTAACTCTGATTGTGGCTGAGATCTCTTCAGGCTGCTGGAAGTGTATTGGAAGATGTGTCCATATTTGGAGCAACCGGGGTACCTTGGAAGAAAGGTTGCTCTGGAGTGCTCCAGAATTATAAACTGACTCCTCCACAAGTGAGCTTGTGTTGTCATGCCCTAAAGTGCATAGACCTTTGTTGCCCTGACCAGTCTCACCAGGGACCTCTCTTCAGGTGGTTCCCATGGGCCACGTTTAAGCTCAAGCCTGGGCCTTTTACTAGGACTATGCTGTGTGTGCCTATCTCCAGCCATCTCCTGGGTAGACCTTGGATCCATGCTGTAGGTAGTTTGTCTCCATCTCTGTTTCTGGTCTCATGACAGCCACTGGACTCAGGTTGTGACCATGTCTCCAACCCTGTCTGCTGGATGGCCCTTGACCCAAGTAGTAAGTATACCCATCTCCAGTCCTGTCTCCATCTCCTGGGTGAACTTTGGACCCATGCTCTAGCCTTGTTTGCAGTCCTGGTCTCTTTTGGACCATCAGTGAGGTTCTGCAGTGATCTGCAAAGGCGCCTGGGACATCTCCTCTCCCACAGCAGGGACCTCATCGCCTGGTTGTTTTGGGTAGGGAAGAGTCTTTTCAGGCCCTTCTCCATCCCTTCGACCAAAAAATGTGCCTCTCTGTAAACAAGGAATTCACCAAGCTCCAAGGAGGTTGCACAAACCATACTGAAGCTGTAGGCACAGTGCTAGGTTTGTGGGGATTTGCAGTAGAAATGCTAATTTTGGTATGAAAGACACAGGAGTGGGAATGTGAGAGTGTGTGAAAGCACCTAGAAGAAACAGCACAGCAAGGGTTAAGAGGAAAGGCATGTGTTGACTTCTCTAAAGCACCCTGTGTTTGACTTCATTCAAATGAAGAGGAGGAACAAATTGACCTCCAATAAGAGTCTGCAGAGGATGAAAAACAGGGTGGGAGCCATAAAACACAAAGATAAGGGAAACAAAAGAACTCTGAGATTCAGGAATTTCACTCAAGAGGGGCAAAATAAAAGCAAAAGGAGCCAAAACAGCATCCTCTCTTCAAGTAAAAAGCAAGTCCAAAACCAGTCCAAAACCATTCTCTGCCAAGAACCTTGGAGGCATGATGAGAACTGGGTAGTTGTCATCTCTTGGCTACCGTGGCCTACAATTGACAATGGCCAGATCATCCGGGCACACACATGTTGGTGCTTGTGAGACAGGGCTCAAATTAAATCCATAAGGATGAGTGTGAGAGGGCAAAATCAACTTTCTTTGAGATTTTGTATGATATAATCGCTTTCTTCTCCGGGAGGATCCTGCAGTAAGTTTTATTACACTAATTTCCTGTGCACTGCAGAAGGGAGTTTCTTGTTCCCAGGAGCAGTGTCTGTATGTTATCTAGTTGCTGATTAACATCTAATGCTGGAGCAGGCCCTGGAGGTGGAGGCAGGTCCCAGATGAGCTGTTGTGAGCATTGGGCAGAGAGCCAGAGCCTGTTTCCTGGCCCTGGTGGACCAAGGAAGATTGAACCACTGTCACCCCCATGCATGATGACAATGCTTTGTGTGGTGCTTAAGGATTTGCAAAGGTGAAAAATCAGCTGAAAGAGGAGAAAACCATTATGCAGAGCTGTCTCTCCACTCACTGCCTCAGCACTACTATTTTTTTTACCGTTGGCTGACATCTTGGGAACCCTGGAGTTGTTCTGGGGGTTGAACATACTTTGGAGCAAAGTTCCTACATGATATCACTGGAAGAGCATGTTTGGGTCACCTTTGCTGCTGGACACTGCTATATATTTGGCTTTGACCAACATGGTTTAGTGGGAGGTGTCCCTGCCCATGGCAGGGAGGCTCGAACTAGATGATCTTTAAGGTTCCTTCCAACCCAAAGCATTCTATGAAAAAGCAAAGTCAAGCCTGAACACCACAATTCTGCTCTTGTGAGGGGAACCAGCACCCACAAAGGGCACATGGGAATGACAGAAAGGAGACAGAGAGAATCAGGAGAGGCGATTAAGTTGATTCTCCAACCACAGCGGAGACACCAGCGAGATGCTGAGGACAGCATTTTTCTATCATGCTTTGATGCATCTTGATAACCATGCTGCTGATGCTGGAGGCAGTTCTCCATCTCTTCTCTATATATTACATGCTAGGAAACCTTTCTGATCCTATCTAAAAGCTCCTTTGCTTCTCTGGGGACCCTGAAGTAAAAAGTGGGGAGAATGGAGCAGCCATTCTCTTTGGAGAAGAGACTGAAAGGATCTCATCCCATCACACACCAGTTTACACTTCCCGGTCCAATGTATAAGACTTTTCCCTGGATTGCAGGGTTCCAACAGGGCCGCCTTCTTTTTCATCATTTTTTTCCCTAAGTTTGACACATGTTAAACTTGCAGACCTTCCCTTTGGAGAAGAGGCTGAAAGGATCTCATCCCATCACACACCAGTTTACACTTCCCGGTCCAATGTATAAGACTTTTCCCTGGATTGCAGGGTTCCAACAGGGCCGCCTTCTTTTTCATCATTTTTTTCCCTAAGTTTGACACATGTTAAACTTGTGATCTGTTCTAACAGCCACCGCAACTTCTTTTTTCTGCCAGATTGCTGCAAGGGAGATTTCCTCATCCTGTCTTTGTGCAGATGACGGGCCCACACTAACTGCAGAGCTTTGTGCTTGTCCTTCCGAAATTACGTCCCCTTTCTCAGACCGTCGCTCAGATTTATCGGAGTCACTCAGAACTCTCCTGTTTGCAGAGTCTCTCCGTTTGTCACCTGCAAGCTCAATGAATTTATTCTCTAATCCATCATTTAAACCAGTAATTAAAACATTGCATCATACCGGAGCCAAGGCAAGCCACAGAGGACCCTATTTAATAGATCATTCCAGTTTGACAGCAAACTGTTGACAGTTATTTGCTAATGATTTTAGCCGGGCTGTGTTCTCATAGCCTGCTTATGAGACTGTCATGTGATATGGCACCAAAAGCTTTATTAGCCGTGAGCTATGTGACAGGTACCACTTTTTACCCTAACTACAGATTTTTGCCATTTTGTCACAGGTGGGAATAACACCCGTCTGTCACAAAGCTCTTGCTGTTCATCCCCATCTCCTTGATAGCCTCCGCACCACTGCAAATCGTTTGATGATTTATTTCAGGCTGTTTTCCCAGTCTGGGGTCTGGCTCGACTGCTCTGTATGTCCCCAGAGTCTCCCCCATCTCTGGAATACCCAGATTTCCCTGTTGTGAAGAAAGAGGAGCAGGTTTGGTAGGGTTTGGTAGCTGTGATGGATGCCAGATATTTCTTTTCCCCATCCCTCTGTGCACGGACACCACTAATTTTGGCTGATATCCCTCGCTGATGTGCATATTCATATTGAGAACGCCACCTTTTATTCACCTAGACCTGCACCCTGATTAATTTTAATGTTCTCACTTTTGATGTTGGCTAATCCCTGTTAACCTCATGAACATCTGCAGAAGCAAAATGGTGCTGTTACCCTTGTGTTAGATGTGGTTCTATCTCTGCACACGTGGAGTCTTCCCTTTCACTCTGCGTGTTCTGCAGCTTGGAAGCAAAACTACATCTCCTGCCTCCGGGTGTGCAACTCAAACTTGTTGTAAGATTGCAGAACAAATCCTACGTTGAAGTGGCACCTCCAAGCATCACCTGGATGTCTTCTCCCAGCAAGCACAGCGAAGCCTGAGGAGCACCACCAACCAAACCTAACACTGCGGCTTCATTTGAAAAGGCAAATGTGACTGATTCTTCCCATGGAGGAAGAGGAGGCTTGGCTGTCTGTGCCCAAACTCCTGAGTCACAGGAGCCCTGATCTTCTACCTGCCCCTTTCTCCAGCCAAGGGGAGGCAGATTCCAGCGTGGAAGGAGAACTTGACCTTGTCATTAGCCAGGCCAACATATTCTCACCCCCAACCAAGGACAGCTTTTAAGTGTCCTCCTTCCTTCTTTATTTCTTCAAAAGAGTTTCAGTGATTTCCCACTCAGAGCATCAGCTCTGACAAAGTCCCTTCATAAATCCTACCCACATACTCACTTTTCAGAGACCTTCAGCTCCTCGTTCACGACTGTGGACTTTCAGTCCAAGATCCAGGTGGGTGCTGGTATGACTGTCAATGCAACCAGAAAATCCTCTTAACCACAGTGAAAACCTTAAGGCACTTCAGTCAGTGTAATCCTGGTGGGATCAGGCGCTCTGGCATCCAGAAATTTCAAGAAAGGAATAAGTTCCTCTACGTTTGTAGACAAGGAGACCTAGGAACCCCTTTGTCCATTTCATCTTGTTGAAGGAAACATCCATTCAGGTGCTATCAGCAGGCAGCACCTCAACTAGCATGGTGAAGAGGAGAGGAAGAGCTAGGAAGGCAATAGGGACCTGCAAGGGGGCACACAGTAATTCTTGCAGAAGTCTGCTGGCAGGAGAAAGTCCCTGAAAGCAGAACCAAGCAGCTTTTTAAGAGTGTCCAATTGCTGAGGAAGCCAGTGCGGAAGTGGAAGGTCTCAGGGAGACCTCAGCAGTGTTTGCTGGGCTCAGCGGGGCTCTGAGAGGACCACATCTCCCTCCAAGCCTTGCAGCATCTCCTACTCTGCTGCTCTAAAAGAAAATCTGGATGAGGTTTGCTGTCCCTCCTTCACTCTGCCCATCCTGATGCCCTACGCATCACCAGCCCCAGTAGATTTGTCTCAACCTTTGACTTGCTCTCTCTCAAGGCCAGCTGGCCTCACCCACCAGGTCTTTGCCTTCTCACGTGCAGTGAAAGTAGTCGAGATATGAATTGCTCCTTCTGCTTCCCCTTTCCTGTGCCAACTTGCCTGATGGTAAAGACAGTTAATGGCTTTGGCCTGGAGCCCAAAGTTCCTGGGGATATTTGAAAGCACCCAATGTATTGCAGGGAAGAAGTGTCCTCTCTCTGTGCAGATCACTCATGGAGCATGTATTCATGGCATCAGGATGCAGCGTGGCCATCACAGCCCCTACTAGCACTACCAGCCCCTGCCTTTAGCAGCTGGACATCTCTTCCTTCCTTTTGGTTTAAGAAGTCTTTCCCTTCCCCTTTTTCATCATAGCTTTTCTTCCCTTTTATGATTGTCTTTGGTGAGAGGAAATTAAGAGCACGGCAAGTTCACGTTTGGCCTTCTTGACATCTGTCACCTCTGGATACGGCTCACCAGGATGCTCAGATCAACAGGCATCAGCATCTTCTTGTCCCTGCCCAGCCCTGTGGTGTCTCCTCCTTCGTTTGCTTTGTTTCCCTCCTGTCCATTAAACAAAACGGATAAAAACCAGGCACCAGACTTCAGAGTTCACAGTAAAAAGCATGAGGTCAATGAGGCGTCTTTGGTTCCTCTTGGGAACCCAGTTGCTTTGTAATCCAGACAGCGTGAAACGTCTCAAAAAATGTGCAATCAAAACACAGCAGACTTCCAAGGTAGTGCTTCAGACAAACCAAAGATCTCATTTAGCCACCAAATACAACATCTCATCCAAAAAAAAAAAAAACCCTTGAATTGTTTGGATGAGCTCTGGTTTCCCCCAGAACACAGCTGAGCGAGCAATGCTGCCAACTCTTCTTTTTTTTTTTTTCTCTTTTCCAGAAAACTGAGCTTGCAACAGGGGCTATGACCAAGAACCTCGGGACTGTTTGTGTTAGCCTCTGGCTGCCTGCCCTTCTTCCTCTCTGCAGACACCCCCAGGCCTCCTACAGAGCTTTTCTGTCTCCATTCAGCTGCAGCTCTCGCAGGGAGAGGAGGGAGCAGAGATCCTGAAGCGCAAAACCAAACAAAGCCCAGCACAATCAATCATTTCTCTGCCAGGAACATGGTTTTGTAGAAACCAACGCACGATCTCTAAATGACTGGGGTTGGCAACAGCTGCCAGGTTGATTTGGCCCTGCACAAAAAAAAAAAAAAAAAAAAGAAAAAAAAGAGAGAAATAGATATGGGGACATCGTCTTTTCCAGCTGGACCAGGTCCATGAGGAGGTGGTGTGCAAGCAATTCCCAGCTCAGTGCTCACCATGCTGCCCCCCAGCTTCCCTCCTCCCTCCCATCTCCCCGTTGGTACCCTGCCATGGCCTCTCCTCTCTCTGCAACGTTTGCTCCTCTCTACCTTCTCCCCAAGCTTGGCCAACACACTGGACCCAGGCGATAAAGAATGCTCATTTCAAAACATGATGCCCCTACGAGAGCAAAGAGGCAGAGGAGCCAGAAATTGTGTCCTGTGGAGGCTGGAGGGATGTCCAAAATACTGCCAGAAATAAGTTTTCCCTCTTCTTACTTGTTTATGAACTGCTTGACTGATGCGTGATAACCAACTTGCTGTGAAGAGAAGACACTGAACATCCCCTCTGTACTGACAGAAGGCAGGATGGGTTGTTGTTCCTCACAGTACTTCGAAACTCAAAGAGACAGAAATATGTCTTCAAGGATCTCTTCAGAGCTGTAACGATTTGAAGCCTGAACATGTCAAAAGGGGCTGTCTTTTATGTGTTTTCTTAGGTGACTTGAATGTCTGGGGACACTTAGGATTCAAGTAGGCTTAGGAAATCAATGAGAGTTCAGCTCCTAACTTATTTAGACTTTCTCGAAAATCCCAGGGGAAGCTCAGCCACAAAGCACGACACTCTGAGAGCAGTAATTATCCCAGAGCAACACACTTTTATTTCAGCCAACCACGCCATCACGGGGAGCGTTTCCTGACCCATCAGAGTCCACAGGCAAAGATGTAAGCGGTAGCGGTTAGGACACCCAGGGACATCACTCCGTAGCTGCTGTGCTTGCTGTTGACTCCATTCACGTTGCACAATGGCTTCTCACAGCAATAAACCCTCTGGTAGGTTTGGTTTTGTTGCTGGCTTCTTGATGGACATGTTGGAGAGCACATCTTAGAGATGACGTATTTAGGCTTGTTGGGCTCTAATGAAAAAGAGAAGTCCGGGGGTGGGGGGAAAGAAAGATTACAATGTAAGAATCATCATTAAAATGTTTCCCTGGCTACATTGGTGAATAAAAGGACTGATCCCCAAGGCAAATATGTCCTCTGCTTAGATCTAGCAGTAATCTGGTCACGTCCACACTGCTGCAACATGATGCTGGTCTTCTCTGGGCTCCATGTTTTCTCTGTCCCTAAAGTGGGACATGTGTGGGTGGCTTTCTGTTCCATGAAGCCCATTTAGATTGTTTTCCTACAGCATAAACCCAGGAGGAATATACTGTATGACCTGAGATTTGGTCTGAGAGCACACAAAGGTGTTTGAGGGTGCAGAGCCCCAAGAAGAGACCTGAAGGATTGTGCATGGCAGAAGGAGTCAGTGGTGCTGCAGTTTTGCCCAAACATCTTTGAAAACAACCCTGGGAGTGAATGTTGCCATAGCAAGAGCTGTCTGGAGCAGTCAGCAGAAAGCTGGGGGGAGCTAACCATGAAGCAGCACACCCAGCCCCAGGTTTGAGTTCACTCTCTGGTGCTGCTACACGTCTCTTCAGCATTTCCCCAACTCCGGGTACCAATATCAAGTATATAAGGACACTGCAGTGGCTGCAATAGTGAGCAACAAGGTCACTGTTTCCTTACAGTTGGTGACTGGGGGCTTTTGTTTCATAGAATCATAGAATGGTTCAAATTGGAAGGGACCTTAAAGATCATCCAGTTCCAACCCCCCTGCCCTGGGCAGGGACACCTCCCACCAGACCAGGTTGCTCAAAGCCCCATCCAACCTGGCCTTGAACACCTCCAGGGATGGGGCAGCCGCAACTTCTCTGGGCAACACATTCCAGTGTCTCACCATCTTCACAGGAAGGAATTTCTTCCTAATATCTAATAAAAATCTCCCCTCTTTCGGTTTAAAACCATTACCCCTCATCCTATCGCTCCACTGCCTGATGAATTGTCCTTCCTCTTCTCTCCTGTAGGCCCCCTTTAGGTACTGGAAGGGGTTATAAGGTCTCCCTGGAGCCTTCTCTTCTCCAGGCTGAACAACCCCAACTTTCTCGCCTGTCTTTAGAGGAGAAGTGCTCCAGCCCTTGGATCCTCTTTGTGGCCCAGTGTTTCTATATGTGGCCCTAACTAGGAGTAAAGCTCATTCCTGGGGCTGCTCTTCAGCACGAGCAAGGTGTTATTCAGAAACGTACCTGTTCCAGCATAATTACGGACAGTCACGCAGTATTTGTCTTTCTCTGCACACATGGAAATGGTCAAACAGTTCTTGTTGGACTCCTGTTCTTGGCAGACATAGCACATAAATGGGTAAGCTGGGTGGAAAAAAAAAAAAAAGAAAAGAAAGAAAAAAGCACATTACATGCTTTAGGAATCACAATACCTACAATCCAGATATCTCCATTTTCCTAGTTACAGCCTGATGAATGCTGGTGTGTGAATGACCAGTGACTTTCTTTATCCGTTGACCCGTGGCAGCAAACGTTAAATCCCTCTCTGTCTCATACGTCTCAGACTGCGAAGCGTTATCGATCTGTTTGCAATCTCTGCCAACGGTAGATGTGAGTGGAATTCAAGGATTTGGGGTCTTTTATGATGGAGATTATTGCTGAGCGATAGCTCCTCTGTCCTGAGAGCTCTGCCACGTGAATTGCCAATTACTGTTCAGTCGCTTCTCCTGGATGAGCTTGGGCCAGGCTTGCCAGGGATAACTTGAGGATGCCTGGAGCGTTTCGAGGAGGTGGACAATCCCTAGTGTCCTACTTCTCTTTCATCTGGCTTGGAGACTACTGTCACGTATCCTTTCTTGTGGTGGAACACCACTCCCAGGAGAAGGACAATCCCTTCTCTTTCATCTGGCTCGGAGACTACTGTCACGTATCCTTTCTTGTGGTGGAACACCACTCACTGAACTGGCCTAACCTCAGTCCTGGGAAGTCTGGCGAGAGCAGTCGGGTGCTCTGTCAAACTTCTGCATGCTGCTGTGAGATAGAACATAAATGGGAAGTCTTAACCAAAAATATGGCTTAACTGGTAAACGCAGACTTTCGTGCAATAATTCAAACATCTGCAATACAGACATAGAAGAAGACTGGCAGGAAGGGCAGTGAGTTGTCTCGTGTGTCCAGAATGTACTGCTTGCCCTCAAATCCAGAAGGTGGTAGGACAGACTTCTGGAAAGCCTCTGGAAAGTAATGATAAAAAAGGAAGGAGAGCAAAAACACACCCTGGATGTGAAACCACACCAAAGTGTCTGCAGAACACTCCCTGACTAGGCAGATAATTTGATTTATAGATTTGGTGGTGGTGGTTGGGTTCTGAGCTTGTGAAATCACCCCGCGCAATGGGGTTTTGTGTGCAGGAAGAGGGAATGAGTGACTATAAAAACGCAGACGTTTTTGGAAGGGGAAGCAAACACAGCGCAGAATGCTTGCTAAGTTCCAGATAAGTCTGGGGACAGTGTGTCAGTATGGAAGGGGCAGAAAGCAACTTGAGGACATGTTCCCGTGAGCTCAGTTGTGCCCGATAAGAAGTTGGCAGCAAGATGAAGTAGAAGGGCAGTGTAGGTCAGAGAGTCCATTAAATGTGAACTTCCTGATGGAGGGGAAGGGAAGGGAAGGGAAAGGAAGGGAAAAAATTATCAACTGTTGATGCTGAGAAGGTCATAAAACAATGTAGCTTTTTTGCTTCATTCAAAACCAAACCAGTTGAATCTTCATGTACAAGGTAGAGGAGATACAATAAGGTTTTACCAAATATTTTGGCACAATCTTGAATGACATTGTTATGAGCAAGCCTAGGGAACACAAGTTAGTGAAAATGCAAAGAATGGGTGAAAAGCCAGCCATGAAATTACACTCATGGGATAGTTCATGATGGTTATTGATCAAACCGATTGGAACAATGCAATTCATAAGGACCTCCAGAGCTCTGCTGTGGGCTCAGATCTATATGATACCATCACTAGTGGCAGTAGGAGTGGGATAGGGGATACACGTCACATTTTCAGGTGATGCCAAGGTCAAAGTAGCTGAAAACATACTTTAAGTAGAGTTCTCAGTGATTTTGATGGATGTGATAAAAGAATGCAGTTCAGTGAAGAGAAATATATTACACTAAGATAAAAAATTAGCCACTTAAATGTAGGACGAAGGGCAACTTGTTGAGTTACAACTAAGGACTGCAGTGTAAACAGCAGGAGTCAACCGTGTCACATTACGGTGATGAAAACAAACGTCACCCAAGGGAACACAAGCAACAGTGTCATGTGAGAGATATGCAAAGTGGCCTTTCCACTCTGGCTCAGCCTCAGCTGGAAACAGCAATGACCAAATCTGTACGTGGCACTTCAAAAAATATGCAAAGCATTTGGAGAGAGACCAGAGGAGAGGGAGGAGAAATGGCCAGAGATCTTGAAAACATGACCTCATAGAAAAGGTTGGAAGCATTTAGGTAGTTTATTAAAAATGAGAAAATTATGAGGAAAGATGCAGCAAAAAAGAAGCTGGAAAGAAGAAAGAAATAAACTGTTCTACATATCCTACGGTGAAAATACAGGAGAACTCTTCAAAAAGACATGTTAAGAGATATTAAGACTAACTTTCTAAAAGAACTAGAGTCTGAGCAATTCCAGGTTGTGGAATCATCTTTGTTGAAAACTTTCAAGGACACATTAGACAGTCATCCACCTGGCTTGGTCCAGCATTGGAGCAGGGAAAAGGATCACAACCTTGTAAGATCTCTTTTGGACATAATATATCTGTAACAGTGAGTTCATGGACACAAATGGCAACAGACAGTCTCTGGTAGGCTGAAGTCTTGATCAAAAGTTGCTTATTAGAGTCTTGAATGGGACCCCAGATACATGAGAAGGATCAAGTCACAGTTACCTCCAAGTTTTCCTTTGTCCCTGTATTAGGCCAGAAAGTTGAGATCTCTTACACTTGAATGTGAAAGCCCTGATATTAGAATTACTAGCTTCCTCCAATCTAGACTGGGCTACAGAAAAATACTATATAAAAGATGGTTCTTAGGTCCATTTGGGAGCTGAAGTCAATATAAAATAAGGTATCACACCATGAATATGTGCTATCAGTCTTGGAGCTCTATAAGCTTTCCACTTCATCCTGGGGAACACTGAGGGTGATGCCTTTGGTAGTTATTCTCCTCTATCCATGTTGTGTCACTGCATTCAGAAATTACAGACACAAAATCCTTTCTTTTTTACAAATGGTACACTCCTTTTTCCACCCCAAAACTGGCCAGAGCTTCCGATCTTCCAGGCATGCTGCACAACCATCTGTCCAAAAAAACGTAGGGGGTTGGTACAGCAGAGAGAAAGAATTAATTAGATGCCTCTTTCTCAACCTCTGCTAGATATGTATCATGGTATCATGGTAGTGATGTAGCAACACATGGGTATCATGGTAGTGATGTAGCAACACATGGGTATCAGTCCCAAAAGGAGGACACACATTCTGAGTACCTCAGACTTCCCTTCGGGAGAAAAATGCCTTTAAGATGACATAGGCACCGAAACGCTCTTTCACCTCCACCTCTGATTCAATATATAAACATTCTCACCGATGCATTTTCTAGGGAGCAAGGCACATGGCAAACCATGTGGCTCGCTATAATGGAGGAAGCAGCAGTACAGAAGAGCCTTTTTATCCATATCAAAACAAATATGGATAAAAACAAATATGTTTTGTAAATCTTTCTGGCATTTCCAACTTGCATCTTTTGGGAAGATCCCAGAGACTACTGCATGGATGCAGCCTGCCATCCAGCACCCTACATTTAGAGCTCTAGCACTCAGTGCTGCCTGCTGGAAAGAACAATTAGTTTATCAAGAACTTATTCCTGCAGCAAATCCTTAATCAAGGCGCAAGAGGGAATTGGTGGCAGCACGGATGCAACATCGCAATACTGCAAAGTTGGTGACAGCCTTCTAAATTTTTGCCACAGGAAAAGTTGTCACCATCTTCTCCGTAAGCCTTATCTTAACTAGTAGCAGCATTAGTAGCTCACCTTGCTCCACACACAGCACAGCAGCCAGCAAGGTGACAAGAGCAGTCTTCATCTCCACTGGATCCTCTCAGCCGAACTGGGAAGATGTTTGGAGGGCAGGTTATATACCTTTTGAACGGTGGCAGCAGTTTTACTGGTTCCAGGTGGCTCGCGGGTGGACATGAAATCAACCCAAGGGTGTGTAATGTGCATGTGGGAGTTTTCCAACCTGGAGCCCATGGAAGAGGCTGGCACCTTGGGGAAAAACCCTTTTAGCAACACATTTCTCACTCTTCCGGTTGTGTAAGTGATGGGAAATCAGGATCTCTCCTCTTCTCCTCTGAGATTCTGCCTTTCCTTCCTCCCAGCAGAAGCAGCAGCTGTACTGATGAAATAGCGGAGCCCGGAGGCACGAGGAGATAGTCCTGTCAGTGCATTTTTCTAATCCCTTTGGATAGTCAGTGTGTGATCTACCAGGGTTCATACCGCTCATTTTCTTTAATTATTGCACAGTACCAGAAGCTCAGACTCAACTGGCCTACACTAGTTTACCTCCAATAAAATCAGTGTACTTTGCACTAAATTAAATTAGCTAATGGTTAGTTAAACAGAAGATTTTCCTCAGATTTTCATGTCAGTCTTAATCTCTTTATCAATTTTCCATTATCTGTATTTAATCCCTCTGATTTCTCCTCTCTTGGTTGTAATTCTCAAATACATTATACTTCATTTAATAATTTTTTGCTTCTATTTCAGAGGTCCTGTAGAGGGTCTGATTTTCTCCACACCCAACAGTTTCTGAAAATCAGACCTCCATTTATGATACCACAAATTGGCATCCTGGAATTGCTGCTATACTTTGAAAAAAGCCATCTCTCAAACTGTCTCTTTTTCAGTCTCTCCTCTTAAATCAATCCCTTTTCTTCTATTTCTCTGCATTGCTCTCTTCTGAATTTCTTAAAATCTGTTTTTGACATTCTGGGAAATAGACCCTAATATAAGACACATATTGGAAGAGATTGAGCTGCCACCCTCGGTGGATCTTCTTCCAAAGTGGGCTTAGTCCCGGGCAGAATTTAGTGGAATGTGCAAAAGAAAAAATTGCCAAACACCCCCTTTTTCTGGAAATTATGGGATGACTTAACAGGCAGTTCCCTAGAAGTAGCCACCAGCAGCATGTTTTTGTCTGTTTCTAATATGGGTCTTTCCAAGACTGGATGATTTCCTTCTCCATGTGAGTTTCTGATACTTTTTTCAAGCTCTCCTAAACTGCTTCTAGAATGACACCATCAGGTGGTGAATTCCAGAGTTGATCAAGCCTAATGTCAAAACAGACATCCCCGGTCTTGTTTCTGGAGGTGTGTGAGGTCAGCAGAGGATATGATGATTAAATCAAACCTTTTGCTTTGCACAGGGCAATTCAGATTGCTGCCCAAATGCGTTATAAACACTTGTTCGTCATAATTAGTGGGTATGTCTTCTTGCTGGTATTTTGCAATGAGGAGAAAAGGAAGCAGCCATTTTTTTCCTTTTTTCCTGTCCTATTAATTGTCTCATAGACTTCTATTACATATGTTCCTTTGCCCTTCCTCCACGAACAAAAGAGTGCTCTAATTACTGCTGTATTACCCATCATGTTGACTTTGCCAACATCCATTTGTTCCTACATGAACCTGCATGCAATAGGCTGTTGGCGCAGTGCAAGTCAGCTTTGAAAGAGAGTGGTGAGGCTAAGACATCTCCAGCACTCCCAACAAACATGTACTAAGGAGAGAAATTTGAGCAGGAGGTAAGCTCTTCTATGTCAAACAGTTATCTGTGAGCTGTCTCCAGAACATCAACATCTTCATTAGTGCCATAGGTGTCCTGCAGTTCTGGAGAATGCCCTCCTCTCAGCTTCTGGAGAGCAGCAATTTTGCAGTGCACTGACTAGATCGCAGTGATTCCTTCATTCTCAAGAGGACAGATTATGAAATGCAATGCAGTCAGAGGCAAGGCTTCAGCAGCCAATGTGGAGAGGGTGTCTCCTGCTGCCTGGCATCGCAGCCTTCAGCCTGGAGGAGGGCCTGAAGGAGGTCAGGCAGTGACACCAAGCGAGAACTAAGATTGAGGAAGACTGCAAAAAATCCAAGGGAGCTGAGTCACCTCTGTAGAGTAATCTCATCGCTACCCATCCAGGAAAACTAAAATGGTCCTCAAAATGACAAGACAGCAACAGTTAATTTTGGAAAAGGGATGCTTTTGTCATTTTCCATGGCTCCCAGAAGCTTCTTAGACCTAGTGAAGACTTTGCTTTGATCCTTATCACCTTTCTTTGTCATTGATTCATTGGGTTTTAATCAGACCTAGACAAATAAGCAGAGAGAAAGGGAAGAAATTTCATGTTGCGAGGGAAAAGAAAGCAAAATTATTTGAGGAGAGCAGCATAGATCCTTCAGAGTGGTGATAGAGCCCTAAGTGAGGTAGAAAAAAGGCCAAAGTTAAACCATCTCCTCCAGGTGCCTCATTTAGGCAGGACAAGGCCCCTTTGGCTGATTCAGGTCCTGGTACAGTGACTCAGAGCACAGAAAGCTGAGCTCTTAGATAATCCACACAGGAGCAATCCCAACTGTTTGAGTAAGATGCCCATCTTCTTCATGACAGCCCTCGAGGCATCCCTGATGTCTCTGCAGGGCAGCTCTCCACACTCATCTAAGGAGTATACAACCATGGGAGCCAAGAAATAAGAAACCCTGGGCGGAGGGATGTGGAATTAGGCAGCAGCAACTGCATGGGAGTTGTCACACCAGGATTTCTCAGGAAGGCTGGCAGAGTCTCCTCTTACACAACACCCATCTCCAAGGGAGGGATCACTAAGGGAGCTTTCATGGTTTTAGGACCTCCCATGCCTGAGGGCTATTGCTGGTCCCACCTCCAGATAAGGACCCTTTTATGTAACTTGAGATGTGGGCCAATCTTTGGCCCTAATACTTGGGCAGGATGGAATGCAAAACCTATGGGGTCAGGTAGAAACCAGTCGAGAGGGAAGTAGGTTAGGGGCAGGACTCCTGGCTTCCCAGTGCTGTTCAGAACTTCACCATGGAACAGCCATAAGCAGATCACAAAACCCTCCAAGGCAGAAGCAGGCTCTACCATGTGCCTTCACCCCCTTTGCTCACACATCTTCATACCTTCCTTCAGGTGCCAGGTTCCCTCCCAACCCAAAACAGAGGCACCTGCCAAGTTCAGGTAGGACAAGACCTTATTTTAAACCTATATGCCAAGAGGAGGTTCTGTATTCACAAGCTCAGCAGGTCAAGACCTGGGGCAATACCAGCCCTGGCTTGGCCTTGGCCTGTGCATACCAACATTGTCCCTAAGAAGTTCTAAACCTGTGGACAGAAGAGGCTGGGACTACTTAAAATAGTTTGGTTGTTACCACCTGATCATCTGGGTGTGGGGCACAGTACAACCATCCAAGGCCACAGAACAGTTCTTGGCTTGTTCAAGATGTTCTGATGTGTGTGACACTTGAATATCTCTAAATCTGTCAGGAGGGGAAGAAAGGTGAGGAGAGTAGATTGGACAAAAGACTGGAGCCAGCTCAGATGGGAGCTGACAACACAACAGAAACCATAGGGGCAACCTAGAGTCTCATGGCTAAAGATGGAGTATCGTGGCCAACCTTGCATTTGTACCAAGGAATAAAAAAGAGATGAGGATCTAGCAAGAAAATCGAGGTTGGAGATAAAGCCCAAGCTGAGACTGGATGAAGAAACCAAGGAGGAAGGCTGGGAGAGAAAACTAGGGGGCGGATGTGGATGGGAGGAAGAGAAGTCAAGAAGGGATGGGAGCAGGTTGGGGTGAGCAGGAGCCAGGAGACCACATTTCCTTTGCAAACCTGTTAGAAAGATCTGGCTGTTTCTGAGTGGTGTTGTTCCTCTGCTCCAGGCAAATACCCAGCAACGTGAGCAGAGTGTGTAGCTGCTCTTTCCCTGTGCAATGAGTCTACAGAGAGAAAACCGGCTGGGTGAGCTGCACCCAACTAATTACCCCAGGAGATCTGGTTGGGGTAATCCTAGTGGAGAGCTTCTTCAGCTCAGGAGAAAGCATTTGAGCTTCCCGTGAGTGAGTCACTTTGGAAGGGTTTGAGTGAGCAAATCTCTCATTCCTGTCTAAGATTATCCACAAGGAAGGTCAGCGCAGGGGAATGAGTTCCTTCAATTTTAACTCCGACAGGAAACGACTAGCAAACATAAAAGATTTATTTTCAAAGTTAATATTTTGTTATAGATAAAGATGAAATTTCCAGGTTCCAGCAGACTCACAGTAGAAACGGTCTGTCTTTTCTGATGATTTTCCTTTAAGCACCATGCAAAGATACTTTTCTCCCCTCTCAAAATAATCCGTAATGCTTATAAAGCAATTTCCACAGGAAGATCTTAAATCATTTTAAAGAAAACTTAATGCTCAAGATTCCTTCGTGTTGAGTCCCACCTTGTCCCCTCTGTTTGCCTGCTGGAGAGCTCAACAGCCATTTCCTTTCAGGCAGCTGACCCAGAAGAGAACTTGAAAGCGAGTTAAATAGAATACGGTTTACTCTGAAATGAAGTCACAAAATGACACTTCTGCAAGCGCAGAAAAAAAAAAAAAAAAAAAAAAAAGGAGAGGCTTCCTGAAGCGACTGCAAAGCAATTGCAATATATTTCAACATTATTTCAATTCGACTTGCAGGCTAACGCCTCCGCTTTTCTCGCTGCTAACATGGATGCATCCAGCCGCTACGCCCAATGTACCACACCACACAGTCACAACAATAGAATAAAATGACACTTTATTGTGCCCAGCTTCTGTTTAACAACTGTAATATTAAAGGCTTCCTCAGAGCCAAACGATACAAGGCAGAAAATGGTACAAAGGGAAAAATGGCACAAGAGAATGGCAGGGACAAAATAAAAGGGAAAAAAAAAATGCATGAAGTTATAAAGGCCAATAGTAGGGGAAATGGTGGCTACATGGTGCCCTTCTGCATGTGCAGGGCTCCACGTCACACCTTTCTCTTTTGAACACCATTTTGAGGTAGGGTTGTGCTCTTCTGCATTGACATCAGAGCACGGAAAGAGCAAAAATATTTGCTAATGGGATGTGACCTTCCAGGTAGGAGAAAACTCTCCTATGAAAATGGGCTATGAAAATGTTCAACCTGTAGAAGAGAATGCTCTCGGGAGACCTTATAGCCCTTTCCAGTATCTGAAGGGGACCTATAAGAAAGCTGGATAGGTTTTTTTACAAGGCCATGTAGTGATAGGATGAGGGGCAATGGCTTCAAACTGAAAGAAGGGAGATTTACATTAGATATCAGGAAGAAATTTTCCATTATGAGGGTAGGGAGACACTGGAACAGGTTTCCCAGAGAAGCTGCCCCATCCCTGGAGGTGTTCAAGGCCAGGCTGGATGGGGCTTTGAGCAACCTGGTCTAGTGGGAGGTGTCCCTTCCCATGGCAGTGGGGCTAGAACCAGATGATTTTTAGGGTCCCTTCCAACCCAAACCATTTTATGAATCTATGATTGTGTGAAACAGGGATGTTTGAGAGATTGATCCCTTGCAATGCAAGGCCAAGCAGCTCCTTTACCCCCAAAACCCTTTAAAAACCCAGACGGAGGATGCAGGCGAGACTGGCCAGGACGCCCAGAGCTATCATAGTGTAGCTGGTTTTCACACTGCTGGCACCACTGATGTTGCACAAGGAAGTCTCACAGCAGCTGGTGGCAACACCGGCTATGCCGATATTCAGGTCAATTGTTGGGCAAAATGCAGAACATTTCTTGGTAATGCGCTGGTTACGGTCATTGCCTGAAATGGGAGAGAGGGAAAACAGGGAGAAAAGTCAAGTTTTTTTTATCCTGTGTATTTTTTACAAACTTCAGTGTAGCCTGGCTGTGCAATGTCCAGCGGGGAATAGTTTGGTTTGTGCTTAATGCTGTTGGTTGTCCCCTGGGCTTTGGCACAATGCGTCATTATTTGTGTATATGTGTCCTACGGAGACCATCTCCATGATGGAGACCATCTCCATGATGGAGACCGACTCCACACCTTAAAGCTCCTCTGCTGTTTGCAGGGCCAGCTGCGCGCAACTCAGTGCAGGAATTTGGGGTGCAATTCTCCAGGAATTTGGAGATCCAGCACATTTGCACAATACAGGATTGCAAGACGTCATTGTCACCGTGTCTTGATGCTGCCCCTTCCAGAGTACTGCCCCTTTCCAATGCCACTACCTCAATGAGCCCATGTATGAGCTTGGAGATGAGACAAGGGGTTTGTACAGAGAAAACCTGTCTCTGCCAATGTCTCCCTCTCCTGGGTGGTATTTTTACAATATTTTTTACAATATATTGCAACAGGGATGGGCTACGCTGAGTCCCTACGTGCTGCAAGATTTACTGTCTGTGTGCTGTGATCTTCATTAATTCTTCTGCCACACCCCATGGTGGGAGTAGACTCTGCAGTCAGCCCAACCTGAACCCCCTCTTGTCATCAGAGCCTTAGAAAAGCTTCACACTTACCAAGTCCTGTGGTAGAATAGGTTGTGAGACAGTACTTCTCATTGTCAGAGCATTTGGTTGTACCGAGACAGTGTATGTTGGAAGGTGCATCTTTGCATGAGAAACATGTCAAGGAGAAAGCTGCAAAAGAAGCACACAACACCCATCGATCACCTCTAGAAATATCCGTAGGACCACAATACTGGTGGTGCTGGTGCAGATGAAGGATCTGCCAAGCCCAGTGGCCACAGGCAGACATCCTCCTCGGTTTGTGAAATTTGGCCCCAGCAACTTTCCAGGACCCAAATTACTTTGAGTTCAGATTCTGGACACGGATGTGCTTTGCTCATTGAGTAACCCTCCAAAGATCTTCCTTCTGGATGCTTCCTGGAATCCATTTAAACATCTGGCATCTAAAGTGTGCTTTTGGAAAGAGCTCCCCAGTCTACTACCACTTGCAGCATGAAGCTCATGTGGTTTCTTTCCAACCTGGCTCCTCTAAGCCCTGATTGCTGGCCACTAGTTCTTGTATGGGAAGGGACCAGCTGATTCCTGTCCACACTCATCCTCTTTAAATCATCTGAAGAGTCCTGGCCTACACATCCTTTCTCAGACCACACACTCCAACGGTGAATTATTTTAAAAATCTTTTCAAATATAAAAAGGGACAGACACAGCCGAGACTAACCTTCCTGGCCATACTGAGCATGACTGTTCTTTTGCTGCATGCCCTCACAACATATCTCAAATTAGGGACAAGTGACCTAGATCTGCACCTCAGTGTTTGCTGGGAAGACGGATGCTTGCCTTTGGCTGCTTCGTTTTCAGAGCCCTCCTGTTCTGGCCAATCTTGGACCCGTAGAAGGCAGCAGGTTCCTTTTTACAGCCAGTGATGACTGCCTAACGCTACAAAATGTGCACATCTGTAACACTCTGCATCAGCAAAGCGCTGTGCTAATGTGAATGAATGAAAACAGCTTGCACTCAAGTAGGTTAAAGCAGTCATTCATAGCAAAGAGATCCTCGGGGAAGGTTTCTTTGCATGATAAGGGGAATTTCCTACTCATCTGTTTATCTGGAGCAAACGCTCCTGCAGTAATGTCACCCACTGGGGATTAGGCTCATTCTTCTCTCTTCCAGGCTATCCCTATCTATGGCCAGCTAATACCCATCTTATTTTTGTACCAGCCCTGTCCTTTGCCTTCCTTGCTCTTTGGCTCCCTCGCTGTCCTGCTCCCTTGCCCAAGTTTCTTTACCCTTGTTGGTGCCTCTGCCAGCAATGTCCCAACCTCATTGCTGCCCTTGTGTGACCTTAGACAAGTTCATCTGGTCCAAGCAGGCTCTCTGCTCCCTATCATCCTACTAACCCAGACCTGGCCCCAGCTCAGACCATGACCCCAAGGTGACCAGGGTCATTGTATTTCATAGGAACCTACAAAAATGTCTATTAGGGTATTGTTCATTCTTCTTTGTCTCTGTGGAAACTGTCTTCTCTCCCCAGTCCAGCCCCTTTGCCCTTTTGCCCTTTCCATGGCCCTCCAACATAATATTTTCCTTCTCTCCCCACTCCAGTCCCTTTGCTCCTTTGCCCTTTCCATGACCACCCAGCACCGACCATCAATTTCCCTCCCGTAGTCTGCAGTCTTCACAGATCCTACTCCCCCTCTGTTGTCTCTCACTGAAGAACCACTAGCAGAAGACACAAAGGCCAGGCAACTGGGCTTGCAGTGACTCAGAACCCATCTCCCTCTGTTCCCAGGCTCAAAACAATTGGAAAAGCCTCAGACCTGGCACCCAGCTCACTCTGACTTGATTCCAAGACTGTTGCAATTTGCCTCCAGCCTTGGTCATTGTCATTTCCATCTCCAGGCACAAGGGCACGTTCCTGCTTCACCCCACCAGGAACCACCCTTTCCTCCCAAAATAACCATACGCCAGAGCAGAGTCCCCAAACTGGGTTTTCAAGCCATGTAACCCATTTTATTCTTTAATTGACACAACTGGGTTTTCCAGAAATGTAACTTGTTTTATTCCTTAATTAATGCAGCTCCTTTAATCCAGCCCACTCCAAGAAAAACTTCCTGAATCTACGCAAGAAGCGGTGGAGCTTGTTGCAGTCCTGTGTCAACCCAACCTCACAAAGCTGCTAATTTAAGAGCAAAGTTGTCCTGAGAACCTTCTGGTCAGGGGAGGGGGAGGCACCTTCAGGGGGTGATTTTTGCAAACGTTTCTCTGTATTCAGGAGGTTTCTCTCTCACTCACCATTAGACAACTCTGGAGAAATGTGGGCTCCCAACTTGGGAGCTCAGTTAAGTCCCTGAAGTCAGGTAGGACAATTCTGATCCTCTCTCCTGCTAAGTACAACAATTGCTCATACTATTGAAAAACACTTCTGATCTTATTGTGCCAGGGATACAAGGAAGGGAACAATATTTCTTAATTAAAAGTTAAACCAGGCTGCTTTTGGAGGTCTCCTGTCCGCCCCCAGCAAGATCTCTGCTCCAACTGAAAAAGAATATTCCTCGAGGAAGAGTGTCCTGTGAATAATTCAAGCCACCCAGATAAACGACTTCCACGTGTAAAGCATTTGCAAGTGCAAGTGCGGGCAGACGCAGGATTTATCCTATCAAAATCAGTCAGGGTCAGGATTAATTGGAACAACAACCAGCCTTCTGGGTGGATCGCGCAGCGAAGGGGTGCTGCGTATGTGCTAATTTTCACTGACTTCTTTGGTAAGTTTGCTGTCTCATTATGTGATCTTTTTTTTTAAAAAAAATGTGATTACAGCTGATAAGCTGCAAGAAAGAATCCTTTTATTGCCTTCAACTTTCTCAAGCCCGTTGAGCACAATGATTTAGCACATGCCAAATTTAAAGTCAGTGAAGTCTCAAGTAAGAACATTTACAGCCTCAAATTAAGTGTGAGCCTAAGTGCTCTGCTGGACCGGGACCAGAATAGCCAGTAATTTGCAAGTAAAGCCCTACAGCAGAGCCTGAGAAAAATTCAATTTGCAATAAGGGAAAAGCCACCCCCACACAAGCTGAGGAAATCAATTATTCCCCTGGAATAATCAGGGGGATATTCATGGCTGCACCCTCTGCTCCTTCCCTGACCCACAGCTCACCCACGTGCAAACAGGGCATCTTCCAGAGGCACAGGCAGTGGTCCTTGGCAAAGCCCAGCCAGACGGAGTTAAAGTGCAGGTTCCCAGGCCATCTTTCCCCCCAGAAAAATCAAAAAAAGCCAGCTAACAGAAAGAGAATGGGACTCTGCGTCTCCATCCCAGACCTGGCACCAACGTCGGCAAAGTTGCACCTCAAAGCAACAAGCTGCAAGAAAGAGATGGGAACCAAAACTGCATCTCCTTGTGGCATGCCCATCTCTAGCAATTTAGGTAATGATGGTTTGTAATTGCAACCAACAAACAAGAAAGTGAAAAATAAAAAACCAACCCGGCGGTAGATAGTTATATGCCAAATGTGCAGCTTTATTGCAAATATTGCCCTCTCCCTGTCCATCTCTGTATATCCCTCAACTAGCCCTTCTTCTCACAGAGCTGCAGCAAGGGCTTTCAGCTGCCTACACGGAGCCACTCCAAGGGCTGGGACTGCACAAGTCAGGATAGGTGGGTATATCATCCCCCACTTCAGTTCCTCAACGTCCTTCCATCTCCTGGTGGGGATATGTCCCCTGGCTTCATCTCCCAAGGAGTGGAATATTCTCCAGAGCCCAACGACCCTTCAGATTTACCATTCATGCTGCAAAATCCCCTTGGCATCCTGCAATATCAAAGACATGCCCTAACTCTGGGGGGGGGTCTTGCTAATGCAAAGCAATCCTTTGGAGACTCACCACTCTCTGTGCACAGGGCTATGACAAGCACGACGAGAAGAGGAGTCTTCATCCTTTATAGGTTCTCGCAGCCTCCAAAACAAGCAGGACTCACCCAGGGCAGGTTTTATACCTCTGCAGTGTTTGCTTGATGATAGGATAATAACTATGGGGATGCTGTGTCAGATGATGGATAATTGGGAGTAACGTGTCAGTGCTTGCGTGTGAAAGTATGCTTTGTTGGAAATCTAAACAGGCTTATATTCTCCCACCCTCCACTGCTTCTTTTCCTAGTTGTTTCACAATGCAGCTTGTTCATCTGGAGTATGCAACAGTTTCTAATTCTGGATAAGTGGAGGAAAAGCAAAACACAAAGCCACAACAGTGCTCACGTGAGAAGAGGGATGTTTTCCTTTGCAGGCCAGCTTGGGTCTCGGAGCAGGCTGCATCCTTGAGGATCCCGTCCTCCTCACGCGCTGTTTTAGTGAAAATATGGAAATTCATTGAATTTGAAATTGAAATTGGGTTTGAAACGCCTTCAGAATGTCTCCCAGGATTGTCAATACAGCTAGATCAGAAGAGCAGTAACCTTCCGCTGCATTTCATGGGGGACCAGGCATCATATTCTGTGGGCTTTTTTAAAAATTGCAGTTCAAAATCATAAATGTTTCTCTTCTAAAATTGGATATTTTATATGAGGGAAAATGTTCTCTTATTAGAAAATAAATTCCACTGGGCAATGAAAGTGACCACTTAAATTAAAAAATAGAAATAACACCCACCCCCAGCACATTGAACAATCTGCAATTTTTTTTTTTAACAATTTACAAAAAATAAATGTCAGGGAGAAAAAAACACCAAACCAGTTAAAGCACAGAGAATGAGGGATTGCCTGCACAAGGATCTCAACTCATTAAGTCTCCAGAAAAAAAATAAAACAGCCAGCCAAAATTATGTGAAATGCCAAATACAAGTACTCCACTGGGTTTCCATACGGTGCTCTTTATTCCTCCTTTTTTTTTTATCGTGTTTCATCCTATCTCCCTGTGTAAAATCAGATTCTTTCCTGCCTTCTTATTATTGGTGTTGCTTTTTCCTCCCACCGCTGTCTTTCTGCCATCTACTCCTGGGGATGGAGGCACGGTCCCAGAAATGGTCCAGCTGGATCCTTTTCACATGACACTCAGAGCTGCAGGAGCAACCTGCCTGCCCCAAGCCTCTGCCAGTGACTCTGCTGGTCTCCATCTGTTTAATTTCCCTTTATTCTTATTCTCAAACTTGCTCAGATTTCCACTTCCCATTAAATCTTTGGGCTTCCAGTGTGACCCACCTACAGTCATTATCTCACCGAAAAGGCATCCCCAGTTCTGGAGGTGAGGTAACTCTTTCCAACACCTTTAAACTGGATGTATAAATATTGTTAGTATGGAGACCTGCGTGACTAAGGTGAGGAAATTTCGGCTTTCTCAATAGGTAGAGCACGAAACTCAGTTGGAACAGAGGTGGCAATTAACCAAGAAAGCTCAAAGGAGGGGCGTTGGTTGGCTTCATAAGGCCAAAGCCTTTGTAAGGCATCAGGCAGGAGGAAAACAGGAGCTGGCACCCTCCATGCCAGGCACTGCAACCCTCTCTTCCTTGTGCAATATTTTCTTTTCCCCAATCCAGAAGGGATTTCATGAGCTTTTATTGGTAAATCAACTTTTATAGCTGACTATTTGAGGTAATGGCAGAAAAGGGGGCTCGAGGCACAAGGCGATGCCATTCCGCAGCCTGTGCTGCAGAGGCAGCCCACATTCAGATTTATTTCAGCCAACAGCATCCATTAACAGGTACAGAAATAGCATCTCAGCCAGGCACTTTTTTTTTTCTTCTCCCCCCTCCCTTGTAGTCTCATCCAAGCAAAACCTAAAATATCTCTTGCCTCCTGCAAGCTGCTGAGATTTTGAGATGGCAAGGCTGTATTTCTTAAAGGAGTTACTGCAGGGTTTCTGACAGTCAAGATTTTCCATGAGATGGTCCTGCACTCTTCCAACTGGTCCCTGATATTAATGTTACCTTCATCCCTCACCAGTGCCAGGTGAGAGAGCTTGAGAAGAACCCATGGCAGGGTAGAAAGAACACATTATTAGGACACCAGAGGGGCCAAGGCAAAGAAGAAGACACTATCACAGTTTACATGTATTTGGAAGCTTTGAAGCTCAAGAAGATTTTGGAAAGAGTAACAGGGGATTCAATTTGGGGTGGAGGATGGGGTGGAAAGACTTATTTTCCTTGACACAGTCGCTGAGTGGAGACAGAAAGAGAGCATTTTGCTCATCTTATTCTAAACCTGGTTGAAACTGTCACATGAGAAAGGCAAACAATGTCTTATTTTAGTAAAAACATGTAGTTTTCATGCAACAAAAGCTGAAATTGAAAAGTAACTGCGAAATTCAGATGTTTTTACTAAGTGTGGGTTTTTAAGTTGGCCAAAAGCGCTGAGAATCATTTCAGAAAGTATTGTCATTAACATATAGGAAAAGCGATGGGAAAAGTGGTTAAAAAGAAGTGCAAAACCCCAAATTTATCTTGGTCCCTCAGCACAGAAATGCTACAACACTTAACCATTCTTCAGTTAGCCCGTCTCGTATTTCAATAAATACCAGGACACCCTCCTTGCCCAGAAATGAAATCTTTATAGGATGACAAAACCTAATCCCATCTTCTCAGCCTACGGCCAGTGCCGTGGTTTCTCCCCGTTACACAGAAACCGGTGCACTTTGCAGCCTCTCTTCAGCGCTGGAGGAGCAGTGTCCTCCTCAGATCCAGCTGGTCTGCAAACACAAGGGCTTTTTTTCAGGTGCCACTTCTATACAAGCCCTCCTTAAAAGCAGGACTGCACTTATAAACTGCTCAGCTGGGAATTATGCACCTTCCAGCTCCAAGAGTGCATGTATTTTGGCCATCTTAGCTCTAGCTCCCCTTCTCCAAGAGCTGCAGGGGATCTCCACCCCATTTCCTCGATCCCCAAGCCTGGAAATACAGCTGCAACAGAGGAAAGGGAAGGACCCGAGACCTCCCCACCCAATCAGATACCCATTGCCTCTGCCAGGCTCTTTCTGCCTGTTTCCCTGTGAGGAAGTTGTGGGCCATCACTCAGCAACATCTTCTCCAAGAAGGCACGGAGGTCACCTTTTCATGAGATTCCAGCAGCATTGTCCTCATCTTGGGCGCCTCCGGCATCTTGGTGTGGTCCTTTTATCTATTTTAAAAGCTGAAACCACCCACGCTGTGGAGATCACGCAACAACTTTGCAGCACAACCAGGAGCACAACCAATACCTGGCAGCCCCCCAGTCCCGCGCGTTGGCAGTTACAAAACAATTCTCACTCTTGCTTATGGTGGGAACAACACAAACATCTTTGACCTTTCCAGGTTGACACCTTCATTCGTTAGCGCTGAGTGATCAGGCAGAGCATCTGGCTTTGTCTGTCTTGAGTTGCTGGATGCAACTGAGTCAACAGAGAAAGACAGCCAGGAGAAGACTCCCAGGTGCTAAAAAGAGGAATTCAATGTGAAGTAAGAGATTCAGACCACTACCCTTTCTGGCAGAGTGGTTTTCTCAAGCTGGATCTCAGTGTGGATATAGCAAACACACTCTAGAATAACATAAATCTTTATTTTGCCTGACAATTGTCATACATATGCTATCAAAAGAGCTTTCCCAGGGAAAATTAGTACAAAACAACAAATGATACAGGGGAAAAAAAAGAGGAGCTACGCTGCCACACCATTTTGTGGATGGGACCTGAAATAATGTCTTGGAAAAAAACAGGGTAGCATAGACTCTGTTGGGGACATTTGACAGAGGATATTCATTTCCTAGCTGGGGGAATACCTTGTAGGTTCTTGGGTTGTCATATCTTCGCCCACCCCTCATCACAATCCGGCCCTGATGACACAGATCATACTGGCCACAATTCCCAGGAGCATCACACCATAGCTGATTTTTATGCTGTTGGCCCCACTGAAATTGCACAGGGAGGTTTTGCAGCATTTGGTGGAATAAGCCGCCACGCCGAAGTTCACGTTTGTCTCAGGACAGTCTGCAGAACATTTCTTGGTGATGCGATATCCCATGTCCTTGCCTAGATAGAGAATAGACAAGAAAGGACAGCTGTGATTTAAAACTGCAAGAGCTGACCAGAGGACGATGGGAGGAGGTATATTGCAGTATGCTTAATTTGCAATGCAGCAATAACAGCTATCAGCAGATTTGATGAATGCTGCGTGAGTATTCACATAACCTGGATCAAATGCATGACACTAGAAAGTCCTTGGTAGAAATCCACACCACGCTTCCTGTAGGACAGCAAAAAATCACAGAATCACAGAATCATAGAATAGTCTAGGTTGGAAGGGACTTTTCAGATCATCGAGTCCAACTATCAACCTAACTCTGACAAAAAACACCACTAAACCATGTCCCTCAGCTCCACGTCTACCCATCTTTTCAATACCTCCAGGGATGGTGACTCCACTACTTCCCTGGGCAGCCTCTTCCAATTTTTACCCTTTCAGTATAAAAATTCCACGTCTACCCGTCTTTTCAATACCTCCAGGGATGGTGACTCCACTACTTCCCTGGGCAGCCTCTGCCAATTTTTACCCTTTCAGTATAAAAATATTTCCTAATATCCAATCTAATTCTCCCCTGGCACAACTCGAGGCTGTTTTCTCTTGTCCTATTGCCTGTTACTTGGGAGAAGAGACTGACCCCCACTTCATGACAACTTCCTTTCAGATAGTTGTAGAGAGTATGAGATCTCCCCTCAGCCTCCTTTTCACCAGGCTGCCAATCACTGTATTTTCAGCTTCTAAAACTGCGTTACTTACATCCAACCCCTCTCCATCCCCTTCAAAAAGCCTGTGTGTGACCTCTCAGATCAAGCAACAGGGTCTGCTCGTGAAAATCTGTGTGCTTCAACCAGCCCTGCCACAAGATGGTGAGGAACATACCACAGGTGGTAGATCACAGAGCATCCCTGAGGGATTCACTCAGGTTATGTGTTGTGGTCTGTAAACCTCTGTGATCGATTCTTTCCAACAAGACCAACTACTCCCCTAAAAAAAAAAACTATTCCCCATCAATTTCTCTGGAAGAAAAATATATAAAAATAAAGCCTTGAAGTGTTGCTGGTACTCACCTAATCCAGCACTGCTGTACGTGGTTGTACAGTATTTCTCATGGTCTTCACACTTGTAGGTTTTAAGACAGTTCCAGTTGGAGTGCTCATTGTCGCACGTGTAGCAAAACAGTGAGGAAGCTGGAAAAAATGCACATGCCACAAATTAGCAGTTTCCAGCAATACCCTCCTGGGAAGAAAGTGTCAAAAGCCATATCCCTTCTTGGAAAATACAAGGTGAAAAGTATGTTACAAACAAGTTTTCATGACAAGTGAAGTAAGAAAGTTGGTTTTGATTAATGAAGATGAAAAAGCAAACAGAACAGAACCAGTTTTCTTTCTTTACTTGAGACTTTCGGTGATTAAACCTGAAAACAAATGGTTTTTTTCTCAGCCTGAGCAGTGTTCTCAGGTGAACTTTCTTTCTCCCCCTGGGTCCGTGTTGGCCTGGTTGACAGCCAACCTGCAAAAGCCAGGCTCATGACCTGCCCAGCTGGGTCTTGTATGGCTCTGGCAAGGAGAAGATGAACTGGCACTGCTCTCAGGTGAGTTGTTAGTATTTTCAGACTGCAGCTGCAAAACACTGTACAGGCATGAATTAATTAAGGCCTATGACACCCCTGTGAGCTAAATTACTGAGCACGGAGCCACTTTGAGGGAGTTCCCTGGGAGAGGTTGCTCTGGACAATAGAGAGATTATTTCTACCAACGCCTGGAACAACATGTTCTCAGTGATATTATTAGTATGGCTGAGCCAGGTCCATTACAAAGCCAGAATTAGGTAGGATACGGATTTCTGAACAAAACTGAAGCAAACTGAGTCAAATTTCCAGGCCGGCGGTGCTAGAAGCACAGGCACATGCCATCTTGTTCCCTGGAGGTGGATTCACAACTGGTGGAAACTGTTTCCCTCCTGTTCAGGGTCCCATGAAATGCTCCTCATTTCTGAGGAGCGGTGACAGAGGCGGTTCAGCCACCCTCAGGACAAACTGCTCCATTGTCACCAGTGGTGGAGAACTCTTGGTTGAAGGCAACCAAATTGCAACCCAGGGAGAGTCCTCCATTAGGCTGAAATTTCCCTGGTTCAGTTCCTCCTAACTTTCTCAACCCAGGAAGAAGAGCCCCTTTCAATTGAATTTGAACCTGTGTTTGACAAAGAAACTCCTCCCAGGGACTCTCCAAAACCCAGCTGCTGTTGGTTCAAATTCATCTCTGAAGTTGATGACCCTTGGTTAGACAATGTCTACCCATGACCCTTGGTTAGACAATTCCAGAAGCAGTTTTAAAAGAGAATGAAAAGCCATTTCAGGCCATAACTACCCCAAGTAGGAGAAGAAAAGTCCTCCCAACTGTGATGTGGGGAGCTCAGGTGCCTTGGGTACAGCTCAAGTCAGCGTATGACCGATTGTCTTGCTCTGAAACCCGCCCAGATGCTCTTTTCTAGTGCCAGGTGTTGCGAGCGCAGGTGTTCTCCATAACAGCAGATAAAATCACCCTTGTTGCATGCTGGTTTTAACTTCTCTGTGACTGACTATTCTGCACTCCTTGTTTCTCCATCACTTGGATAATTCAAGCCTCTCACCTCTCCCCTGGCGGTCCCACCGACCTGAGCTGTGGGCTACTGTCCTTTTGCAGACCTCACCAGAGCAATCCCAGACAGGCTGCCTGCCAAGTATTATCACATTTTCCAGTCCCCGTAGAGCTCTCTGATCTGCTTTTCTGCTAAATCTCACAGAGTTGCTCAAACCACTTCCTGCTGCAGATGGAACCGAGACCCCAGCATGTGCGTGAAAGCAACTGAAATGCACCCGTGTTGACTGACTGGTGCAAGGAAAATCCCTCCCAGTCAGGAAACAATAACTGCTTAAATAATTATGGCTGTTATAAAGCCTTGCCTGCGTCTGACCTCCACCCTCCATTAGCTCCAGTTTTGCAAATGCAGCCAGAAATAGCCTTAACGGTGCAAAAAGTCTCGCAGCGCTCCTCGGGACTGCAAATACACTCACAGAGCCAATGTTTCTCAACTGGGTATTTCTACACAATTATCTAGTTCTATCTGCACCTCCTTTTGAATGAGAACAAGCACAGAGGATTGTGAATCCCATTACAAACACACTCACTCCTAGACAAGACACTTAAGAAAACTCTTCAAACCTATGAGCAAAGAGCTGTTAGGCTTTCAAATAACTGCCAACAACCTACTTTCTTAATTGCAATGTCTTTGTGGGAAATAAAGCGAAACGCTGGCAGAAGATGTGGTGTCAGTCCCGGCCGTATTACCTTTATCGACAACTCCTCGAGTTTCATTCAGGAACCAAAATAAAACCCAAGGCAAAGCTGTGAGCCCAGCTTAATTCTTATTAGCATTTTCCAGTTTGCACACCTAGCTTCAGATGCGAGTGGTCGGAGCTTGATACTCGAGGGTGTGAGAAACCAGAGTGGTGAGCTCATCTTCTGTGGGTTATGGGTGCCTCAGCAGAACTCACCCAGGAGCTAAGACTCAACCACACTAAGTATTGCTTGAACCAGTTGACGGCAAAGAAAAACTGCACTTCCAAGACCTCACCGATTCCAGTAAAAGCTGTCAAACCTTCTTGTCCCTGTGTTATCCCTAATTTCTCTTCGGATGTTTTCATCCTCTCCATCTGGCTCTCCCAGCCTCCAAAGCTCCTTACCTTGCCTCGCACACAGGACTGCCACCAGCAGGGCGATCACAACAGCCTTCATGGTCGCTGTGCCCTCAGAGCTTGAACAATGTGGGACGGTGCACCACGGTAGGGTTTTATACTGGGACTGCGTTTACTTAGACTTCCTTTGATTGCAGTAATTTGAGGTTTGGGGAGTGACAGCACAGAAGATGCGATCAGGGATGGGTGGGTGTGTTTGTGCGTAGGAACCTATTACGAGGCTCCAGCTAGCAATTTTTTTTTTTTTTTTTTTTTTTTTATTACGTCTCATCCAGATCCAATCTTTTTTTCCGAGGCCTACTCCTGCTGACCACGTCTGCATTGCTAATTTGGGGAGCAATTTATCTGATTCAAACACGGGAGTCCCTTCTTACTCCGTTGGGCTGAACCACAACATCTGGAGCAAAACAGAGGCAGCTGCGCCTCTGGGGTGGCTCATGGCTTGCAGGATGGTAGGTGTCACCTGGCATCCTCCATCCTTTCTCTCTGCCATGATACAAGAGCTTCTGTCCTGGTTTGAGCAACACAGGACTAAATTCTCTTCTAATGCTTGGGAAAACTGCAGTTTTAGAAGACTCTAGTATCTGAATTGGTGAAAATATTTACTTTATCACCAGCTCTGGGGTGCAGGTTTCAAGGTCTTGGTGTTTTCATGCTCTCCAGGTGTGGGGACAAGGAGGAGAGAGACCCGGGCACTTGACCCAAGCTGCCAACAGGGTTATTTCATACCATGAGCATCACATTCAATAGAAATTAGAAAGTTTGCTGAAAAGTTCCCTCTCTCCCTTGATGTTTGTGATCTGAGAACTTCTTTCCCTGGTGTTGGAGCCCTGGGCCCTTCCCTTCCTCCCAAAGCTGCAGCACTCTCAGGGTCCCACATTGGCTGTCCCTGTCGGGAGTGTGATGTGTCAGCTTTCTGTGATGGAATGGGCTGAGTATTTTATATTAGTGTATTTTATATTGGTCTCAGGATCAATATTGGCTCTTCAGTATTATTAATGTTAATTATTTAGCTTTATCTTATTAAATCTATTTATATTTCAAAGCTTCGTGTTTCCTTGGTTTTCCCTGATTCCCTTTCACGGCTGGGGAGGGGTCATCGGGTGAGAGAATAGTTGTCTAAACAACAATAAATTGTGGATTTCTCAAACCATAAGATCTTTATGTCTGTGGGAAGTGGGAGAGGAGGCAAAAAAAAGGGAAGATTTTTCACTGGGTTGTCTGCAGTCATTCACAGTCATCTCGCTTGTACTAAGGAAAGTGCTTAAAGCAGAAAACCAGCACGGATCATTCATGCAATGACACTCTTTGTGCCTGGAGACTGTCACTCAGAAGCTCCTGTGGTCCAGGTAGGAATGGGGTCCGATGATTTTGCTTTGCTCTGCTCTTTTCTCCTCCAGAAGCATCCAGGGTTTCCAAGCAACAATGTTTGTTGCTACCTGTGAACCAACTTTGGACTCTGACAGGTTTTTCCAGTCCCTCATGACCTTTCCAATCCTTCTGGGCTCCCTCCTCTCCTCCTGCTCCCACAACCACTTTGTCACCTCTTGCCAAATGACTCGGGATGCAGTAGGGGCACCAAGCATTTGGAAAGTTGATGCAAGAGTTAAACTGTGAATGGGAGTGAAAATGACTGAGAAATAAAACAAGCCCTGGTCGAGAAGACTCCTCAGCAGACCAGGACCCTTCATCTTTAGAGAGAAAATGACCAATAGGAGCTCAGAGTCAAGATTTATAAGGTCACAAGTGGTGTGGAAACAGAATAAAGAACATACAGTTGCTCTTTGTTTTCCCCAAATTACTCCCCAAGGAGTAATCTTGGTCACCTGTCTGCGAGAGCCTGGGCAGATGGCCCCATGCCCAACCCCTGTGACAGGTCTTTTGCTTTCAGTAATTCTTCTTTTGCCCAGTTCCTCCTTTTCTACAGCAGCTTCACCCCCAACAATTTCTGTCTCTGCCTGTGCCTAGAGCAGGATAGAGGGGATAAGCATCTGCTTTTCAAAGTCTTCCACTCCGTTCTCTGCATTTGCCGTGACCCTGAACATAAATCTTTAATTATCTCCTCTTTTAGCAAGGATGTGAAAGGCCCACGTGACAGCTAATGTAGGAACCGTACTTTGGAAATAAACTGTGAAAAAGCCATGCTCTCCGAACAAGACTTTGTATAAATCCATGCATGAACAACATCAGGCAGGAAACATGATCTGCTGGAGCACGGAGGGAAATAGTAGGTTTTAGTCTACATGTTTGTTTTATGTATAACAGCCAGGCTTCTCTCCAGCTGGAGAAATGGAAAACAAAACTTCCTCCCCTTCCATCCACGTCAAAAATCCAGAAATGAAACTGAATTATCACACTGAGTTCAGCTCATCTTGGAGTCAACCGAGCGGAAAAATGCAGCTCCTCAGCAGGAGGAAGGGAGCAATGCTTGAACACAGCCCACAACAAGAAAGAAGAAAGGCTTTGAAATTAAAACAAATAAATGATCAGTAAATAAATGACACTGTTAAAGCAAAGTGCAGCTGAATAGAAAATCTGCAAGTGAGAAATGGGCTGTAGGAAGTGGAAATGTGAGAAAGCATTTAAATAGATTAGAGAGAGGGAAGGTTAATAATAATAAACAAGATTAATATTTCACCCAGAACTGGAAAGAGAGAGGGGGGGGAAGCTGAGAAATATTAGTGCAAAGACAAATAAATCAAAGCAAACACACAAAGCTGGGAGGGAAATAATTAAAGACAGGCAAAGTGAGGGTAAGAAATAAGATGAGGTGGGAGGGATGTATCGATGCTTCACCGTTTCTCCTGTGGTGGCATTACTTAGTGCTGTGGAAAATGTACATGTTGTTACTTGCAGACACTGTTCAGGTGTTGCCCACAGACCTTCAGGGTCTGAGGAGCATTTTCTACAGCTCCCCACATCCCGGTTTAACCAGCCACAGGAGTTAAAATGTGGGGTCTCCTATGGGGCCTGGATGGAGAAAGCATTAGGGGTATCACCTGGCCTCTCCCCCTGTGTCCCTGAAGGAGAAGAATACAAAAGCTTTGGGACCCAGACCAGGGTCTGGCCGGGTCCCAAAATCATGCTGTTCTTGTGTGCTATTGATATTGCAATCACGCCCCGGGCCACTGCAAGGGCTTTGGGCTCCAACCACCACCACGGCAGTGGGGTGGGGGACGGGTGTCCTTTAAAGCAGAGAGCAGCCCACTTTTCCAAGCAAGGGGAGAAAAGAGCTGGAAGAAAAGCCGGGGTGAAGACAACCAGGGTAGTGGGAAGTGCAGATGGTGTCAGGAGAACACAGCGTGGAAGTGTTAAAACTGCTTTTCCAGGGACATTAAAAAAAAGAAAAAAAAAAGAAAAAAAAAAGAGGGGAGGGCAGGAGGGTGAGTTTTCCTGCAGAAAGTGGTGGTTGTTAACCCAATGGTGTCACGAAGGATATTAAACAGTTAAGAGAGCCTGGGAATTTTAAGGCAGGAAACCTTAACCCACTTTGCACTTGGCAGCCGGCGGCACGTGTTTGTGCCAGACCTTGGGAGCGAGTTGTGCAAGGCCCGTCCCTTTTGTGTAACTGGAGGCAGACAAAACGTGTTTTCAACCCGTGATGGAGTGGGAAGGTGGAGCAAATTGCCAGGTCCAGGGGTGTTTTAATGTCAACTGATCCCCACTTTCTCCCTGTTTCTTTCTGGTGGGTGGCTCCAAGCGCAGCTCTCCGCCATGATGCAGGGAGGAAAATCTCTGTTTCAACTCGGGGTTGCAAATTGCACCCTCAGTGAATAAAGGAGATGCCATGGGAGAAGGTGGGAAGAAGGCAGCTGTGGGTAGTCCTCCTGGTGTGTCTGAGTCACGCAGATGGTGTATGCAGGGCAAGAGGTCCAGCCCAGTCCCGGACAGCATCCGGCTAATCTGGTTGTGTCCTCTCCTCCTTCTTTGGGAGGTCAGGAAAGGTGAAGTTGCTTCATCTGGCCATGCAATGGCAACAGGGTTAGGTGAAGGACTGGATGGGGGGAGACCATGAGATCCGGAAACCCTAGGAAAAAAAGGAAGATCTGTGTTTGATACTTTGCTGTTCCACCCTAAGGCCTGTTGCAGGCAGCCTGCTCCATTCTTCCCTTTCCCCAAAACACATCTGGACCTGGAGCTTACCTGGTAGGCTCCAAGCAACAGGACAGAGCTCCTCAGACCAACCTCATGGCAGATGACAGAAGCTACCAAACCTCCAGCTAAGAAGGAAAGGGGTATCCCAGATCCACCAAGCCTGGCTGAAATACAAAGTGATCCAGGTAGACTTCCATTTCAGCGTGACAGCCGTGATGGTCACAAAGATCCTTGCATGGTTACAATGGGTGAGTTACACAAGTTATTTGGGGTCACGGCTACCAGCCAACGAGGGACCAAGGCCATTTTGTCACATTCCCTTAACCTCCAAGGATCATTCAACGCCATCAGCTTGGAGGCTCATGGGGAGATATCAAACAGCACATTGTGTATGGATTCAACCGCTGTGATTCACATCCTCCGTCAATGCCCTGGCTGAAGGGCCAAATCCAGACGAGCTCACCAAACAGGGCACAAGCCCAGCCCCAACGCCATCCATGCCATTGGACTATCAACGTGGCTTGGGCACACCCCAACCAGCATTGTCTCAAACAGTGCCCTGACATGGGGCTGCTCCTCATAAGCAATTGGGCTGTAACCACCCTGTTTGTAGAGGAAAGAGATTAGAGTTATGGATGTGAATCATCCTTCTTGGATCCAGGACCAAGGGTTATTATTCTGTGGTGGCATCTCTGCAGCCAGGAGGGTGGACACTGGAGACCTGCAGGGTCTGAAATAAAAAGAGCAGTGAGGAAGGATGGTTGGGAGGAAGAAGAAGAGACAAAAAAAGAGAGACAAAAACCCATTACCCTCTTGGGATTCTCCCAAAAGAGTCCTTGGCCAGTCCTCGCCAAGGTGGACACCACTGGCCACAGCTGTGTTTGGGGAGAAATGATGCTCACAGGTTTATTTAAGTTTGCACTTGTCACACAGCTCAGTTTATAACTCCCTAAACTGTCGTTGCTTTTTCACCGCAGCTGGGGATTTCCCATGGTCCGAGGCCCAGCCCTCCTGGTCTACTTTAATGACATGAGCAGTCAACGTACAGGCACTAAAATGAGACTCTCTTCTGCTGCAGGTTCATGCTGGTCCTGACAAGCGAGGCTCTGGTCTGTCTTTGGAAACCTTGGGCTGCGATAGGCATCTGAACCATTTCAGTACAAATGCTTATTGAAAGGTCAATCAAAAGTTTGGCCACAGAAGATTTTGGCAAGCCTCTCCAGGAAGAAAAGTAGGTGACATCTCTTGTGTTTGTCTTCACAAATGTCTTTCTGATAACTGCGGGGACTTTTGTGTTTGTTTTGTGGGTTTTTGAGATCTTGGAGTTACCTGGTGTCGTAGAGAGCAGTCATTTGAACCTGCCAAGCCAGTGATATGTGAGAGAAACTTATCTAGGACACAGCTGTGGAAGCAGCTGGCCTTGTGAGAGCTTCCACAGCCACCCACAGCCACACCAAGAAAACCTTAGTCTAGTTGTCCTTTTACTTGTCTAAGAAATAAACTGTCTACCCATTATAAAGGGGAGACATATGCACCCCACTCCAGAAGGCAGGGAAAGAGTCATGATTTTCAAAATTGCTCCTTTTTTTTTTTTAAAAAAAAAAAAAATTGCTTTAAGTTCTTGACTCATCTTTTGCGTGATGGGTATTTCAGGCCTGGAAGTGATCCTCTGTGCTGAAAACCAATAGCTGAAATTTCCAAAGTGAAGTGAAAGCTGAGAATGAAATGAGAAAATCACATTTCTCTCTGTCTATGGGAAAGCTGTGATGACCTCCGTAGACAACCTCTCTACTCTTAATTTGTTTTAGGGGCCCTGGGTCTGATTTTTTTCCAAGTGGACCTCAACTGGGAGTAGGAAAAAATTTTGTGAGTGGAAAAACTCAGCACATGCGTGGGAAGATCAGGATGCTCTGGTTTCTCTCCTGACACACTCCTGCTGACCCAGCCAGGTACGGTATCAAAACCCCAGTTGCATGATGAGAAGAAGAGCTTGGGCCACCCCTCGTTACGTCTAGAAACTTGTCACACCTCAGGTAATAGCCATGCTGAAACCTCCGCAACTGCGGCCGAGGAGGGTGAGGAGAACAGGGTTGTCTCTGGAGGAGGAAAGCCCACAGCAGGTGGAGGAGCTGCAGATCAAGGAAATATGCTGCCTGAAATCATCCCAGCCCGTCGGGTGTGTTCAGCAGGGCAGAGAAACAAACAGGATGATATCTGGGAACACAATCGTATTCTTCTCTGGGCGAGCAGAAGGGTATTTTCCCAGGAGGGTTGGCCAAAAATTCAAGGCTGTGTTTGTTTTTTTTTTTGGTTGGTTGGTTGGTTTTTTGCTTGGTTGTGGGGTTTTGTTGTTGATGTTGTTTTTTAATTATTATTATTTTTGGAAAAACAGGGCATGCTTTTGCTGGGAGGGGTGTTTGCACTGGAGGGAAAGGCATTGGTCCACCTCAGGAGCATCCCTGCACACTGCAGCTGGGCTTTGGCTCCTGTCACCTCATCCCCCACTGCTAATGGGGCATGGTAAAAGCAGTTCATGTGCCATGATTGAACCCACCCACAGTCAGAGCTGGCCCCTCCAAACCCATCTGTCCTGCCACTCAGTGCAAACAAGTGCTTGTAAACCTCATGGATGACAGCCTGGGAGGGGCATGGGAACCCAAAGCCACCCACGCTGATCTAGGGAACAATACCAAGGTGGAAAAGCCACCCTTGGGTTTGAGGACACCCTCCTGCTTGCCAAGGAAAGGGCACGGTAGGAACAACTCGCCCCATCTTGATTGCACACACTGTGTACAAAGCTTTTACCCCCTCCCAACCTGTTAAAATGTCAGGAAAAAGGCAACTGGGCCTTGAAGGGACTTGACAGCATTTCAGCATTGAGCCCAGAGCCTCAAAATTGAGTCTGGGTGAGGAGACTGGAGAGTCCCAAAGTCAGAGGTGTGTGAGAGCGGTGGCTTTTGCTCCTCAGCCTGCAGCAGCTGTGGTCTCTGCTCCTGCCAGCTTTGCTTTGCAACCTGTCCCCTGCTGCAGGAGAAGGGCGAGGGGAAGGAAACAGAATCTCTGCTGGGAAAAGAGGTCTGTGGAGCTTTCCTTCCTCTGAAAGCAAAGCCCTGGGATGTGCCCTCCCATTTCTGGGCTGTAAACACAGCGCTTGGCATCAGGCCCCCATTTTGCTCACAGACGCTCTCTCCTGCCTCCCTGCAGGGAGGAAAAGCCACTTTCCTTCAAGGTAAAAAAGGGAGATGGGATGAAGGAAACACAGAGAGAAATCGCTCTGGGGTGGGCTCAGCACCATGAGACTCATTCTACAGCCAAGACCTCCCCCCCTGTCCTACGGGCATGGCTTTCAGAGCAGACATACAGGGCATCTCCTCTCCTCTGCCATGTGCACAGCACCAAGCAATGCCTCTGGTGTCCCTTCCACAGCCAGAACCAGGCTGTGACATCTCCAAGTGCGCTCGCTGCCACCTGGTCCTGATGGTGGGATGGATCCCGCCCGCTGATCCCACTCTGATCCCATCTCATCTACCCAGGGAAGGGTGAGCAGGAAGGGGAGGATGCAACACGTCATCCTGAGCGAGCAATCCTTCCACGTGCTGGAGCCAGGCATTGCTTCCTTTGGGTTCCTCATGCCAGTTGTACAGCGTGGTGGGATCCTGGCTGGACCCACAAAGTGCTCTGGTAGCAAAAAAGAGCTGTCAACCTACTTCCACACCAACAAATAAGTCAAGAACAGGGCACAAGCTCCCACATTTGCCCACTACCAGCACTCACTCATGCCAAGAAACACCTCCCAGACCATGCCCAGGGGACAACCCAGGGCAGATCGGCCATAAGGATGTGGCCACCCTGTTTGGGGGATAAAAAGGGTGCCACAAGAATGCCATATGGCATTGGTGTGGCCTCAGGGCTAGAGGACAGACCCTACCCTGCGATGTTTACCTGTCCATATGGAGCTTCTCCCTGCAACATTTACCCATAGGGGGATAAAAAGGGTGTCACAAGAATGCCATGTGGTGTGGCCTCAGGGCTAGAGGACAGACCCTGCCCTGCGATGTTTACCTGTCCATATGGAGCTTCTC
Organism: Calidris pugnax; assembly: GCF_001431845.1. NCBI lineage: Eukaryota > Metazoa > Chordata > Aves > Charadriiformes > Scolopacidae > Calidris > Calidris pugnax. The sequence goes on from NW_015094509.1 coordinate 30,037,315, forward strand.
CCTGCAACATTTACCCACAGGAGCTTGGTTTCACCCGTTTGCATCTTCATGCTCCTGCCAACGCGTGTGGTGCAGCATTTAGCATGGAGGGTCTGGAGTGGGAGGTGAGATTATCTGTGGAGACGCTGCTGTGACACCCTCTGACCCAGCTCCCTCTTGCTCCAAAACAAGAAGAAGGGACTGTGCAGGCAGGACCATTTCAGCAACGCCTGGGAGATGCCGAGCACCACCACTGCCTGTTTCCTTGGAAGCAGGACAGCATCTCGGGCAGCACTGGGTTTCTGCCACCACGCCTTGGCGACGGTGGGTATTTTGGGAAATGAAATGTGGCCAGACCTAGAAATTCATCAAGCTCTGCTTCCCCCATGTCCTTCAGCCCCACAGCAGGCAGCAAACCCTGGGGAGAGCATCTGTCTCCAGATACATCTACCCTGGCAGCAAGGTCCACATGCCCAGGGAGAGCTTCGCACTGCTTTAAACATGGGGGAAAGGAGACACAGAGAAGCCTGGGGAAGTTTTTCTGCTCACGGGGAGGGGATGAAGCACCACCCTCCCTTCTCACCACTGTTGACATCCAGCTGGGAGCTGGCTGGTGAGCAGACAAGCCAGTCTCCCAGCTTTTGCAGGGTGGAGCTCATCCCCAAGCCTCCTCCTTGCTCTCCAGCCTGCTGTAGCATGGGCTGTGCTGGGCTCAGCCCTCCTTCTCACCCATTCCAGTGCTGGGGAGGAGGACAGCTTGCCCCCTGAAGGGAGAGGCAGGTCAGCATCAGCAGGTAGCCCTCCAGCTTGTCCTCAAGAAAGCCTTTCAAGGCTTTCTGGAGGACACAGGGCTCTGTATCTCATCCTGGCATCGGGCTCATTCCAGAGACCAGGTCTGCTTGCCCTGTCCTGAGCCTTGGAGTTGAACATGCAGTGATGCCAAAGGGTCCTGGACACCTTCAGACCTATTAAGCAGTGTGAGCCCATGGCTCCAACCATGAGACCTGTCACCCTGCTAACAACCTATCAGGCAGTGGCCAAGGAACTGAGGCACCGTGCGTTGCCCACACCCTTGCCTTCCCCTCTGTGTCTACCTCCATCCATTGTAAAAGCTCCTATGTGACAGGGAAGCCAGGGAGAGATGTTTTTTCTGTGCTGTTTACACGCCCAGCTCCTAACACAGCTCCTAACAAAAGCTCCTCGGCACCACAGTGAGTCAAAGAACAGGATTCTGGAGGAGTGAGCGACGTGGGAGCAGCCCCAGCTTTGCCATGACAGGTTTCTGCATCGTGTTGTGGAGACGATGAGTGTTCACACCGGTTATAGCAGCACAGCGCTGCAGGGGCCTGGGAGAGGCAAGCTCTGAGCGTGCAGATATCTGCAGGGGATGGGCAGGCAGACCCTTCGTGGTTCTAGTGTAAGGACAACCCTGGACCAGATGGGTGAAGCATCATCAAGATTCAGAGTGCCAAGATGCCAAAAGCCCTCCAGGTCAGGGCGAGAACCCCTTGGTTGTTATCTCCATCTTAACTACATGAAATCAGAGACACCAAATGACTCTTTTGAGGTTAGACATGGGGAAGCAGTGGTAGAGCTGTGTTTGAAGTCTCACCTAGACCACCCTCTCTCCAAAGAGATGGACTTCTCTTCTCTACTTTCATACCAATTGCTGCAGGCATCAGGCAGTGGGTTGAAAACAGGGGTAAAATCCATAGAAGAGGAGGAAAAAAGGTGGAATTTCCATTATTTGCCTGCATGGTGGGTTGCAGGTGCCAGTCTCGCTTTTTGGTTGTGAGCATTTATGGAAAGAATAGAGGTAATTAGCAAAGTTTGCTGTTAGAGAGGCAGGAAGATTCTCAAGGAGATGTTGCAATCAGGAAATGTGTAGGAAAATCAGAAAGAGTGGACAGAGCACCCATAATGGGACAGAAAGGTGCAGCCCCATCCAATTTGATCCCCTCTTTTCTTCCCAGGACCTCGAAGATGGTCCTAGAGGATTATAATTAAGAATTATAATTAAGAAATAAGATTCCCTAGATGTTGCCCAGGCCCAGCCCAATATCAGGCGAGCAATTCTGGTGACCCCCAGCTATGGGTGAGGGTGGGACAGAGGGTTGCATCCCACTTCCACTGGGTGTCCAATTCTGGGCTCCCCAGTGCAAGAAGGAAACCACTGGAGGTCCAGCAGAGGCTGCAAAGATGATGAAGGGACCGGAGCATTTCTCCGCTGAGGAAAGACTGAGAGACCTGGGGCTGTTCAGCCTGGAGAAGAGCAGACTGAGAGGGGATCTCATCACTGCTGAGCAATATCTAAAGGGCAGGTGGCAAGAAGATGGGGTCAGGCTCTTCTCAGTGGTGCCTGGTGACAGGACAAGGGGTAAGGGGCACAAACTGGAACACAGGAAATTCCATCTGAACATGAAGAAAAACTTCTTCCCGTTGAGGGTGGCAGAGCCCTGAAAGAAGCTGCCCAGAAAAGGTGTGGAGTCCCCTTCTTAGGAGATCTTCAAAACCCACCTGCATGCTTTCCTGTGCAACCTGCTCTGGGTGCCCCTGCTTTGGCAGGGGGGTTGGACTAGATGATCTCCAGAGGTCCCTTCCAACCCCTGCCATTTTTTGATTCTGTGATTGCAAGCAGCCCCCAGCCACAGGCTCTGGATTGAAACCTTGCAGGGCTTGGTACCAGCTTTTGGGGTTCAGATGCAAATTCTCCCTCTTCTAGCTGATATTAGATGCACCAGAATTATCTTGCACAGCCAAACCAAGGCACGTCCCCCACTGTTGCCGGCATGGGAGCGAGCAGATGCTGGAGGCTGGCCAGGGCCCATCGTCAGTGAGCTGGCATCAGCAGCTCGGTCCTACAACCATCCTTCCTTGGGCTGCTTCCAGCCGAACCATTTCATCCCTCGCACGGCTGCTGGTTTTTCCCCTGGAACTTGTTCCAGGTTTTCTGCTGGCAAACAGCATTTTGTGGCCAGGCCGGAGCCACGCAGAGGCACCAGCTCCCTCTCGTGGGCTTAGTTTGGTTCTCCACGCTGGAAACCATCCAGGATTTCTCAGGAAAGTGGGGTTTATTTGGTTGCTCCCCCCCACCGCCTCATAATTTAGAATATTCATTAGTGTACTGGACATGAAAGTTTTAAGGAAACGTGCCAACTTCCATCAAGTTTCCTCTCGTAGGTGGGGTTTTTTTGATAGTTTTGCCACCCTTTTTTTTTTCTTTTTATTTTTCTCACTGGCTGGAATTCAAAGCAACTAATTTAGGCATTGCCTTGGTTTAACCCCAACTGGCAACGAGGACCTCACAGCCATTCACTCACTCCCCTCCCTCCACCCCAGTGGGATAGGGAGAAGAGGGAGAAAAAGGGGAAAAAAAAGCCCACAACTCGTGGGTTGAGATAAAGACAGTTTAATAGAATAGCAACAGAAGATAAAATAATAATAATAAAAAGGACCTCGCAGCCATTCACTCACTCCCCTCCCTGCACCCCAGCGGGATAGGGAGAAGAGGGAGAAAAAGGGAAAAAAAAAGCCCACAACTTGTGGGTTGAGATAAAGACAGTTTAATAGAATAGCAACAGAAGATAAAATAATAATGGTGAAAGAATATACAAAATTTGATGCAATACAATTGCTTACCACCTGATAATTGATTGCCCATCCCATCCCAAGCAGTGATCACAGATTCCTGTCCCCCCAGTCAATCCCTGTTTATATACTGAGCATATGGTATGGAATATTCCCTTTGGCCAACTTGTTGTGTCTACGCTCCCTGTCAGCTTCTATGGGAAGCTGAAAAAGTCCTTGACTTAATATAAGCATCGCTTAGCAACAACTAAACGAATATGAGTTATAAACATTATTCTCATACAATTTATTCTCACAAATCCAAAACAGAGCAGCTACTAGGAAAAAAATTAACTCTATCCCAGCTGAAACCAGGACAGGCATGTTAATGGTAGGTCTCTCTGATTCACTTGCCTAAGCTTCTGGAAAGAGTTGGGGGGTCTCCACTGAGTCCTCCAAGTGCCATCTTCGATGCCTGTCCTAGGAGGGGGGAGTCACCCCAGAAGTGCCCAGGTCTCTGCAACTTGGGGTGCAGGCACAGACTAAGGCATCCAGCATTTAGATATGTCAATGAAGATCATGTCATGTCATGGCCCCCCAAAGGCCATTTCAGTTAGAAATGAATGAAAAGGAGAATAACAAATTTTAAAAAACCCAACAACCTCTTTGAGTTGTACCACAAACAAAAATATGGCATGAACCCAAACAGTGCCTGGGAAACACTGTCATTTCAGCTTCTAGCTTTGATTTAGAAAACTCCTGGTTTCCCCAAAGAGCTGGAATTACCCCCAGAGCTGAATTTCCTGCAGCCTTTCCACCCAAGCCCTCAGCAGGGACATGTCACGGGTCCAGAGAGATGTTTGTCCATCCTGCAACACATGCTGGTACCTGCTGGGGACAGCCCGGTCTCTTCCCCCATCTCCCTCTTCCCTGGCTTGCCTGACCCAGCGAGTCTCTCTGGCATCCTGATGGTGCTGGCCACCCCACAAACCAAATGATGACCGAGTGCTGCAAAGAATTAGGCAACACATCAGGGGCTGCAGCACTTCAGAAAGGTGGTTTGGTGTTTTCCTGTCTTGCGTGGTACTCATCTCAGTGGCGTGGGTGGCCATGGGACAGATGGGGTGGCTGCTGACCACAGGAAGCCTTGGCTATCTTCATCTGCCATCCCCACCCCTGGGAGCCCCTGCCTGGGGCACTGCTGCTCCCCTTTTTGCAAGGCTTGACGGCTCCATCCCGCTTCCAGCCTCCCTCCCAGCACTCCTCCAGCCTTGCCCACACACACAGCTTGGCTCAGGGCTAAATTTATCACATGGGTTTGGCTGTTTGAGGCTGTAAGCTGGTGGTTCTGATAGCAGAGGATCAGGGTGACAACCACACAGAGTGAGTGTAGCTGTCCTGCCGCCTGGACCTTTAGGACCCACGTCACAACTCCCCTTGACGTCCATCTGATGAGTCCCTTAGGTATTTAAACTGCTGGTTATTTTCTACAACCAGGCATTCATTATGCCATTTGTAATATTGTTTGTTACTTCATCCCCAAGCTGTGTTTGTCTGCCAGCTCCAGGCACTGAAAGGACTCTGTGCTTTGTGTTGGCTCTTCTGAATGCCCTGCTTGGGCACATCTTTCTCCACGGACCTTTCACCATGCCTCCCACCAGGATCTGTGAGCCTTTTAGGGGGACAACAGCCCTCTCTCTCCATGTCTGGCTCGTTGGGTATCCCCTCCCCAAATGCCTGCAATAACACCATGCTGAGTCTCTGCAGCATCTTTCTCCCACACCATGGACTGTCTCCAGTGGAGCCATCTCTTTTGCACTGTGTGGACCCCCAAACTGCTTGGGTGTTGTTCTGGGGAGAGCAGAAGGGCTCTTTCACTTCTGTCCCACCTCCCCTATCACTGTCACATCTTTGAATGGGGTCAGAGAAGCTCAGTGCAGTCTGTAGTGATGATAACAACTGGTTCCTTCTCACCCAATACACAACCTCATTCTGTTTAGGGTCCTCCAAGCACCTTTCAAACCCAAGTGGCAAATGCTGCCTTGGACAAAGTCACAGCAAGGGGCACAGGCTCGGGGTAGTTATCTGGACAGCTTCATCCACGTGCTAATGACTGCCATCTCTCTGTGGTCCCAATCGGCCCTAATTCCTGGTCAAAATTAGTGGTTAGGAATCACACCCACCTCTTCTTCCTCCCTGCACAGCTTGAGCATATTGGAGAGGAGTAATTACCACCAGGGCAACTTTGCCCCACTGGAGGAGGGCAGATTTCAAAGTCTTTGAGCTGCAGGGCCCTTTGGGCAAGGGAAATAACCCTTTGCTCTTCAACGATGCCTGGGATGATTTATTTCCCCTTAGATTAGCCATGGGATACAGGAATGCTTTTCTGCAGCAAAGGCAGAGCAAACCAAGCAAAAAAACCAGCCAGTTTTGCTTTATAGCAGCAAAAAAATACCCGACTGTGTTTTCCTGCAGGCTGTGGGGGACTCTGTCTCCGCTACCGCAGGACGTGTAAATCCAACACAATGAAATATTAATTATTAGAGTCTGTCCAACTGGGATTCCTCAGTGCTTTCAGAGAGCTGAATAATTCTGGCACACAGGAAAAAAACCCACACACAAGTCCCCCTTTTTTCTTTTTTTTTTTTTTTATATGAGAAAATATTATGTGATGAGTAAATTAGAGCTTTTGAGCATTCGGGCTGAGGGACAGGAGGGGGCTCAGATTGCTTCAGGGCGAAAAAAATGCAAATTCCTAAATAGGGTATGAAAATATTATGTGATGAGTAAATTAGAGCTTTTGAGCATTCGGGCTGAGGGACAGGAGGGGGCTCAGATTGCTTCAGGGCGAAAAAAATGCAAATTCCTAAATAGGGTATGAAAGAGATCACGGTCTAATGAAGAGGTAAAGGAAGGTGCATCACCCAGCATGGCTCCTCCGGCACGGAGATCTGCCCTCGCAGCATGGTGTAACTGTGAGAAGGAGGGGGTAAAGGAAAAGTAGAAGTCGATTAATAAAAGAGAGCCTACATCTCTGAAGACTCCCGTTATGCAGCACTTCAGAAGAAGGCATTCATCCAGAGCAGCCACGGGCACTAACCCAAGGGAGGCGCGCTCAACAAGGCTCAAAGCCCCTTTTGTCCCTCTTGTTTACCAGGGCTGGGTTTGAAGCACAGCACAGAGCGTCATCCCTGGGCTGAGCAATGTTTTGCAGATTTGGGAGCCCGGGCTGACCCCCGTTTAAGCATTTCCATGCTTTTGCCAGAGCAAAACTCCTCCAAAAAGTGCTGCTTGGGAGGAGGGAGAGGCATTCAGCAGCACCACTGGCAATGAAAAATCTCTGAGCTCTCATCATTGTTCATTTTTTCAGCTTCCTTTTACCCTCATTTCTCTGCAGGCTCTGGAAACTTCTGCATGAAATACTTGGCCTCCCTGAAATCTGTATTCTTCTCTTATAAACCCCTCTACTGTTCCTCAGCAGCTCGACCCAAATGTGGCAAATGCTTTTTGTTACCCTGCGGTTGCTTCGGGGGATGTTGGAGGGATGGGCAAATGCAGGGCTTGCTGGAAGACCCGATGCCAAGTGGTAGGTCCAGGGGGGGTGCTGGCCCTGGGTAAGGTCACTTGGCTCAAACGACAGCCACAAGCAAGCAAGGCAACACAAAGAAGAGGATGACCAAGGACAGCTGCTGGAAGTGGAGATGGGGACAAGGACTTGTAGATAAGCAGATGTGTGCAGATGTGCACAGATAAGAAGCGTTTCAATAAAAAAATGTGGCACTTCAGGCAGAGCCCGACAGGAAGAGGTATGTGGCTGGTGTGTCTGACTGTCAGTGGGGCTCATGGCGATGTCATTGGCCCCAGCCCCAGGAGTGAGACGTGAGGGGTGCAAGAAGTCACAGAACCATAGAACGGTTTGGGTTGGAAAGGACTTTAAACATCATTGAGTTCCACCCCCTGCCATAGGCAGGGACACCTTCCTCTAGACTAGGTTGCTCTAAGCCTCATCCAGCCTGGCCTTGAACCCCTCCAGGGATGGGGCAGCCACAGCTTCTCTGGGCAACCTGGGCCAGACTCTCACCACCCTCACAGCAAAGAATTTATTCCTAATATCTAATCTAAATCTCCCCTCTTTCAATTTAAAAACTTTCCCCTTCATCCTATCACTACAGTCCCTCAAAAAGAGTCCCTCCCCATCTCTCCTGTAGGCCCCTTTTCGAGACTGGAGGGGGTTCTAAGGTGTCCCCAGAGCCTTCTTTTCTCCAGGCTGGACAGCCCCAACTCTCTCAGCCTGTCTTCATTGGAGATGTGCTCCAGCGCTTGGATCATCTTCGTGCCCCTCCTCAGGGCACGTTCTAACAGATCAAGGAAGAAGAGTTGTAGTTAGGACCCATCTCAGGCTCTGGCTTTTATACACAGGGACTGCCTTTTCCCTTCCCCAGCAGCAACCCTGTGAGTTTTGTGCAGAGGGGTTGTTATTTTTGCCCACCCCACTCCCTAAGTTATGGAAGTTGCCCCTGTGTGGCTCCCGGCTGCACCGAGATAAAGTAAGTTTGCAGAAGAAACCCCTCTAGAGATTTGCATGACATGCAGAAGCAGCGTCTCCCTCCCCCAGGGCTGCAGGACATAGCACGACCACTTCTCCATCAAGCTTCTAAGCAACAGAGCTCAGGCATGAGAAGCGCATGAGAAGCTACAAGTTGGGAGGCAACACAGAGCAGGAGGTGGCGACCATAATACTTTATCAATTCTGCAGCATGTTAGATGTCCATACCCTCCTGGGGGAATCTGATCATGCTCTTCAGGCCTTCAGGAACCCCTTTCTCCCACCACCATTGAGCAGATGAAGAAGGACACTGGCATTAGACTCCCTGCCATCTCAATCCCGAGCAAGCCTGGGTCCCGGACACGCACTCAGGTTGCACAAGAAGGTTTGGCAGCAATATGAGGTGTAGGTAGCCAGGCCCAAGCTGAAGTTGTGGCGTGGGCAGGTCTCGGAGCACTTCTTGGTGATCCTCTTCCAGAAAGACAAAAAGCCTTGCCCAAAAAAGAGACAACAGCATTAGCAATGAGAATTTGTTCAGTGCTCCTCGATCTTGTACAGGAGGGAGATGGGCTAATAGGTCCTGCTGTCCCACAGATTCCCAAGGACCAGCATGGCCAGTTGCTGGTCACCCAAGCTGCTCACCCAACAGTTGCTGGTGACCAGCTACACAAGGCATTCAGTATCCCTGCTGGGCACCTGGCACCTGCCAGCATGGACCCTCACGTCAAGGTTTTCTTAGATGTATAGTGTCATCCATGAGACAACATTCATGCCTGGATTGAAAGCACATTTCCAGGCTTCTCTGCTTGGAGGAAATAATTTTATTCCCCTTGATAGCTCTCTAGGCCTTCTCATCCACCCTACTTACCCCACTTTTCATCTCCCTGTCTAATCAAGATTAAAATTCATTTATTCTTCCTCTGAACAGTCCTGTCTTTGTCTTTCCTCTTCTCCCTGTGTCCCCTGTCCTTTCCATGCAGGCATAAAACTAAGGGGAAGATCTCAATGCGTGATGGGGAGGAGGATTTCAAACTTCAGCACTGTAGGGTCAGGCTGGTAATGGCTCCACCTCCCACATGTTCTTCCCCGTGACTCCTCAGCTTAGCCATCCACAAAGGGCAACCATAAAAAATCCACGCGAAACCCCACATCCCATTCCTGAGTCCCCGTCAGAGGACACACAGCCATTGCACATACCAATTCCTACAGAGGCAACATTGGTCACACAGTACTCATCCTTGTCTGAGCACTTCTCGGCCTTCAGACAGCTCCAGTTGCTTTGTTCCCACTCGCAGGTGTAGCAATACAGGGCATTTGCTGCAGGAGGAGACAGAGGATATGGAAGATGGAGACAAAATGGATATGGAAGATGGAGACAAAATGCTGTGAGTCCCAGTAACAAAAATTACCACCTGCTTTCCATCGACTCTTGAATGCACAAGGTGTGGGTCTGCTGAAAGTGGTGGGGCTGCAAGACCCGGACCTAACCCACGCTGATGCCTACACACTTGCCCATTTACACCCATGATGTGCACTCAGGTACACACACATCCGTGTGTACACGCATCGATGGTGCAAGTCTGCCCTTCTTGCCCTGCACACAAAACAATAGCCCAGTGGGCCAAGGGTACTGGTTTTGATGGGATGCAGGGAGCTGGGAAGGACAAGGTCCCTCTGTAAGAGCCTACAGGGATGTCCCAAGGCTTGGGGTCACCCTTTCTGGTTGCTGGAGACACTGTAATGTAGACTGTAGCCTAATTAAGCTGTAAGCACAGCAGTTGAATAGGGTTAATTGGGACCTCCATAGACTAAATAAGGCAATCATCTCCCACCCCTGTGTCTCTGGGAGGAACTTCAATGCCCTCAAACATATATCCATTCCCTGGGTTAAAAATAAAGGTGAGGAGAATGTCTTTTAACTCTTTGCTGGGTGAATCCAGCCCTTAAACACGTGCAGGTGAACACTTCGTTTTTACTGCCCAGGTTCTCTAACACAGTTTAGGGCACTCTTCATTTTGGCACTGAAGCCAATCTCTCTGTCCCCTGGGCCTTGTTAACACTTGGAAATTTGTCAGAATCACTATTCTGGTAAGTGAGCATAGCTAAGTAGCAGAAAGGTATTCTTAGGCCACCACGAGACAGAAATAACTATTCCAAGAAATTATTTTTCTGCACCAGACAAAGTGGCAAATTTCCAAGCGCTGGCAAACCCTCTTCCTCTTTAAAAAATGAGGATAACATTTATCCTCTCTGGTGGCTTAACTGTCTTGTCTATAGGGACCGTAGGATCATATACTTTAAGAGGGCTCTGAAATCACTTGCAATCTCTCTGCGAAACAAAATACATAATCTATAATGCAAATAATATGCAAATATACATCTCCACCCAATATCCCAGCATAAGGCTGCTTAACCCATTTAGCCCATGACCCAGCTTCTCCCCTAATTCCACAACCTGGTCCCCAAAATCTCTGAAATCAGCCGAATCAAGCCTGTTGGGTCTCCTGAGATGGGCAGAAACCAGGCGGTGTTGAGCACGCAGATGCACAAGGGCCAGATGTTGTAGGTCTGGCCCTGTCCCACTGCTGCTGCTCGAAACAGCATCGCTGATGGTGGTAGGAACCAGGTGCACCCAGTTGCTGCATGTATTTTGCTGCCGTAGGCTGGAGCACTTCTTCATCAAGATTTAGACATAACCACAGCCTTGCATCATCTCAACAGACAAATTCACTGGAAAGTCTCTGAACGAAGGCAGAGCAGTGGCAACTGCTTCCTGTTCTCTGTCTTGCTTTCGTAAAAATCCAGCAGCACATGAGTCTATAGGGAAACTTCCCTGCAGAAAATAAACCTCTCACACATCCAGGCTGAGACTACGGATGAGAAAGCCACCGTGTCCTTCAGCTGCACCATTGCAAGAGCTAAGGCATCCTCTCCCATGATTTCTTTCCCTGTCCACCAGGCATCCCTGACTTTCAAACACTCAACAATTCTTTGTCTAGTAGCGAACCGTGATACCTCACCTTGAACTGCGCAGAGGATCAAAACCAGCAAGGCAAGGAGGGAGGCCTTCATCTTCTCTCGGTCGTCTCCGCAGCCCAGGAAAAGCACCCTCACCTGGGGACAGGATATATATCTTCCCTGCCTTTGGACCGAGTGATGATGAAGACAACAATTTTGAAAGAGTGGGCAGGGATCATGCATTATTTGACAGGCTAGGAATGCATGTGGGTTGTTTTCTCACCTCGGCATCGCCTTCAGGCTGGTCTGGTGGGTCCGGAGAGGAGTGAAAGCACTGTGGCAATTCATTCCATTTATTGCTTTTAATACTTTAATTTATCTATGGTCAGGGATAGCAGCGCTACTGATGTCTGAGTGAGGGTTTTGTACTGTTTAGCTCCGATCTGATCATCTTATCTGTGGCCAGATACTCCAGTGAAGGCAGCTACTCAAAGCAAAATGGTAATAAGTGGCATAAATTAATGGCTTCACCTGGGTGGATTGTTGCCAAGTGCGTTTCCAGTGTTAGACCTGGAGAACTCCCAACATCTACAGTCAGGGTAGATCGAGCTGTATATTCACAGTTGGCAATATAAACAGGAAATGTCTTATAAATTCCTGTTTGCCTATAAAAGCTGCTGGTTACTGACAAAGTCCTAAATGTTCCGCATCCTTGTTTTGAGAGCACCTGCCACAAGAGAGGAATGGTTTTGGGGTTTAAACGCACAGGTTGGGACACAGCAGGTTGGTTTACAGCTTTTCAACAGCTCTCCTTTGCTACATCTGAGCAAAGAGTAAAAATATCTTTGTCCCCCTCCTACATGGAGCCTTCAATTCAAAGTCCTGCTAGATACCAGTCAGATATAATGTTCTCAGCATTTACAGTTCCTCTACTTGCTTATATTTTGGGTGAGGCTGATAACTTCAGTCCTTCTGGAGCTTCCATTTGACTGCCTGTCCCACTTCTGTTTCCCAGGAGTTACCTGGAAGTTTGGTGCTGAATATCAGCAGACATCTCCGTGAGTCACCACGTGCCTTAGCCACCAAAGATCAGAGAGGACAAAGCAGGAGCAGCCCCTCTGAATAAAGCCACTTGGGCAACTGGCTGTCTGCCCGCCTCTTCCTTCTCCACCCTGCAAGACATGGTCAGCAGGGAAGAGAACAGGGATCTACTTTTATCTAAATGGAGTTTAGAAGATGGAGATGCAGAAGGAGAAGAGGCAGAGGCTCAGAAAACATGTGGAAGAAAGAGTTTAGATGATGAGGGGAGGGCTGAAGTGCTTGGGGGCCAATCAGTCAGATGAAGCATCCCTGAAGCTCATCAGAGGTGTTTAGGACATTTGATGGAACTAATCATGGCTCATCATAGTGAAGGCATGGCCAGAGGAAGTTCAAAGGGATACCAAAACCCATACTGTCTTCCTTTTTAAGAAAAAAAAACCAAACAGGGGAGGACAAGGGGGAAATTATTAGGATGGGCTTTTTTGGTTGATTTGCAGATATTTTTGAGGTTTCTGACACCAGGACTAAACCACTGGGTCTGCCAGTACAGCTGACATAAAGCAGGATCAACAGGATGATGAAGTCAGCCCTGATAACCCCATGAGCACTAACCATTCCTCTCCAGTGGACATACACCTTCTGGGCGTGGCGAGGATAAGCCACATCTCTTGCCCAACAGATGAAGTTCTGCCAGAGTCGGGGACTACATGCCACCGTGGATGCCAGAGAAGGTGTGTCAGTCCTTCCAGATGTCATGAGGCAACAACTGAAGAGCTAGACCTATTCTAGGGAATAAGGATAGCCTGGTGTGATTCACTGCCTGGTGTCCTCCTGCAGGGGTGACCCTTTTGGGGGGGGTCTGGACATCAGCCTTGGAAGTCAAAGTTCAGTGGAGCTCCCACAAAGGATTGCACTAAAAAAGCAGTTTGATTTAACCAAATTTGACTGGGGTTTTTTTGAGAAAAAAGGGAAAAATAATCGTGTTACTCATCAGTATCATTAACAAGGTACATTCTCAATTATTGTTTTTAAACAAAGAAATGTCCCTGACTCAGTTTATTCCCTCACTTCCAAGGACTGATGGCGTGAATGTCTCCTCTCTGACACAGAGCTGGAGAATCATAGAATTGTCCAGGTTGGAAGGGATCTTTAAGATCATCGGGTCCAACCATCAACCTAATACTGACAAAATCACCATTAAATCATGTCCCTCAGAACCACGGCTGCCTGGCTTTTCAATACCTCCAGGGATGGTGACTCCACCACTTCCCTGGGCATCCTGTTTTGATACTTGATAATCCTTTTGGTGAAGAATTTTTTCCTAAGATCCATCCTAAACCTCCCCTGGGGCAACTTGAGACCATTTCCTCTTGTCTTATTGTTACTTGGGAGAAGACACCAACCTCCCCTGGCTACACCCTCCTTTCAGGGAGTTGTAGAGAGCGATAAGGTCTCCCTTCAGCCTCCTTTTCTCCAGGCTGAACAACCCCAGTTCCCTCAGCTTCTCCTCGTAAAACTTGTTTTCTAGATCCCTCACCATCTTTGTTACCCTTCTCTGGACTTGCTCCAGAATCTCAACGTCTTTCCTGTAGTGAGAGGCCCAGAACTGAGAGCCACCCAGTCCAGGGATTGAAATCTGCTCCTGACTGACAGCAGGAAGATGATCTACAAGGCCACAGGATGTGGTCCACCACTGGACCGCTGGCAGGAGTGGTTTGATGGACAAGTGTGGTGATAGATAAGGGTATACGACAGGCAACTTGGCATTTTGAGGGTTGCTAGTGGCCCATTGAGCCAGATAGTTGGGAAGTTACCATTCTGGCCTCAGGTATGTCTGATGTATATGTGTGAGGAGTGGGACTGCCATGGCTGGCATTTCCTCAGAGGCACACGGGAGACTGCGGCTGGTGGTGTCACCCCAGGTGGACAACACATGGAAGATGCATGACTGCAGCATGGAGGACAGTGCTTGACTGGGTCAGGGCAGAGAGCTGCAAAAAAGGTGTCTATCCAGCATCACAGAGCAGAAATAAGGCTACAGCTAAGAATAAATTAAATGTGTCCAGGACCATGTCCAGCACAGAGGTCAAGAGGTCAACATCAACAGGGCCTCTTGTGAATAGTTGTTCCTTTGTGCTACCTCCTCTTTTTTTCCAGACATTGCACAGGACAATGGTGGTAATAGTCGTTCCTTTGTGCTACCTCCTCTCTCTTTTTCCAGACATTGCACAGGACAATGGTGGTTGGTCCATGTTAAAACCTTGTCAGGGAATGCGCTAACAATTAAAACGATTAATTAAACATTGTGGATGATGGCGTTCCAGACCAGTGATGTTCCTAAGAATTGTTTGTTTTCCCAGCTTGGGTTCTGCCTTGGAGATCAGACTCTTGCAGGCATGTGAATCACATCCTTCAGGGTTAGAGCTTGGTCCCTGATTTTACTCTTGGTGCCACGCTGCGCTACACAACCGTGTTGGAACTGGCTGGTGAACACAGCTTTATCTGGCTGCCCTCTGCAATGTTCTGGCCATTGAGTCCCCCTGGATGTAGAAAAAAGATCAGAAGTCAATGAACAGAAGGCAGCCAGGGATCTGCTCATCTTCTGGGAGCCTCGTACCCAGTTCTTCTCACAAAAGGCCTCAGGACAAGTGTCCACATATGGAAGCACGGTGACAGAAGAACAAAACCACCATGCCTTGGTCTCATAGGATCTCTTCCTTTTATTTTCCCTGATGTTTTAACTATTCAGCTTCCCGGTGGGCCAAGCACGATGTCTCCCTCATCACTTCTTATGTGGCATCTCAGAGGGTTCCCAAATATTTCCATCTATCCCAATACATATGTATTTCCATTTCCCACCCAGTTTTAGTACACCAGGCTGCCAGGAGCTGTAGGACTGAAGAGGTTCTCAGCTCCAGGTATGATTGCACCACCAGGGATTTTCCAGCCCTAAATAAAACCCATTGAGGCAACTGCAGACTCTAAGACTGTTTTGTTCCCCATCCTTCATTTTGGGTGGGGTTGTGAGGGAGGAAGAGGCCAGATAAACACGGTACCACTTGCTTTTGGCAGGGAAGACAGTTTGAAGCACACCCTGGGAGGAGAAGAGAAAGCTCTGTGTGTATGTGTCCTGGGTGAGGGCAAGCTCCAGCTCTTCCCCTACTTGAGCCCAATGACAATGGCCAAATAGTGATTTTTTCCCCTTCTGGCTCTTTGCCTCCATCTTTCTCCTCCTGCTCAGGGATTTACTTGAACTTGGTCCTGCAACCCCTTCTGCCTCTTTGCCTCCGTCTTTCTCCTCCTACTCAGGGATTTACTTGAACTTGGTCCTGCAAGGCTCATTCTTTGTACCCTTCCTGGTCATAACATCCCCAAAATCAGGACACCAAGGTAGGTTGTCACCACTACTCTCCTGACACAGAGCTGTCCCCACCTCAGACCTTCACGGATGCTTCAGTGCTTAACTCCCAGGGGAGACAAGGGGAGCTCGGAGACAATCCCAGCCATAGGTTTACTTCAAATTAACATGGCCTTCAATCTTTTTCGTGCCAAATCACTGAAGGACAGAGATCCCATGGCTGCTCCTACCCCACCTCCCATGCACTCCCCATCCCTGGGTGCTGTGACAGTGGCCAGTGGGAGTCCTGCTGTGAGGCACAGGTACTCGAGTTCAAGAAGACAGCGTGGGCAGCCTGGGTCCAGGTTACACTGAGATGTTGAAATCCTTCTGAGAACATGCCCTTTGGCTTCCTCTCTTTCAAGCAGGACAGGGAAATGGTGCCCTAGGGGCATCCCAAATCTCTCTTGACCAGGATTGTCTAATTTTATGGTGTCTCTAGGAATCACGCACTGCCCAAATCCCAGCTGAGCCTGGATGAAGTTACACACAGGGTGGTACCTGTAAGTAGAGGCATTAATAGCATTATCCAGGAGTGATGTCCAGGTGTCACAAGCTCCAGAGGAGGTCACCACCCTTCCAGCTAGCCTCAGGGTGGAACCACACTACAGAAGAGATATCATGGAGGCAGCTAAGCCTGTACCAATAATACTGGAGAGCCTGTGCACAGTTTGAAGGGCTATAACACAGTTGTCCACACTTTAATTGTTAGCATGCTCCTTAGCATGGTTTTGGCCTGACCAACTAGGACCATCCCTGGCAATTCCAGATCTTCTTCCCAACTGGTATTTTGCATTCAACCACCTTATTTTGGAGGGAGAAAACAGCTATACAGATGGACACCAGCTGACCCCAGGGCCAGGAACTGACACAGGATGTTTCATTTACTAATATGCCTTCTGCATATCGTTCCAGAGCTTGTCAAGACCAGAGTCTTGACAACATGCTAGAAAAATACCAGTGGAGATGCAAATTCACTGTTTTTCCAGACCTTTTTCTATAAGCCTACAGAAATTTCTGTCTGGCTGAAACAGTAAGGGGCTGTGTTGATCCAGACCATATCCTCCCCTCTTACTCACCTCCATTTGTTTAGCTCTCCACATTCTTGCATAAACAACCTGACCATGCTGTTTGCAAAACCCCAGCCCTGCTGTGAGTCAGCACTCAATAAAAAAGGAGCATAAATAATAAATATCTTGGAAATGTCTTTTTTTTTTTTTTAATGTCCGCTTGCATGGAAGCAATAAAAGAATAATGAAAGGACTCTTCTCCATCAAACTCAAGCTAGTTTCAGACTAGCCTTTCCATACGTGGACATCAGATGTTCAGAAGATGTTCTGGGGACAGATGGGCAGAACGACTGTAGATTCTAGGGCACCAGGATGGGTTAAGAAGCCTGCACTAGTTATTCAACAGGGGCCTCATCATAGTCTGTTCCAGAGAAGGGGCCTGGTAACACTGACCAGACCGCAGTTAGGATCACAGAATCTTCTGCATTAGAAGGGACCGTAAAGATCATTGAGTCAACACTGATCATCAATCCAACACTGACAAAACCGCCACTAAACCATGTCCTTCAGCACCACATCTACCCATCTCTTAAATACCTCCAGGGATGGTGACTCAACCACTTCCCTGGGTAGCCAATTCCAATGCTTGATAGCCCTTCCAGTGAAGAAATTTTTCCTAAGATCCATCCTAAACTTCCCATGGTGCAATTTGAGACCATTTCCTCTTGCCCTATTACTTGTTACTTGGGAGAAGAGACTGACCTCCTCCTCCTCCCTACACCCTCCTTTCAGGGAATTGTAGAGAGGGAGAAGGTCTCCCCTCAGCTTCCTTTTCTCCAGGCTAAACAACCCCAGCTCCCCCAGTGGCTCCTCACAAGATTTGTGCTCCAGACCCCTCACCAGCTTCGTTGTCCTTCTCTGGACACTCTCCAGCACCTCAATGCCTTTCTTGTAATGGGGGCTCCAACACAAAATAGTTGAGGTGCAGCCTTCTTGGTGTTATGCTCACCCTTCCCACTCTTGGGAGCTTCATGCTGGTGGCATTATGGTGAGTCTGGAGCCCTGTGCCAGGAAAAATAAGATATTCATGCTGATGGTTCCTTCTTCCTCTCCCTAGGATCCATTCAGAGCCATTTTAATTATGTTTAGTAACATTTTTTTTTTTTTACATGCTTTTTTTTGGTGTGTTACACCTCAATTTACTATATGCAGTGCCTTTTACATACATTAGGAACTGCTTCTGTAGTGTTTGTTACCCCTAAAACCAGCCTGGTCCAGCTCCAGGTCTGCATTTCTTCAGCTGAGTAGTTTATAGCCCAGGCATCTCCAGTTCTAGCCCAGGGCCCATCTCCTCACCCCATACCTGCACTCTTCTGTCCCATATCCCACATCTCCTCAAGACCTTTGCTGTTGTACCAAGCCTGCATTTCTCTACACTGTGTTCTTGGGTTAGAGTCATAAATACCTCATTCTACACAGAATAATGACTCGTTACTGCTATCTGTATAATCCTACAGCTACCTTATATGAAGAGACACAAACAAATTAGCCATAGTCACTTGGTCAATTAGAAAAATTGCTCTTACCACTCAACCAAGTTAAATGAAAGCCTCAGGCAGGTCAAGACAAGCTCTGTCAGAGCAAACTTAACAATGCTGAGATCTTGCAAACTCAGTGCTTACAGCGTGCTACTAATGATGGCAACACCAAATCAACGTGCTAAGGGATAACAAACCATCTTGTCTTAGACTCTCAAAGAGGAAAAATTGGTCTGAGGTATTTTATTTATACAATTATAACTCCTGTTTATTTATTTTCCCCTTTTCCAGCACACAGAAAGGCGCTGAGGACAATCCAGCATAGCCCCATGTAAAACCTCTTTCAAAGGTGACAATGTAAAAGAGGGAGGGGGGAAAAAGTTAAAAGAGAAGAGGAAAAAAAGAAAAAAGTGGGGGGGGAGGGAGAAAAAAAGACACAGAAAAAAAGAAACAGAGAAAAAAGAGTCAGGGGTTGTGCAGCCCAGTCCAGTCATGGGAATCCTTTCCTGGTGGAAAAGGCTTTGAAACTTCCTTGTCTGACCCACCTTGGCAGATAAATAATCTGCCCTGTTTACAATAGAAGGGGCAGCCTGGATGCAATCCACAAAGCTAGAGGCACAGCATTTTTTTCTGAAAGGCATCAGTTACCTGCCTCCCCGTCCCTCCTGCCCTAGAGGGCAACCCCAGGGAACCCCAGGAAGCTGCCTCCGTTTGCAGAGACCTCACATTACCTTCTTCTGGGGCTCATGGCAGCAGCAGCAGGAAATTCATGAGCCCTCTCGCAGCTGTGAAAGCAGATATTCAAAAGGCTTATTTCTGAGTCAGGCCAATCACTCCTAATTGCCTCTTAATGCAGACTTGGATTAAAAATATTAATTAAGTAATTTATTGGAATTCCTCATTCCTCATCTTGCAGTGGCTGAGGATTAAGGCCTAGAGAAGCCAAACCCCAGAGCTTAGGACAAGTTTAGCTGAGCTTTTCCTGATTCTTTATTTTATTTTGAATAATGCATGTGCTGCGGCTGGCCAAAAATCTCACTACTATGGCTATAAAGAAACCATAGGAAGGACCAGCCAACCCATGTGTCATCTACTCATTCTGGTGGGATGCCCACAACGGGCAGCTGTTCCCCCTTCTACAGCTGCACGGAGCAAGTGCCAGGGGTTCTCCTTCACAGGGTATGAACCTGGAGATCCATCCTTGCCTTGGAAGCCCTGCCTCTGCCCTTCATTAGGCCATCCTTCATTTTACCTCAGGGATCCCATTTCCTGTAGGTTAATCATTTTATTTCCTTCACAGACGCTCTCCTTGGCACAAACAGAGCTGCACTCACAAACACGTGGCAAGGGCCAGCGCCTGTCCAATTTGAGCTTATTTTAGGGCAGCCCAGACTTGTCTGACTGTTGATGGACACAGGCTACCACTGTGTAAACCCAGGGAGCTCCTTAAGCACATGTTTTATTTATACTGAACCACAGACATGACCTTCTCTTCTCCTGAACCACGTTGGAAAAGGAAATGCCTCCATTTGTGGTATTCAGAGGGTCTGAAGCACAGCAGTGATAGCCTCAAACACTCTTCTACCCCTTTCCTCTCATAATGACAACAGCATTCCCCTTTAAAGTTTCTGTTCTATTTTTCCCTTTTTTTTTTTAATTTTTGTGACATCAGACCTCAAGGGAAAAAGGAAGGGGAGGGAAAAACCCTCTGGAAACCCTTCCCATTTCTCTTCCTCACATCCCCCACAGGGGTTTCCCACCTCTCACATGCCTGCCAGACTACAGCTGGTTTGTTTTCCCCCTTAATCCGATGGCACAGCAGGATGCAGATGCAGAGTACGAGCAGCAGTTCCACAGCAGCCCGCTCCTCGCTGCGGAGTTTTCATCACACCCACTTCCCCCCCTCTCTGCACCAATTAAGATGAATCAGCCAAAAGGCCCATCTCTCCAAACCACCTACAGGCAACCAAAGGCCCTGTTATTAAGCAGATGAAAGAGCAGCCAAGCATCTTTGATGACTGCCCTTCCTCGGGTCCCCTGCCAGGACCCCTTCTCCACTCCACGCAGCCCTGATGGGCAGGGGACCAGCGTTGACATCCCCCACCACCACTGAAAGCAGCTCAGAGAAACAAGAGGGTGATGTGCCTTTCTTCCCCCCCTCCCCATAACAATGAGGATCAATAATCTGTTGGCTGCTTATCAAGAGCTTGACTCATCCTCAGGAGAAAGCACGACGTGGGCAGGTTTCCGATGAGCACGACTCAGCCCAAGATGCCAACGTGCAGCCTTTATGTTCCCACCCCTCCAGGATGCTGTGCCAGAAGCACCAGGCAGGGATGGAGCCCCATCAGAGCCTCCAGCTGCTCAAAGGACTTTCTCTGTGGGGAGAGGTATTGCTCACACACACTCACATCCCCCCCCAAGCTATAGATTGAGATCATCCTAGGTTCTTCAGTCACAAGCTCCTACTGGATTCCTCTGAGGCTGAGTAGGCAGTGGACAGTGAAGTTCAGAGAAGCTCATGAAGCCCAGCAAAGACCCAGATGTGGGGCTGAACGACCCTCATGCGACAGAGCAAGCTGGAGGGGGATCAAGTTGCTGCCTTCAGCTACTTCATGGGAAGTGGCTACAGAGAGGTCAGATCCAGACCCTCCTTGGATGTGCACAGAGAAAGGACAAGCAGCTGGTTACAAGATGCAACAAGGGAAATTCCAATCAGATATAAGGAGGAAAAAAAAAAAATTACTGGGGAAGTGATTAATTGCCAAAACAGGGACTCTGAAATAGGGTGGAGGAATCTCCCTCCCTGGAGATATTGAAATTTGGCCAGAAAAGGCCCTGAGCAACCCAGTCAAAAAGTTGGCTCTCCTTTGAGCAGAAGGTTGCACTCAAGACCCTCCCAACCTCAGCATTTCTGGGAAGAGGCTGGGCACGGGCAGCAGATGCCAAAGCCAGACAAGAGGAACTTCTCACTACTTCCTACCATCCAGAGGTTTATCTTATCAAAGAGCCAGAGTATCAGAGCTGTCCTCTTGCCATCACACAGTGCAGGACATCCCCAGCCTACAGGCAGGGAGACAAACTTTCCAGCACCCAGAAGGTTGGTTTTTTTTTTTTAAGCTTCATTATGTATCTAGAGCAGCCCTGAGCCTGTCCCGGCATCAATGTGAGCAGTCAGCTTTGTTGCTGGTAAATTCGCCTTGAGGTCTCCTCCCAACCAATATGAACAACTGGCTTTTACAAAAAGCACATTAGTAACCCAAGAAGTTACAGGGGAAGGTACCACTTCTAGTTTTGCCTGAAACCAGATCTTCCCTTTTTGCAATTTTTTTTCTTTTACTTTTTTTTTTTTAAAAAAAAGGATGCAATTGCAAAGGAAAAGTGCTAAACTTCTGGCTTTGCGTTTCACTAGATGAATACTGGCAAAAACACCAATACCTTGACTTTGGGCTACCAAGTGTCTTCAGCACCAAAGCACACAGCCTTTTCTATACCTACAGCAAAAGCCCTTCATTCTAGAAGCTGAGTTGAAAGCATCCCTGTAAGGTCCAAGGCAAGCAGAATTCACCCGAGTGCACTAGCATTGTTTGGAGCCACCAAATAACCCCAAACCATTGGGCTGGAAGAGAGATCCTGCTCCTGTAGGTGTCTGTACCATGATCCTGCTCCAAGGGGTCCTGAGCAGTGGAAAATACCTGTCAGGTTGGGCATTAAGCCAAGTTGCTGCTTTCATGACACTGCGATGTCAACGGCAAGTAGCTCAACTTCTCCAACCTGTATCTCACCTGCTTATGGCTCAGGGCCAGGAGGACACTCCCCAGATTTATCAGCCTCTCTTTAAGGCTTAGCCGTTTCAAACACATTGTGTACTCACCCCAGGATGGGTTGATACCTGGGAACACGCATGAACTCTCCCCCTTGCTTTTGCTTTATACCTCTCGTGCACTTGGATTTCCAATCTTGGTTTCACTGAGCTTTTTGACAGAAATGCTCAGGCCCCAGAGAACTGGTTCACAGGCCAACACCCTTTGGGGAAAGGACATTTCATTTAAGCTCCTCCAGAATAACCAATAATTACTATTTAGCTGACGTTGGCAGGTCTTTGTAGCCCTGACATCCAGAGCATCTGAGCACGGCCAACGAGTCCTTCAGTATCACATGGAGCCCATCTGCCAGCCTGGTCCTCCTTGGCTGCTACAGCACAAAAGGCCAACACAAGTCCTCCAGCTTCGTTAGCCAAGCTCTCACTGGAGTTGAGCCACCTCAATTTTGCTCCAAGTCCAGCTTTTTGGAGAGAAGGAAGATGCTTTGGTAGAGACAGAGGAGCTGTTGAGGAAAGCACAGCTCTCCGTGCACCCACTTTGTGGATCCACTGCCCCAAGAAATACAAGATGAGGATGGACAGGACCATGTGGGACAGTAAATATCTAGCCTTTCCATCACATTAACCCAGCAGAGGATCACAGCACTGACAGGAACCTGCTGGAGGAGAGACCAAGGACCAAGTTACTCATTTCCCCTCAAAGCCTGCAGTAGGATTTGCTTTCTGGGATGATTTTTTCCACTGCTCCCCCAGGAGCCGTTTAAACTTCTGCAGCTGCTCTTACTAATGCAGCTCCTTTTTCTCACATGGTACTTGAGAGACTTTTTCCTCTAAGAAATACTTAAAAAAAATAATAAAAATCTACTGGTTCGATGGAAACAGCTGGAGTGCTCATCAAATTGCATTTTGATCCCTTTTTTTTTTTTTCCTGGAAAACAGGAGCACTGTCTCACTAGCAGCTGGGCTAGAATTACTCCCTTACTAGGGACAAACTTTCCACCACGGTTAGTGGCAAATATTCACTTTAACCTCTTTTGAAAGCCAGAAAGCATTTAACAAGGTGGGCAGAAAAAGCCACCTCCATCCATCGGGACCAAACCGGTTACCTCTGTTTCACAGGTACAAATGCAACATGAGGGTCAAGGCAGGCTTGGCTAATAGCCAGTCCACCTTTGCCAGAAAAATAAACATTGCCATCGTGCAGATTGATTTAGATGCCTGTTTTAGGAGTCGGTTGCCTCATCACCACCAGCAAGAACTCTTGGGGCTTGCAGAAACCTCCCAGCCAAGCGGTGGAGCACACCCCAGTGTGGATGTGAGATAAAACAGCACCATAAAAAGTTGGCTTCATTTTCCCTTTACGTTTGTCACGACTCTGCCATCCTGCAGCAGTTTAATTTTGGTGGCTGGGTTTTGCATACAGGGCCTTGGGGACCGAGCATAACTGGGTTTTTTTGTTTGTTTGCTTTTGGGGTTTGTTTTTTGGGGTTTTTTTGAGATCTGCAGGCAGGCTCTTTGCCTGAAAGCAAAGGATTTCCTATCAAGCCTCATCCCCTGCAGACAACTGAGCACATGCAGACCCCATTATAGAGACCAAGTCCTGGCCAAGACCTCTGTGCATCATCTGGCAGCAGAAACGCATCCTGGATGAGCTGCAAAAAGCCTCCAGTCACCGATACTCAAAAAAAAATAAAATATCACTTCCAGTTTTAATGAAATGCATTTCAAGTACCTGACTTCCAACCAAAACAGCAATAGTTGAAACACAAGAACAAGTGGTTGTCAATCAACACATGGGAAGCACCGAGAGGTTCTGGACTACATTGACCTGAACATCAGCCCTGAGGTGCCAGAAGGCTTTCCTGCCAACACAACAGCTTGCTTCCACCTGAGATCCACTGGCATGAAGGCTAACTGTTGCCAGCTACGTGCTGATATAATTTTTTTTCCATTTTCCCTCTGAAAAGCAGCAAGCACCAGCAGTTTATCCTATCAGTCCCTGCCTGCTCTATGCCCAGCAGGAGCAGAGTGGGCAGGATGCAGCCTGATGACCAAGCTCTCATCCCACACAGGCACAGCTCCAGCAAGATACCACTTCCCAGCAGGCTTATATCCCACCAGAGTCTGCTCCAGCCCCACATCATCCTTTCCCAGTGCTAAATTCTGGGGCTGGACAGTTTAGTTTCTGCTATGGAGACAGTGAGCTGAGCCAGAGCCAACTGAAGCAAGGAGGGGAAAGAAAGTATGGCCCCAAATGAGATTGTCCTCTCCTGGACCAAGGTTTAATCGCCCCATGTGCTTAAAATACACTTTGCTCATGCCAAGGTGAATTTTAACCCAGCCTCTTCCCCTCCCCTCCACTGACGTTCGCTCCCTCCCACAACCTTTTTCCATTTTTGTTTGTGCAATTGCACAATTTCCTCCTCTCTCCTGCAGGCGAAAGGGCACAAAATACCCTGAACACGTAGAACCCTGAGGGGGTTTTTTTTTCCCCCCCCTCTTCCTCCCAGTGCATCCCTGACCCAAGCCCACATCTTACCCAGCAGCTCCCCATTTTGGTGCTGTCACTGCCTTGTGTTTCCCCATCAAACCAATGCACAGAGCCTGAAAAGGGCAGCACAAGCTCCACTACATCAAGGAGATAGGATTAGATCTAATCTTGTTTATCAGCACAATTAAGGCTGGTTCTCATTCAATCTTCCTCCCTAGACTCCGGAGAAGGAAAGAAAAAGATCCAAAGCACTTGGCAACCCTGAGGAGGAATTAAAAGTTCACATCAAAGTCACTGCAGTCAGGATGAGTGTCACAAGTCAGCAGTACCTGTTTTAAATAGAAACGAGGCGTTTTCCTTCATGTACAAAAAAAAGGCACAAAATACCCATATCAAACTCTTTCATTAGACAACACCCCCATCCCTGCAACAACTGCAGCAGCACGGAAAGAAAAAAAACCCACAAAAGCCTTCCAACAGCACCAAACAAGCACCAGGTAACATGAAAGGCACCGTCTCAGAATTCAAAGTCCTCGTCGGCCATGTCGATCGCCCAGGCAAACTTCTCCCTCTGTGTCTTGTTGTAGATCTTCTCGATGGGCACCCCGAACTTCTTGCACCTGTACAAACCACAAGGCAGCAAGTGGGGACGTGCCACCCATCCCGCTCTGCTCCCACCGCTGGGGTCCTCTCCGCTCAGGGTGCAGCATCTTTCACCCCTTCAAACTCCTTTAGCCTCAAGCTCCTTCAGAAATTAACTTTGTGCTGATGAAGATATGCTAAGTGACCCCTTCTTGCCCTAAACCCAGAAAGAATAGCCTGCAAACAGTTATTTGGAGCAAGGGAAACTTTATCTTTGGATTTTGCTGGTATCTCCCAACACCTGCAGGTCTTGGGCAGGTTTCCCTGGGCAGAAATAACATTTATTCCTTTACCCCAAAGGCTCAGGCCTGTGTTTATCCCCCTCCTGACACAATCTGCACATCTCTAGAGGAGCATCTGCCCATAACATGCCCAAGACTTACCAAGCTATGCTAATCCTGGGGTCCAGGTAATTCAGCTTGGAGGTGCCCAGAGCAATCTGCTTGTTCTCCTCCTTATCTGTGGCCTGGATGTTCAACTTGGCCAGCTGCTCTTCCAGCCGCTTCAACAGCTTCTTCTTCTTCTCCACGTTGCTGAGGGCAGAGGAAGAGCAACACAGACAGCGTGTTAAAGAGGAAAAAAGCAGCAGAGATAAAATACAGAGCAGTTCTCCTGGTCTGCTGTTGCCTGGGAGCATGATGGGAAGCCAATGAAGAGTCTCTACACTCACCTGAAGTCCTTAAAGGCCTGAGCCTAGAAATACTCCAGAATGGTAGAGTCAAAGATGTCATCGAGCACTAACCTATTCCTCAAGTACTTTGGTCTGATAAAAACACTTTTATAAAAATGTTATTACCACCCAGGTTGGGCAAGCACAAAAGCCAGCATGCAGCAACGACCTTCTCCCTCAAACCCAGGCTCCACGAGCAACTCTTTCTGACAATCTGCTCTGCATCTCACCAACACAGGGCACGAAGAGAAAAGAAGGAACCTCAAAAGTAAAGTCTCTGGTCAGCAACTCACATTGGGCTCTGGGAAGGGGGTGCAAATTTGGACAGACCCCATGCAATGACTACTGCAGAGATCAGATACGTCACAATCCACCACTGAAGTGTCCCACAAGAAAAACAGGCCAGTCTGTGTATGCCCAGATCCAACCTCAAAAGCAGGGCATCCTTTACACCATGACATTTGTAGGTTAAGTCCAAGGGCTGAGGTCTTAGCATGCAGTGAGGTATGTCCTATCACAAAGGAATCCCCCTGGAGGACCTCTTTGTAATCCCACTGTTGCAAGGAACCTTCCACAAGGCCTCCATCCATCTACCAGGCTGCCACAAGGCACTTGATACTCAACATGGCCATCTCTGTTCTGATGAGCTGCACGTAGGTGTTGGACCACACCATCCCCATCTGCAGGCCCTCTCCACAGAGATCCCTCTGCCAAAGAGGATTGTAAGGAAGAGTCACTCACGCTTCTGCTTTGGCATCTTTTGTGTTTTCAAACTCCTCTTCAGCTTTTTTCAGCTCTTGCTGGGCTTCCTCAATCTGTTTCTTCTTGGCATCAATCTGTGAAGGTAAATACCAAGTCAACCCATGCTCCTGCCTTCCCTGGAGGTTTCAGCTGCCTCCCCTCTTGCCCTTTCTTCTGCGACATCGCTCTTCAATTTCTGACCAGCCCTACTCCAAAGCCAACACCTTGCTCCTGCAGCACCTGCTGGAGCTCAAGCATTTCTTAGAATCTTACTGAAAAATCCTTACAGCATGGATGCCACAAACACTTGCAGGTCTTATGTGTACACATTCCCTGAGACTGACTGGCTTGTGACAGTGATAGAGACCTCTACAAAGTCCCAAGCTCACCAGCAGAGCGTGGATAGAAGCTGAGGACCGTTTATAAAAGTAGTTTGAAGTATTTCCATAGCAGACCCATGAAATTTCAGTTGGTCCTCCTGCAAACAGCCAGATAGGAAAACCAGTTTCCTTGCTCCCAAGCCAATGGTGTTGAAGCTGTGCTGTTGCAAAAGGCACCCAGCTTGGTTCCATGACACCAAGTCATGAAAAAAACAACCCCAAACTCTGTGCCAAGTGTGCTTCATCCAGCATTTGAGCTTACTCCATCCCTCTCCACCCCTGGGTTGCTGATGTCTCTGTACTGATTAGAAAAAGGCACTAGTCCTGGTTCATTCCCTGCCATGCTTGATCAACATGATCTCTTTAGGCATCAGGTTGTCCCACCCTACCTCTCCTCATCCCTCCACCCCCTTCCCCCCCCAAAAAAAAAGATCAGAGGTGAGATCAGGTCTGGGAGCTCTCCGTTTGGTCTGTCTCACCTTGGCCTGGAGGTTTTGCATTGACTTCTCAAAGGTCTTTGGTGTAGACCTCTGATGGTTGCACAGGATGGCCACGGCTCGATTAGCTCTGTTGTAGGAGAGGAGCTTTCCCGCAACATTGTCCTCAGCTGGAAATAAATGGAAGCATCACTGTATCTTCTTTCTGGGAGTTGGGGAAGGCAGGGAACAGACCGGAACAACAGTAAGTTGTTTGTCTTTCCCATCCTTTCTCGAGGGAGGGCAATCCTGGTTGTGGAAACCAGCAAGTAATGCTGAATCGGAGGTTGTGCCTCATCACTCTCATATCCAGGGCAGGCAAAAATAATGTAATCAACCAGGAATGCAAGGAAAGAGGGGAAAAAGAAATAGTCCCATCTCAGCTATCCCTTAGACTGTTGCTGAGTGGGTAACTATTTCTCATTTAGCACGTGGCTTTTCAGTACCTAGGAGGGGCCTACAGGAAAGGTGGGGACAAACTTCTTAGCAGGCCCTGTTGCTATACGACAAGGGGTAATGGCTCTAAACTGAAAGAGTGAAGATTTAGATTAGATATTAGGAAGGAATTCCTTACTGTGTGGGTGGTGAAACACTGGCCCAGGTTGTCCAGAGAGATGGGAGATGCCCCATCCATGGAAACATTCAAGGGTCAGGTTAGACAGAGCTCTGAGCAACACGATCTAGTTGAAGATGTCCCTGCTCATGGCCGGGGGCTGGACTAGATGGCGTTTAAAGGTCCCTTCCAACCAAAAATATTCTATGATTCCATGGTTCCCAACCCACTGCATGCCCCCTTAGGTTATACAGCACCTTACAACGTGGTGCATGACCTGCCAAGGAGAGGCAAAACAGTTCTTAGGGACCCCAAGGCAATGAATGGACATCACTGAGCCCACTGGCCACACAATGCAGCTGGTGATACCACAAACACCATTAGTAACTCACCATTAGTGAGTGCCTTGAGCTGCTCCTGCAGGGTGATGGAGGCATTGTAAGTCCTGAACACTTTGGCGCTCAAACCATCCATCAGGCTCTGGAGGTATTTGTTCACAATGGATGTCTGGAGGAAGGAAGATAGGACAGAGTTTGGAGTGGGGAAGGAGGAAAGAACAAGCAGAAGCCAGGACAACAAAGCACTTGCTTTTCAATCATCTTCAGCCTAAGTAATCAAATTAGGCATTAAATCTGTCATAGTTTGCAGATCCACTCATTGGGTCAGGCTCTCATCTATCAAGAACTGGCACAAATTCCACCTAAACCCACACAAAGAATTTCTCCAGAAGTCAACAATTTCTACCCATCTACCTTCAAGAGGACACATCTCGCATCCAATATCCCATCTTACATATATCACATCTGATAACTCTGTTCTATGGAACACATGGGGCTGCAGTTGGACTGGAAACTGAGGATGTTCAGACTTCATCTAGGGTTTGGAGGAAGCCTTACTTGTACCAAGAAAGCCTACCACAGATAAATCCTACATAACCAGAGAGAAGCAGCCTCTTCAGAGGAAAAATAGGCAAATGGCTTTGTAGGGGACACAGGTAGAGGGGGATGATGGGTGGCAACATGCCATCTCCCCTGCTGAGGAAGAGGAGGGAGGATGTTTTTGCAGGGGAGTAGCTTGGGAGGAAAGGCTGCAGCACATTTCTCCAGCACCTCTGTGCTCCACCACACCAGCTTCTCACACTTCTGCTGAGTGCTGGCGAGGTGCAGAAGCGACAAACAGCTTAGGTTTTGACACCTCCAGCAACACCCCAAGCAACACGTGCGTGGGCAGGTCTTCCCAGGCTAAAAAAAAACCCACCCAAGCAGATGAGTTAGAGGAGGGAAGGAGCAGAAAGCCACCTCCCTAGCAGGGACACAGGTTAGTTGTGGGTGCAGGCAAGCAGCCAAGCCTACATTCAGAGAAGCAGAGATGCTACCGGCGCAGAAAGAGGATGGAAAAGAATATCACAGCATCCCAACAGGGTGTTCAAACAGTTCCAGTGGTGTCTATGGATGGGGAGATAGGTAAAACCAGAGTAAAGGATGACACTGATGCAGCACCACGGGCTGGAGCCTGCAGGTTGGACAGGGGTGTCACAGCTTCTACTCCTTCTGGACTACCAGTGCTGTTTCGAAAGCTTAGAAGTGACAACTCACATTAAGCCTGTCAAAGAGGTCATCTCCTGGGTCCTTGTTCTTCATGAACAGCTGCAGGTTCTTGAACACCTAAAGAGAAGGAAAGGATGGCCCCAGTCAGGGACAATGAGCAAATTCCTTCCAGACATCTCCCTCATCTCCATCTGCCTCCTCATCCAGACAGACCCTGATTCAGACTCATGTATTACACATCCTACCACACCACCAACCTTCTCAACTTCAAGGGCTGCCACTGGGACCTCAAAGCCACTGGTGCTACAGGCTGTTTTCCCCCCCATCTCTGCTATCCCTGGCACTCCAGTTTCTCCACAAACACAATTAAAATCATCTCTTTCATGAGCAAAGTGGTTTCTCCACAAACAATTAAAATCATCTCTTTCATGAGCAAAGTGAAAAAGAAAACATTAATGAGGACAGTTCAAGCCCTAATGCCCTCCAGTCAACTGAGGATGCTTCAGCAGGAGGCAGGATTTCTCTCTCATGGTTCATCAGCTAGAACAACCTTGAAGTCGCTACCCCAAAGTTTCTCTCCCTTCTCCAGGGCAGGGTCAGCATCTGTGTGTCCCCATCACCCAGCATTATTGTATCCCACGTGCACACTGCCATCGTGGTGTTAAAGCACAGGAGGCATCTTTGCAACAGGTTTCAGATGCAGATTTGGGACTGATGACCACCGAGTGGACTGAGACACCCAACTAACCCTGCACCAACTTGCCATGCTGGCCACTGCCTCCGTTTCTGCCCCACTTACCAGCTTCTCCACTGACACTTTGTTGTAGTAACGGATGGAGTCTTTCCCCAGGAAGTCAAACTCCACCACGTGCTCCTGCCCATCCAGCTTGGGGTGCAGTTTGATGTGCTCCACGCGCAGGGAGCAGCAGCCAACTGTGTCAGCAGTCTCCCCTTCCTCCTTCTCATTGCCAGCTCGCAGGGCCAGCTGGAAGGAGACAATGAGTCATCCATCCCACCCCACCTCAATCCCCCTTTCCAAGGTTATTAGAGTGGATGTAGACACCAGGAAGGGGGGGGAAAGAAAGCTTCCTCAGAACAGTGCCTCACTGATTGGCTGCTGGGACCCTGGTGGAAACCAGTGACCACCTCCAGCAGGAGATCATTTCATTGGTCAAAAAAAAAACAACCCTAAAATATCCCCCCAGAATAAACCTATCCAATGCCCAAGGTGGGGTGTGTTTGCCATCATGCAGAGACAAATGCAGGTGAAGTCCAGGAAGGACAGTACAGCTCCTGCACTGCCATGAATCCCATCCTCAACACAAGCATCACTAGATAGTAGGAGTCACCATCCTCCATGATCATTGCCATCACACAGAGACAAGGTGAAGTCCAGGAAGGACAGTGCAGCTCCTGCACTGCCATGAATCGCATCCTCAACACAAGCATCACCAGATAGTAGGAGTCACCATCCTCCATGATCATGGCCTGATGCCCCATGTGGAACATCCCTGGTTAGTACAATCAGCAGACACCAAAAAAGCTGTGGTGAGGTTTGGGCTTGGTCCAATCTACCCAGGGATGGGGGACCAGGGGGTCAGGGTGAGGCTAACAGATACCTTATCAATGAAGTAGAGAGCCACTGCTCTTTGCCGCTTCTTCATCTCCTTGGACTTCCAGTCGGCTCGATACTGAGCACGGATTTTGTGAACGACACCCTTTAAGCGCCGGGCTACCTCATACTTCTGCCAGTCTTTCTCCCCCTGGAAAAAAAGAGGCTAAAACTCAGTGCCTCATCTTCCTTCTGCCTCTACCGGTCTGACCCTGTTCTGGGAACACCTCCAGCATCTAAACACTGCTCAAAACCCATTGTTTCCTTGAGGAAAAAAATCCATGAAGTGGAAAAATCAGAGCAGAAACAGCTCATCTAGTGTTTCTGTGCCCTCTGCTGGTTGTGCTGGACTTGGCCAGGATCCCAGGTCTGAGCTGCTCATAGTCTGGAGGTGTCCTCCACCACCCAGCACACAGCAAGTGAGGAGCCAAGTGGTCAAGCTCTGCATGGCCATGGCCTCAGTTGCTTGGAAACCACTAACGTGGATTGACACAATGCACTTGCTCAGTTGCATCCAGTGTCCTTATTTGCCTTGAAGACTGGAAAGAGGTTTAAATCATCTTTCCCTCCCCACAGCATTCACTCTCTCCCTCCCATGGCACTACAGATGGTGATCACATCTCCTCCTACCCTAGGTTTACCAGTATAAATTAATTCAGCCCCATAGATTCTGGTCCTTGTGGACCCTCTCAGCCCCTGCCTGGCTTTCAACAGCCTTTCCATGACACCACAAGTGCCAGGATGACTCTGCCAGTAGTAATCCATTCCCTGGAAAAGGCTTCATGCTTCACATTCATCTCCATCCTTTTTCCCCTCACCAACTTTTTCCCTCACCAATTGGTGTGCCAATTAATTTAGTTTACTCCCTTTTTGGGGGGGAAAAAGTATTATGTTTTTGTTAATGTGCCACATCTCTGCTTTCCCTCGGCCCTTCCACCTGACAAAAAGCCTATAGTCCAACAGGCAACAGCTCTGCCTGGACAACAGCATCATTCCAACCTTCAGCTTGGAGCTGGGGTTCAGCATGATGTACTTCAAACAGTTCTGGATGTTTTCTGTCCACGAGGCCAGCCAGGTAACTGTGTTGTCGAAGCGCACCTCCTTCCACTTGTGCCCTTCTGGAGGCTCTGGGATTTTGGAGTCCCTGTGGGCAGAAGCAGGGTTACAGCCCTCAGGTCATGATGAAGCAAGAGGTCATCAGCTCAACTGCTTCTTCAGAGTGAGCCAAAGATGGTCACCCCATCATAGCATTACTTACAGAAAACATATAGCCCACCCAAAATTGCTCCACAACATGATTATGTCTTTGGGTGCTGGGCACAACAGGAGAACTTGTTGGGCTGGTGAGGAGTGCTTTGAATAAAGGCTACAAGGTCTTCATGTGGGTGCTTTAAGACCAACCCAACTCATGTAACTTAGAGGGCAAACACTCTTAACCCAATCACTGCTTTTTCCTCCCTCCAGTGAGTATCCTGATGTTTCCAGCCAGCACGAGGGAGCCATAAAATGAGAAGGAATGGCTCGTTTAGAAGAGGAGCACAGAGGGAGGAGTACAGAGTTGTCCCTTCTTCAGAGAGGCCATAGGAACACTGTGGTGTTTGCAGTTGACGTCAGGTGAACAGCGTGGGCACCAGTGAGAGATGGGAGCTCCTGACCAGCTTCCCAGCCACTGTACATCCACAGAGAAACTAAAAAAAGTCAGATCTAACTGCAAAGCAGAAGGTGACCAGGAGGCAACAGAAGAGGGTGTGCAAACACAGTGATTGTAGGAGACAGTAAAACCCCATGGCAATTCCAGGTAGAGATGTCCTGTTCACCCTACTCCCAAAAGCAGCCCCACAAACTCAGCTCTTCCCATGGCAACTCACTTGCTGCAGTTGATGATAACATCTTCTGGCATGACCCTCTTCTTCAGCATGCCCATTTTGGGGTGGTCACCACGGCCACGGAAAAGCCCCGGTGGTTCTGTTTTGAAGTTGCCTATCTTCTCCCGGTGCCCATCAAGGATGCAGTACCCATACTCCTCCTGGATCTTATCTGCCTCCTCCTTCAGTTTCTGAAACGAGCACCACGCCACCATCATCCCACAGGACAAAACCAAACCCCCTTGACTCGTGCCTGCCCATCACTACCCTCCCTTCTCTAGAGAAGGCAAGGCTAGAAAGGGTTGGAGGAAGACATGAGCATGGGTCCAAGCCCACTCCCAACAAAAGGCTCATCTCCACCCACTTTGCAGACCCTCACAGTGATGCTGTCCCAGCATGATACACTGATGGAACAAGTCTGTGTGCCAGCAGCCCCTTAGCAAGGTCCACCATCCTCTGGACATGGCCTGAGGATGACTGGTACCCTGCAAAGCCATGAAACATGCAGCATCTGCAGATAAACGTAACAAATGGGGGCGTGTGATGATAATGGAGACAGAGCAGGCCAAAGAGGTACCAGGTCAGAGCATAACACCACATAAGGAGAGAAGCAGGAGTCAAAATACCCCAGGCTGGTCCCAAAACACATCAGCCAGTCCCAGATGTCATGGGAAACAGTCCTCACCTGCTTCTCCTCTTTGGGGAGTGCTTTCCGTGCCTCGCTTTTATCCACAAAGTACTTGTGGATCTCCCTGAAGTCACACTTGTCCAGGTCCTTGATTATCTCCTGCTCCTCCGAGGTCATCTCCTGAGCAAGAGATGAGAGGGGTTGGGTGAAACCAGGAGGCAAGACTAATTCCATACAAAGCTGCTGCCTACGCCTCTCCTTCACAGAAAAGGAAATAGAGACACACATGCCAGTTCTTCAGAAAAATCAGAAGGAAACAGCCACCCCCAGCCATCCTAACCACATCAACCAAGGGTAGACAAAGCTCCCACGGCGCCCACAGGGACTGCAGAAGCAGCCCCAAAGGTATCTGAGGACACATCAGCTTGCCCTAGTAGAGGTCTTGCTGATATTTGGGGACTCAGCCAGGGTGCTGAGGGACCATGCGGTGAATCGTTCAGAGGGACACATCTCCCAAACTGTTTGTGAAGCTGTTTGCAAGCCCCAGCACCTACTTTTTAGGAGCATCACTAAAATTCAGAGGGAGCTTAAGTGCCAGTGTGAAGTCCTCGAGGAGGCCGCAGACAGCGAGCCCCAGCCCAAACCCACAAGAAGCAAGGAAATAAATCATATCATTTATAATCATATGATTGTGAGATTCTAACTAAAGAACTAAGCCACAAAGAAACCTCATCCCTTCCATCCCACACCACAGCAGAGGGTCTGTCTGGAGATGACAGGTTTAATACTGAGGATGGACCAGCAAGGAAGCCCTCGCAGGGAAGGTACCTTCCTCCAGTCATTGAAGAAGTTGTTCTGGAAGATCTCCTTGGTCGTGTATTCATGATCGAGCATTTTGGCATAGAAGGTGGCAATTTCCTCCGTGGCCAGGCTCAGCTTCAGGGGTTTGCCTAGGAAGAGAGAGGACCTTTAGCATCAGTTACGGGGATAGCCCAACCCTGCAGCCCCAGACAGTTGGTCAGTGAGTCCTCGTGCTCACCACAGCGCCAAAACAGGGACAAGGGGTGAGAAGAGACATTGGCAAGGCTTCAGCACCCCCCTGCACCACATCTGCAGATCAACACCCAAAGTTCTTGGCAGATCAGGATGCTGCTGCAGCCCATCTGCAAATCACACACTTCATTTTCTTTGCCAGAAGAGTGAAAAATCCTGATTTATGTTAAGGTCACTGAGCCAACGTGGCTTTCAGCAGCCACCATGCCATGATGTGCCCCAAATTAATGACTCCACAGGACATCACCGAAAGGTTTGCTTTCTCACCATGATCCCACTTGGAAAGGTTTCATCTCAAATCCTTTCCTGGAGCAATCATGGGAAGCTCAAAGCTGAGATTCGTGCAACAGATAGAGATCCAAGAGCCTCTCATGGCTGTCCAGTGGGTCTTGCATCACTTCTTGGAGATGGCAAAGCCAAAGTTCTCTCCTGAGCTCTTTGCCTAGAGCAATGAGGTTCAGTGAAGCCAAGGAACACCCTCCACTCCTCCAAAGAAACCAAGACTTTGCAAAAGCTTTTCTAGGTACGCTGCAGGAAAAGCACCCTGAAGAGCTCCAGGGGATGGTTCAATCCTGTCTGCACCAGGCACTCTAGTTTTTGGGCTTCCTGACCTCCACCTGAACTGCAGGGCATGGTGGGTCACAACCTTACAGTGGTCCCATCACAACCTACATACATCAGCTCACCTGTGGGTCCTTTCCTACTCAGGCTTGTTGCCTGTCCACAACCACTTTTTCATCCAGGAACAAGCAAAGAAGCCAACATCACCCAAGATCCCACCATCCCAAATGCACACAACACACAGATGGGTCTCCAACAGCTCAGAGGTCCAAATCCTATGCAGGACTACATAGAGCAGCCAGGGCTGCTCCTCCTCATAGATGGAAAAGAAAAAAAAAAAGTCTGACAGCCCCATCGATGTCCCAGCAGTGCCACCTGGTGACAGCGTTGCCAGACACCAAATTCCTCCAAATTGGCCATTTTTTTCCTCCTGTAAAAACCCCACAAGGAACAACAAGTCCTAGTGAGAGGGCTGAGGAGGTCCAAGACCCCAGGTGACTGCGGTCCCCTCTAATCTGCAGCATCCTTTGGCCAAGCCCCAAGGTCCTTCTTGTCTCCTCCCCTCGATCCATCAAGAAAACAGCTCAGAGAGCAGGGAGAAAACAGCTCAGAAGACACGGTGGGAAACCAAGGAGGACAGCAGAGACCTGGATCTGTCCTGCCAATCTCTCAACCCCTTCACTGATGCACTGAGTTACTGTAAGGCAACATGTGGCACCCCTGGGGACAGCATGGGGAGCAGTGACCAAGAGCTTGGAGAAATCCAGCCAAACCCTGCAATGTCTTAGAGGACAATTGATGCACTTCTTCCCCTCAAGAAACTCAGGGTCCAGCCCCACCACCGCATGTCCTGCAGCCAAAAGAGGCTGTGAGAAGAGGTGCAAGTCCCAGAGCCACACATGGCTGTGTTATGGCACCCTAAAACCAGCTGCAGGAACCCTCACCTTGTCCCACGATGCTCTGCTTGGAGAGGACACATAAAGCACCCTGCAACTGTCAGGGGCTCGTTAGCTCCAATAACCCCACAACTCCTACCAGGTGCAAAAACCTCCAGATTTAACCCACAGTTCAGGCTTTATCCAATGGGATATTTAGGTCCTTTAATAATTTGTGGTCTGCAGAACTTCCACCCCCACCACCCATACAAGAAAAGATCTCTTTGGCCAGGCAGAAGACAAGTCCACATACCCCAGGTCCCATCACAAGGTGGACCTACCATCGTAGTAGAACTGTACATCATCAGGCAGCGGTTCGTAGAGGGGGGCAAAGTAGGGTCCTCGGTGCTCCAGCTGCGTCCACTTCACCCCATCTTCTTTCTTCTCCTCTTCCCACCTGAGACAGATGCAGAGAGACTCATGAGACCATCCCCACCCTGGAGGTCTGGGACCTTCTCCCGAGGTCACATCAGGAAGACGCCCTGCGAGCAGCAAGGTTGCCCCAAAACCCGGGTGAAACCTTGTCATCTCTGCTTCTGCCTCAGTTTCCCCATGCTTTCAAACAAGGCAGGCTGGGACATAACTCTGAGCGTGTCCCCTTGAGACACCTTTCCCTGTGCGGTGACATGGGGAGAACAAAAGGATGGATGGGTCAGTCAAATCTACAGGGACAAGCACTGAGAACCCACTGCTGAGCCACAAAGGTTGCTCAGTTGGCACCAAAGAGGCTGCAGGGGCTGGAACACTCATCCCTTTCCTCCCCAGACATCACTGCATTTTATTTTTTAAAGAGCACACCAAAAAAAAAAAAAAAAAAGCTCCAGAGGAGGAGCTCACACCACATCACGTTCCTAGCTAGGAGAACATCACTCCAGACTACTTACACCTAGGATCTTAAGGCAAATAAAATCTGAGAGCACCTCTCCTCACTGTAATTAGGATTTTCAGGTCACCACAAGGCTTAGCTGAGAAATAATTAAAAAAAAAAAATTAAAAGGGGGGAAAAAAAATGAAAAAACCCACCCTTAGGTGGGTTAGGAGCAGAGGAGCATTCCTTAGGAGCAGAGGAATGACATTTAAAAGAGAGAATCCAGATCAGGGGCTGGAGAAGCCTGTGCTGACAGAAGAGGGATCTGCACCCTGCGGCTCAGCCAGGCAGAAACTCGCCCTTTAACCCCAGCATCACCGGGAAAAGAAGGATTGCTGGGAAAACACAGCAGGATTTCACCCCGGGGAACGAAAAAAAACCAACAAACCACCCTGTGTTTCTTGTTGAGAGGTGCCCCGGAAGTATTTCTGACCTTTCTCCCGCCGCACAGGAAGGGAGGGGGGGTGGAATAAATCAAAATCTCATCCAAAGGTGCATTGTGCCAAGAAAACACAGGAAGGAAATAAAAAAAAAAGATAGATAAAGAAAAAAAAATATCAAAAATCTATAGAAAACCTGGGTGAAAGCGTCCCAGAGCTTCAGGGGTGTTTTGTGGGATGTTGGAATGGCTGTGATTCTCCTCCCGGACCTATAAAATCCCCCCATCCCGGCAGAGCATCACCCACACTCACCTGCTGCAGCCCCCCGACCGTGACCGGAGGCAAAGGGGGGTGAGCTGGGGGTGAGGGACCCCACGGCTGAGAAACGAGGAGGCAAGACGCCGGTACATGCCACCGGCCACCCGGAGGGACAGAGAAGCTGGTGGAGGATGTCCAAGTCACCCCAAGCATCCTGGCCCTGGCACCTCGCTACCCACCGGGGCATGGCGGTGGTAGCCAAAGCATGGCCATGACAAGCCACCACTGGGTCCAAGAAGTCCAGGTTGTGGCACTTCCCCAAGCCCCACGGCAGCACAGACTTATGGGAAATGTAGTCCTGCACGTGTTTTTCAGGGCAAAACTGCTGCAAACCGAGCTGATACTCCTACCTACCGGCCTCTCGCCTCCGTGCCGGGTTCCAGCCCCCCCAACAAGGCATTATTGAGCAAAAAAAGCCACAGAGTCCCACTTTTCATGCCACCCTGTGCCCCCACAAGAGCTGATCTGATGGTCCAGGCACCCACAGGCATCCCCATCTGAGATAATGACCTATCAGCTCCCCATAACCCAGGTTTGCAACAGGCTCCAAAGCATCCTGTCCCCTAAATGCTCCTCCTCTGCCCCTGATATTGGGGTGTTCTGGAAGAAAGTGACACCAAGTGGCTAAAGCCACCACTCTCTTCCACCTCAAAAAAATACAGCCTCCATCAGCCTCGCTCATACACCCTTTCCCAACGTTCTCCTACCAAAAAGCTTGCCTGGATCACCCAAAAACTGCTACAAAGTGGAAAAGAAAAATAAATTGCAGCTCCTTTATATCCTCTACAACTCCCTGATATGGCTCCTGCTGTCCTGGAAGCTGTTTTATCACAGAGGGTTGTGGGGATCACCTCCTTCCACCAGGATCTCCCTTCCCCGGCTGGGCACCAGCAAAGCCACTTCAGGAGGAATATATTTTGATTAATCCATTATAAGAATTAAAAAAAAAACTATTATACAAATACTATTTGGTATTCAGGACCTCACATTATCTCCCACCCCAAACCTATCATACAAATACTATTTTGTATTCAGGACCTCACATTATCTCCCACCCCCTTCCTCCTGCTAAGAGGGCCAAGTTCAAGGCTTAAGAAAAATACAGCAGAGCAGCTAAAAATAATAGTAAAAAAGAATTTTCACGCTTTTACCTTAAGAAATAAAACTAAAACCCCAATTGCACCAGTGTTAGACCTGCCCACAGGCCAAAGGAACAAAGGACACTTACCATTTCCACTTGTTTCCTGCCTCTTCTTTCTTTTCTTCTTTCTCCTGTTTAACCTTTTTGTTGTTCTTTTCTTCTCCTTCTTCCTTAGATTTCCTTTTCCGGGTTTTTCCTGGGGTCTTCTCTTCTTCAGTCTTCTCTTCACTCTTCCTATGCTCCTCTTCGTTTTCCTCCTTTGGCTTTTTCTCCTTGATTTTTCGCTTTTTCACTTTCCCTGGCACATCTCCCTTCCCTGCCTCCATTAGACCTACCCACAGGCCAAAAGAACAAAGGACACTTACCATTTCCACTTGTTTCCTGCCTCTTCTTTCTTTTCTTCTTTCTCCTGTTTAACCTTTTTGTTGTTCTTTTCTTCTCCTTCTTCCTTAGATTTCCTTTTCCGGGTTTTTCCTGGGGTCTTCTCTTCTTCAGTCTTCTCTTCACTCTTCCTATGCTCCTCTTCGTTTTCCTCCTTTGGCTTTTTCTCCTTGATTTTTCGCTTTTTCACTTTCCCTGGCACATCTGCCTTCCCTGCCTCATCCTCCTCCACCTCCTGCCCAGCCTCTGCCCTCTGGGTCTCTCCCCATCCTTCATCCCCTCTCTCATCCATCTCCTCCTCCTTTACTCTTTTTCCATCCTCACTTCCCTTTCTCCCCCCATCTCCTTCCTCCAGGTCCTCTCCTATTCCTTTCTCTCTTTCCTCATCTGTCTTCTCCAGTGTTTGCTCCTCTTCAAGCATTTTTTCCTTCTTTGTTTTCTTCTTCCCCACCTTCTCTACCCCCTCTTTTTTCACCCTCTTTTGCTTCTCTGCTTTCCCCTTCTCCTCTTTTTGCCTCCCATCACCCTGTCCCTGGGTGCTGCTGCTCCCTCCCTTGGCTCTGCCCTGTCCCCTTGCCCGTTTCCTGCCCTCATCTGCAACCTCCTCCTCCTCCTCGATGTCCTCCATCACATCCCTGGGGCTTTCCTCAAATCCATCCCTCTTGCTCCCTCTTTTTCGCAGCGCTCCCTTTTCCTGCTGCTTCCTTTGCTTCTTCTCTCTTCCTTTTTTCCCTTTTGAGTCTTGGGTATCCCCTTCCTGCTGTGGAACTGGGGTGTCCAGCTCCTTTTCCTCACCCTCCCTCAAAGTGATGACCCCCACATCCATCTCCAAAGCCTCAGGTTCTCCAGAGAGGGATGCAGCCCCACCAGCAACACCATCGTTTGGCTTTGGGACCTGTGGGAAGAACCCAGAAGAGAAAATAGGTGGAATCTGGCAATTATCCCAAAGCCCAGATGCTCAAAAGGGGTGCTAAGGGATACACTCCATACAGAATTGAGTCTGGGGGGGTGACAGTCCCCCCTGACTTTCCTACCCCAACTCCAGCCTTGGTCGCTGAGAGCTGCCATCCGGCCGTGGGTCCTGCTCCCTGAGGTTTGAGCTGCGACCTACAACAAAAGCACAACCAACCACTTCTCACCACATGGGTGAGCAGCAGCCTGGACCTCTTACCTGCAAAATTTGGGGATTGCTCCCAAAGAAGCCCTCATTTCACGGAGGTATCCCAAAGCAGCAGTGACTGGACCCCATAGGAGGACGGCCCCAGGTTGCAGCTTAGGGGATGAGGAAGCTCAACTGAGCAGGACCACAAGGTCTTCCCAAGCAAGAGTCCCCAGAGACACCTCTGCCCAGAGAAGGGAACAGAATTTGCAGAGTTTCGAACCACCAACAGAAAGCAGGACAGAGATGGCATCAGGCTGAGCATTGTGGACACACTAGAGGAGAAGACCTTGTGATGGGACACATCAGGACAGGTTCCCCCACTCCCCTCCCAAGAAGGCAGCCTGAACATCGGTACAACAGGGATGGATGCAGCCTCATCAGTGCAATGAGCTGCAGGGCTGAGAACGTTCTCATCCATGACCTCCACCATCAACAACATGGGTGGGAATGCAGGAACGTTTCCCTGGTCAGCAAA
The DNA here is from genome assembly GCF_001431845.1 of Calidris pugnax. Lineage (NCBI taxonomy): Eukaryota > Metazoa > Chordata > Aves > Charadriiformes > Scolopacidae > Calidris > Calidris pugnax. The sequence continues at coordinate 30,078,053 of NW_015094509.1, forward strand.
GAGGTCAGGTGAATTTGGGGGATTTCTGTGGGACTTGCAAACATTATAAAGCACTGACCTGTCCCTATAAAATACTTTCTCCCAAGGCTTCTTCTCCAAACCAAGCAGGGAGATGGGAACCTCATCTTTAAGTTGCTCATGTTCCAGAAAAGTAAAGCAAGAGAAGAATAGCAAGCAGAGCCTAAACCAATCCAGATTGAGCCTAGATCTCCACAGGCTTGAGGTGAAACTTGGAACTGTCCCTGTTGGATCATGGCCACGTCCCAACCAAGTGAAATGCCCGCCAGGCTGCAGAGCATAACACCCCCAGCTTGTGATCAGCACCACCACAAAAAAACACCCCAATTTATCCAGGCCAGCAGGTCGGGGCAGAAGGTAAAAAGCAACCAGAGCCACATTCCTCCAGACCATGCCAGGTGAGCTTGGAGCTGAGCTCAGGCCCTTGCACCAAGCCCATGGGTCTGACCCCTTTCCCTGCTCCGTGCACCCCAAAGCATTTTGGAAACATGGCCAACTGTCCCAGTGTCACGCAGGAAGGAGCTGGGAAACCAGGTTTCTCCATCCAGGGAGGATGGTGGCAGCTCTCCTGAACATCCAGGTGAGCACAAAGAGCCACAATTCCTGCTTTTAGCCAAAAGATCCCACAGACATAGTTTCCGCAATGAAAAGGGAGATTTTTTTTTGGCCCTTTTCTAACAGATCATTTAGGGTGATGTTAAATTACCAGGCTGTGGGACAGAGTGACTCAAGGCTCAGGAAAGCCTTCAAGCCCACTTGGGATGGAGGCAACAAGTTCTCAGAAAAAGAAAAATAATAATAATAGGGGCGGATGCTTTTTCCACGGAGCCGGAACACACATTAGAAAAATAATAATAATAATAATAGGGGTGGCTGCTTTTTCCACGGAGCCGGAACACACATTACACAATCTCCACTAAACTCATTAGGGCAAACAGCCCGGCAAAACATTCTCAGCCCTTCCAATCTCATTAGCAGCCCAGCAGATCCATGACTCAGAAGGCAAAGTCCTGCCACCTCTTTGGGATCGGCTCCTTCCCCAAAAGGCCTTATTAGAGGCCTCTCGCTGGACATGAAAGCCCCTGCCTCTAAGAGGCAGAGAGGATTAGCCGGCTACGGGACAGCTTTATGAATTCAACTTCCTATCTCTGCCCAGATCTAGGATGGGACAAGAAAAAGAAACACCCTTTTCCCAGGCTTTGTGAGGCTGGTTGTCCCCACCAGCGCTTCCCCACCACCTAGCTCCGTATTTATGTAGGTATGTGCACCCGAGCGATCGCACCCTGCTGACTCAAGCATCCTTGGGGAGGTTGGATGGGGCCAGGAGCCTCCCTCTCCACCCTCAAATCCCAGGATGGGGCCTTAAATTCCATCCGTGATGTTTTTGGCAAGCTTTAAGGTCACTGAAGGCACCAGGACATGGCCAAGCCGCCCAGTGAAGGCATCAGCAGCAGGGTGGGCTCAGTGATACAGGAGGGAAAACCAAGCCTGTGCAACCTCACAGCAAGAGGAGAAAGGACTAATTTCCAGTTCTCTGGGCAAAAAGCATTGAGAAAGTAGCTCAACTTACCTTGAAGAGTCTTTCAGCCCCACTGATGGCCCTTGGTGGAGGGTTGATTCGGTCTGAAAGATATTAACAGCATTGATCTGGGAAATGTTAGCTGACATGGGTACTCCAACAGCAGTGTCACCCCCAAGCAGCCATCCAGCCCCTGAGATGGCAGCCAACCAGGCCACAGTACCCACGTCCCATTGACATTGTCTTGCCCTTCCTCAGCCACCTTAGCTAGAAACCAGGAGCACAAAGCAGCTGACTTTTCCCAAGCATGAGGAGAGCTTTGAGGTTTTATGGGGTTGGGAAATCCCTGTCTTAACTTCCAACAGCAGTGAAAAGGTATTTTTAGAGCAAATACATGACAACGTTCACCCTTCCTCAACCCCCTCCTCACTAGATGTGTTGCTGCTATCGGGAACACCAGTCCAGAAGAGCAGAAGGGACAGGAGGGCTCCAAAACAAAGATGCATCAAATGACAGCTTACATACATCCACACCAGATTGGTCCTTAGAAGATTAAATGACCCTTGTAGCAGATGGTAAGGGGGAAAGAGGGGTGGGGGGCAAAGCCATGGGGTGAGAAATACAAGGGTGAACAGAGGGCAAGGAAGAGAAGGTCAAGGAGAATGAAGCAGCAAAGCATAGGGAGAATGGGGACAGGACCTAGGAAGAAAAATAAAAACAACCTCAGAAGGGACTCTGAGCCCTAAGAGCTGATCCGTGGTGGCCACCAGAAATATTATCACACTGTTTGTACACTTGTTTTCAAAGCTGAAGCCAGGTTCTTCTGCTCCTGGCCATGCAAGGCTACATCTAACCACGCAGCACCCTGAAACCCATCCCAGCTTCACCCAATGCTTGCCAAGCATCGAGGCTCTCGTTAGAAATTCTGACTTCCCCGAGTTTCTCTTCCAAAGGCTTTCAAGGGAGGCCAAAAACCACACAGAGGTGTTTTTTTTTTTTCTTGAAAGCTGCTGCTGAGAAGCTGCTGGGTTCACTCATTAAGAGGGGGGGAAACCTGAGTTAATTATAGGTTGGTTATGGCAATATACACTTTCGTTCCCTGGGAATACGCCTGCTCTTGTATTCACAATCCTCCAGCCACTGTCAGAAATCAGGTTGGTGAATTCAAGAGCAGACAGCCACGATCTTCCAAAAAAAAAAAAAAAATTCCTGCAAATTCCTGGTCTTTGCACCAGGAGCATCAGCAACACCAGGACACCGACCACAGGGACCCCTGAGGTGGGTTTCAAGGCTGCAGATCTGATTGCATCCACCCAGGAGAGTTTGCTGACATTTCAGATGCTGCATGAGGGATGGAGACTCATCACAGGGAAGAGAAAAAGCATCTCTGATGGTTTTAGACTCCAAGAGGAAAAGTACAATATGTTAATGTGGGCAAAACAAAACGCAGGGGAAAAATCAGCCAGGATCTGTGCTCTCCAGCATCATCTCAAGAACAGTGGTAAAGACCAAATGCCTCAGAAAGGGCCACCATCAGGATGAGACCAACCCCAAACTCATGCTTAGGAAGCGATGGAGTCACCCATGCCCTGGTGCTCCCCACTATTGCCAGTTCATGCTCCTGGCCCAACACCAAAATGTGACTGATTCCACCCCAATGCCACAGAACATCTGGGCTTCACACAATTTATTCTTTAATTCAGCCCCTTTTAGGGGCTTGCACACCAGCACAAGTTGTAGGACACCATCCTCATGGGTCCCTCGAGAGGAAGCCACATGGGTGCTCCTTAGTCTTTCGCTGCAGAGACCACCACATACCAAACAAGATGCATCTTCCTCCTCTGCTTGGATCCCATCCCTCAGGCTCGAGCCAAGACCTCTCCCTTCTGCAGCCTCTTGCTTCAAAGAGCTTCTTGGCCAAAGAGGAGGGAGAGAAAAAACACAAGTTATTCCCAAATAAAAAACTTTTTTCGATAACCAAAGCAGCCCAAGAAGAGTAGAGTTAGACATGATGCTCCCGTGCACGACTAAGGTGAACCCAGATGGGGAACCCCAGCATGGGGGGCACAAAGCCCCATTGATGCCATCTCCTCCCTGGTTACCACCATCAGCCCTTCCAGCCAAGGAGGTACCTGCTGATGATGTTTTCCTGCAGCGGTTTCTCCTTGACCTTTGGTGATTTCTTCTTCCCTTTTACCACAGGGGGCTGCGTGTCAGGACAGAAGAAAGTTCATTCACTGGGTCTGGTGCCCACAAAACATTGGGGACAGTCATAAGGCTCACCCCAATGGCTGGGCATGGCAAGGGCTGTCTGGTACCTGCACCAAGCATGGTGTTTCCTCCAGATCCCTCTTTGCAGCCTTTTTCCTGGGTGCCTTTGGTACCTCCTGCCCCTTCCCCAACTCGCTCTTTCGCTTCCTGGGGACAAGAGCAAATTTGCTTTCTTGAGGCCAAGCGGGCAATACCTGCAGCAAACCCCTTGGTGGTGGCAAGAAGCCACGGCATGATGCCACACTACCCAACCCTCATGTCCAGGAGCATCAAAAACGGGCTCCCAAAAGGAAATTTGGACAGATTTCCCTGCTGACCACTTTAGAGCTGAGCTGCCCCAACAGAGCCAGCTGCAGCAAGTGTGAGAACGTAATGCTGGAGGCCCCCCAAAACCCCCTGCCATGCCACATAGTACCTACCTACTACTGGTCTTTGCCCCACTGGCCCTTGAGACCCCCATGGCTCCGTCATCCACCAGCTCTTCAAGACGTGATATGGGGTTAAGTCAGTGTCCCCAAGGATGGTCACTGCAACAAGATGGAGATCTGAGAGCAAAACTGGGGAGCTACCAGAGGACACCCCAACAGATGCTCGCTCCACAGATCAACCCTGAAGCCTAGAGCTACCCATAGGGTCAAGCTCAGCTTGAATGACTTAAGTAGAACATCAGATGGAAAAGCTCTGAGCTCAGGAACTGAATTGCTGATAGAGATGGTAAAAATAAAATTGCTGCCAAAATAAAAGGAAAGCCCCTTCCCATAATATAGGAATTCACAGCTCCAGGTACATAGATAGAGGTTGTGTGCTGGGGTGGATTTGCACCCAGGGTAGGCAGCAATTTATTATCCAAGCCCTAGGTACATCATGACAATGGAAAATATTTTTTTTTAAAAAAAAACAACAAAGAAACAAGAGAAAAATGGAGATATTGACCCTCCCCACAAAAGCAGGCAGCTGGGCCACCATCACCCAGCTATTACCTCTCTTGTCCTTCTCATGTCTGGAGGAGCCAGACCCCCCCGGCCCCAAAAACTCAACTCCTCCTGGAAAGTCAAGGCCTCAGATAACGCAAGAAATAAAGATCATATTCAAACAACACGAAGATGGTCCCCACCCATGAAAAAGTTTTACCATTGAGGGACAAAAGGAGACTTCTCGAGGGAACGACAAGCTACAGATCACCATGAGACACCCTGCAAACTTTTCAAGGGGTAAAAACCACATTAAAACCCTGCATATTTTTACCAGCTTTTGCTGAGCCACGAACACTTACAGCTACTGGTGGGACCACGCTCACTCAGCACAGCAGGACATACTTCCTCAAAGCCACCCAGACTGGAGAAGACCTCACCCCTTACCCAGCTACCTCCCTAATGGCAATGCCCCCCTACAGGCAGCTTATTTAAAGACTTCCTCTGCTCTGATTGGAGGCTCCCAGCCCAAGAGACACCCTGGGAAATGAAGTTTTAAGCCAAAGGCTGAATTTGAGGAGAAGCCCCAGCCAGCATCTCCTTGGCAAGGAGACCTGCTAGGGGGAAAAAATGCTTTGCAGGGCTCAGGTGGAAGATGGGACCAAATACATTAGTTTTTAAATGGTGTAGGAAAATCTCCCTTCTAGGAGATATCCACCCCCACCCCCCTGCAATTAAATAATTAAATTAGTCCCAAAACTCAGCCTTTCTCAGCTGCCTCTTACCCATCAGCGCCCCACAGCTGGATTTAGAGAGATATTTGAGCTCCAAAGCTGGGTGCAGAAGCCAGGTCCTGCAAAGCACTGCATGCTGTGGCCCACAACCCTCATCCTGAAGCTCTCACCCAACCCACTCCCCACCAGCCCTCTTGGTGCAAGTGGGTCTATTGCTTTCACCTGTCCACGTGGCCATCAACCACCTCATCGCAGCTGAGCCTCAAAACCATCTCAACAACCTTCAACCTGGTCCAAGCTGGTTGGGAAGGAGGCTGGTTGGACGGGGGGCTTCACACAGAGTGAAGAAACACAAGGGTTTTTTTTCAAAAATGTTGGCTTTTGAGGCCAAAAAAAAAAGTTCTTGAGATCCCAGGCCGTGGCGAGTAGCGGGGCCACACGTTCCCCTGGGAAGATGCCGCCCAGTTTGCGGCCGGGAGCGGAAACCCCTGGAGCCAGGGCTGGCTCCAGGAAAACCTCTTTGATCCCCGTTGCGCCACCCGGGGAAAAAGGCATCCAAGCCACCTTTCTTGCTGGATGAGTAAAAGTTGTCAAGGGATGGGAGCCAGCCCCGGGGCAGGGAGCAGGAGAGGGTGACTTCATGCTGGGGCTTGTTCGCTCTCGGCCGTCTTCTGCCAAGCCAGGGACCGGCGTATATTTGATTTTTTTTCCATTTTTATCCTGGGTCCCGTCTAGATTTATTTATCCCCGATGCTTGGTGAGGGTTTCTTCCAAGTTCTCCTCACCAGCTGGGATGTCCTTGATAGGAAATGATGGGGTTTGCAGGGTGGGTGAGCTGGGAGAAACCTGTCCCAACCTAATCCAGCTCCAGTTTGACAACACGTGCTACCCAAGCACAATCTGGGTTAAACCTCTTAATAATAAAGATGAGTTTTATGTATTTTGATATATTTTTTTTCCCTTTGTAGATGCTCTTCCCAATGGGGGAGATGGGAGCAGGATGGCTCCATCCAGGGCTCCGCGGTGGAGAAATGTGGACCACAAAGAGGGTCTGGCTCATCCTTGGAGAGCACCAGACTGCAGATGGGGTCCCTGTGTGGTTTGGTGCCACCACGGTGAGATGTTGAGGGCCGTGTTGGTGACAATATCCCAGGAGCTGTCGATCATAACCAGGCTGGAGGTATCTTCCTCATCATCAGAAGAATAAATACCTCATCCTATGTGCAAACGGTTGGGGCCACACGATTAAAAACCTTTTTCTTTGCAAACCGTTGCAATATTCACCCGGAAAAATGTTGTTGCCATTCCAAATTAAACAGTAATTCCACTTTTCTACTCCTTTCGGATTGGGAAAGTCGAGGAGGAAGAAAAAAATCCATTCTAACATACCCCCTTCCGTGGGATCGTGCAGTCCTTGAAGCCCCGACAAAGAAAAAAATGGCGGCCACACGATTAAAAACCTTTTTCTTTGCAAACCGTTGCAATATTCACCCGGAAAAATGTTGTTGCCATTCCAAATTAAACAGTAATTCCACTTTTCTACTCCTTTCGGATTGGGAAAGTCGAGGAGGAAGAAAAAAATCCATTCTAACATACCCCCTTCCGTGGGATCGTGCAGTCCTTGAAGCCCCGACAAAGAAAAAAATGGCTGGGAAAGGTGGAAACGGTTTAACGTATTCAGTCATAAAATAAATTTTATGCACTACAAAAGGTTTAATTTATGCCAGGCTAATTGTTTTTTCCCCTTCGTTAAAGAGCTGAATCTGCACGGTGTGGCCTGTGCCCCATTGACGTGAATACGGTTCATCACGCACACGCGTGGCCTCGTTAATTTCATTAGAGAAACGAAGGCAGGTCCCAATAAAGACTAAAGGACCTTTTCGCGGTGGCACGTGCCGGTGACAACCCAGTTCAGCATCCCCATGTGGATTTTTCCGATCCCTGGACACTTTTCCATAAAATTTTGCCGGTTTTAACGCCGCTGCCCAGCCCGACTCTTATTTTATGAGCACGATTGAGAGTAAAACCCTTCCGTGGCTCAAAAATATGGCTCAGAGTGGGGAGAATAGGGTAGGATTTGCCTGTATGTGGCTGGAAAAAGTGAGAAAGTGGGATTTATTTTATTTATGTCTTTATTTTTATATTATACGCGTTATTATTTTATATTTTGTAGGGGGCTCTACAGGACTGGTGTCCAATGGCTACAGCAGGGCAGGGGCACGGTGGTTCCAGATGTTGCAGAATTGCTCCGGCAGGTGTGCGAGGTGCAGTGTCACCATCCAGATGTTGAGGGGCATTTTT
>NW_015094509.1:30086220-30141151 GCF_001431845.1 Calidris pugnax
CTGGAAGGGGGTTGTGGGGGGGTGTTCCCCCCTCCCCCCCCCCCTCGGCTGAGGTAACTCTGTGAGGGGGGGTCTGTAGGGGTTTGTTTTCCCCCCTATTTAGGGTAGTTTTGTAAGGGGTGTGCTGGTCTGTGGGGGTTTTACACCCCCCCTCACCTCAGCTGGGGTAGATCTGTAAGGGGCCCTTTGGGGGGGGGTTGCTCCACTCATCTGGGGTAGTTCTTGGAGGTTGGGGGGGTTCCCCCCCCGGCTTAAGTAGCTCCACAAAAGGGGCTTTTTCTGGCCCTTTCCCCTTGTTTCCCCCCCCCCCCCTCAAGCTGGGGTAGCTCTGTGAGGGGGGTCTGGGGGGATTTGCCCTCTCTTCCTCCCCATTTAGGGTAATTCTGCAAGGGGGGGGTCTGTAGGTGTTTGTCCCCCCCCAGCTGAGGTAGTTCTTGCAGGGGGGGGCTTTGGGATTCTGTGCATCTCTCCTCCCCATTTGGGGTAGCTCTGCAAAGGTGTGTGTGGGTGGGGGGGTGTCTGTGGGGCTTACCCCCCCCATCTGGAGCACCTCTGCAAGGGGGTCTTTAGGGTCTCCCCCACCACCCAGGTGGGGCATCTCTTCAAAGGGGGGCTGTGGGGGTCTCCCCCTCCACCTAGGGTAGCTCTACATAAGGGGTTTAGGGCTTTGCCTCTCCCCCCACCATCCCAGCTGGGGTAACTCATTGAGGTGGGGTCTCTTGGGTCTTCTGTGTGTGTCCCCCCCCATGCTGGGGTAGCTCTGCAAGGGGAGAAGCAGGCTATGGGCTTGCATATGGCCAGATGTTAGGTGCCTGGGGGTTCACAGCATCAGAGGGCAGGGGCTAGTGGGACTCTGACCCCTTGACCCCCCCCACATCAGGGCTACCAGGGTGTAGGGTTAGGCTAGGACAACCAGAGCAACCCAAGGAGGGGGACACTGAGCCCCAAAGCCAGCCCGTGGGGTCAGGCAGGAGCCCCCAACTGTGGGCCCACCCCTCCTCAACCTGTGGATGCTGCGCCCCTGGAGATGATGCCCCCCGAGGAGGAGAGCCCAGCCGATGGTGGGGAAGGGGACAGTGGCCTCGTTCTCCTGCAAGCCTTGAAGAGCAGCAGCACACGGAAGGTGAGGCGCGGCGGTGGGGTGTCATGGTTGGGGGCAGGATGGCAAAGCACCCAACAGACGCTCCATGGGGCTCGGTATCTCTGTCTGGTCCATGGGGGTGGTGGACCCCATGGGTGCTGCAGGGCCATCCTGGCCATCAAACTCTGCTGGGGGTGTCAGGGCATGGCAGGGGAAGGGCTTGATGTGTGATAGAAACGTGTCCAGTAGCTCATCAAATAATGGTTTGGGTCGGAAGGGACCTTAAAGATAATCTAGTTCCAAAACACCTGCCATGAGCAGAGAAGTTTTCCATGAGACCAGGTTGCTCAAAACCCCCTCCAACCTGTTTTTGAAACATCTCCAGGGATGGGTTGTCTACAACTTCTCTGGGCAGCTTGGGCCAGTGTCTCACCACCCTCACAGCAAAGAATTTCCTCCTGAGATCTCATCTAAATCTTCCCCCTTGTCCTAGGTCTCCCCTCCTTCATCAAAAGTCCCTCCCCAGCTTTCTTGGAGCCCCTTGAGGGACTGGAAGGGGCTCTGAGGTCTCCCCAGAGCCTTCTTTTCTCCAGGCTGAACCCCCCCAGGGTTCTCAGCCTGTCCTCACAGCAGAGGGGCTCCAGCCTTCCCAGCATCTCTGTGGCTTCCTCTGGCCCTTCTCCAACAGGTCCATATCCCTCTTACGCTGAGGACTCCAGAGCTGGATACAGTAGTCTAGGTGGGGTCTTGCCAGAGTGGAGTAGAGTGGTAGAATCCCCCCAATTGCACTTCTAGCCACTTTTCTTTTGATCATCATCTCTTAAACTCCACTCCTCTATTACATCTTCCTCCACCGGCTCCATCTGCAACCTTCCTGGTGATTCCTTTTAACCCAATTCTCCTATATTTTTGGCTTTTTCTCCTTCCTGCCCATAGGGAGATGGTCCAGCCAAGAACTGCCTGTCCCGCTCCTTGCTCTTGGAGGTACCAGGCAGGGTTTTTCACTTGCTGACAAACTTCTCCTGAGAGGGAAGTCGGTGCAACGGCAGCCTGGCCCTGCGTGCGAGATGGGGCCGATAGCTCCGCTGGCGTCACCTCGTTTAATTAGTAACAGTGGGGTGAAACCAGCAGGAATTGTCCTCGGGCTGCCACCCACCCCGCTGCTCGACTTTCCCCGCCATCCCTTGGGTGTCAATCCACGCTCCCAGGGTCCAGGAGGCTTTAAAAAGCACCTCTCATTGCTGGAGAAGATGGGTTAACGTGAGTTTTTGGGGGGTGTTGAAGCATGGATCCCGTTAAGTCTGTCCCCTGGGAGCCAGCTTTATTAACCTGTTGTCAATTTGCCCTGTAATCTGTGCTCTCCTCCCAAGTATATAATTTTCAGAACTTGTTCTTCAGCAGCAGAGCTGTGTTTCTGCAGCCCTTTGGCAAAAAAGAACCCCAAAACTAAAAAAAAAAACCCCACACAAACCCACCATACCCCCCTCCAAAAAAGAAAAACTCAGGAAGGCTCTAGAGGTGTATTTTATTTTTTTTTTTTCCTTTAACAAGTGTTGGAATCACAACCTTGGCAGAACAAGGATCAATCTGATCTTGAGTCACTCGAGCCCAGCCTCTCCCGGCTGCAGCTAAAGAGGTTGCAACCTTAAACCAGGTTGGAGTTTACCCAGGGCCTTGTCTAAATAGCAGGTGCTGCTTTTAAGAGAAGATTAACGGGAGGTTGAGTGGGTTTTTTTTTTTCTGATTTATTCTACATCCAGACACACCATTTCCCTTGTGTGATCCCTGTTTGGATCCGTCGGACAGTAGCACGGAGGAGAGCAGCAACATAGGAAAATATTGCAAAGCTCTGGAGGGGGGAGGAGGAAAACTGGCAGGGGATATGCAGCATTTGTCATAACATGATTAGAGTTTTTTTAATTAAAAAAAACAACAAACTAAACACCTGATTAGTTGTCATAACATGATTAGGGTTTTTTTAATTTAAAAAAAACAAAACTAAACACCTGATTAGATTTCCTATTAACGATACCAGCTTTTATTTAAAAGAAACTGTCAATGTGGGCTTTTCTAGGTGGCTTTTTTTTTATCTCTGACAGCATCAGAGGCTGTGGATGGGGCCACTTCATGCTTGTTCCCTTCCAAGAGAATCCTGAACGCTGCTGTGATGGTGATTTTATTTTTTCCCTTTTATTTTTTTTTTTTTTGCCAGGGTTCATGTACTGGGGCTGAAGATTTAATACATCTGTTTCCTGCTGGCTCCCTGCCCCAGCTCTCATGGTGCCCTGTGCCTCCCCCAAGCGCTTCCACACTCCTCAAATTCAAACTCTGGGTGCAGATTTTGCTGTTTAAAAACCCCCAATCCCCCATATTTTTTGATTTTTCTCCATCGTTTTATTTTTTCCTTCCTCTTCCTGAGTGCATTAGCCAACAGTGAGGCCACTTCGTTGGGAAATTTAAAACCTTAATCCTCCACTCATTTGTTAAAAGGCTGTGTGATGTAACCATATTCTCAATAAAAGGTTTTAGAGGTTTTAGCTGGTAATGTCTCCCACAGAAAAACAGCTTGCAGCCGGAGTGCCTCATGAGATTAGTTTCATGATAGGGACTTTTTATTTATCAATAGAAGTTCAGGGGAGGAAAACCATTTGTTATGACCTACTGGTTGTTTTGCAGTAACAACCACCCCCCTCGTATTACTTTCTGAAATGCCTTTGGCTGGGTAGCAACAACACCCCCCCCGTATTACTTTCTGAAATGCCTTTGGCTGGGAGGAGAAGGAAATTATCGATAATCTTGTAAAAAGGAGCATTTTTAAAGCCCGCTTTTGTGTGTGGATTGGTTCTCTGGCTTTTGTTTCTCTTTCTCTCTCCCACGGGCTAACGTGGCTAAACCGGGGTCACTTGGCCACTTGTCCTGTGCTGGCCCGACTCAAAAACTCGTGGGCTGCAAAGTTGCAATAATCCCAGTTGACAGCTCTGACTCCATCAAAATAGCTTTTAGACCAGCACCAGTTCTGGAAATAAAACCAGTGCTGAGAGCTTGATGTTCTGGTTGCTTTATTTCTACAGCAAGTTTTCCAGCTGCTGGGTCATCTGGGCACTTGGGAACATCCCTTTTTTTGGGGGACAAAAGTGTTAGGAGATATTTTTGCTCTGGAGAGTGGATGAAAATAAGTGCCGATTTGGATTTTTTTACAGAATGGGAGATGTTTTAAGCATTTACTTGGTAGAACTACAGGGTCAAGGTTCTACCTGGAGGCCATGTGCTCAACACAGAGGGTTGTGGACATAGACTAAGGGTACCTCTCTTAATGCCAGTAGTAGTTTTGGTGTCAGCTCTTCTTAGAGTTGCAGAAACTGTTGTCATCTTTGGCTGTTCTATGCGGGTCTCCTGCTCTACCTTTTACTGCAGAGCAAAAGTTGATGTTCTTGTGGAAACTGGGTGAATTAGCAGAGAACAAATGCAGCTTGGACTTGACCAACTCACATGGAGTTGCCTCCCTCTGCCTGAATTACTCTTGGTGGTTGGTGCTTGACCTTCCCAAGCACTGATTTTTGGGCTCTTCATCCACCATCCCTACTGGGGTTGAAGGCTTCCTGGGTGCAAGCCATGTGATTTCCTTGTGCTTTAGCACCTCATTCTCCTTCATGTGCTGTTTTCTTTAATTGCATTGTGAACAAAGACTGGTAGTACTGGAAAGGTTGGTTGGTCACTCACTTGGTGGTGTTGAATGCTGTAGGAGCTCACCACCACCCAGGACTTGCTTAGCAGAGAGCTCTGAAGAGGGGGGATCTTTAGGGTTAACAACAAACCCTATCAAGCACTGGTGTGGATTTGGCATTGCCCATGAATCCTACCTAACGGAATTCCCCTCTGGATGAGAGAACACTTTGCAGATGGGATGACTCATGATGTCCAAAGGTTGCTGTGGCTCTATCTGGAGTGTGGCTATTGACTGTCAAACTGAGATATCTCAGGCTTGTTTTGTAGCCTTGTTTGGCTTTGCTTTTGACTCCAAAGTTTTTTTTATTTACTTATTATAATAAATACTGCCAGTTCTCTGTGTGTGTGTGTGTGTGTGTGTAGAAGGAGCACCTGGGGTAGCTCTTGTGGGAACTGCTGGAGTAGAAGAGGAGGTGAGACATGAGGAGCTCTGCTGTTCCACTTGAGGGGTGTATTTATGGCCCAAGCAACCAACTTCAGCAACTGATTGGTGTGAGGAGGGAACGAGGCAGCACTGGAGAGGTCCAATGAGTGAAATCCCAATGGATTGTCCAACAGAAAAGTTGAACTATGTCTTCTTCCTTCCATGAGGAAAGGTTGAATAGTAACACTCTTCATGCCTTTTGACTCCCTCCCTTAAAAATAGCAATAAACAGCCTATTTCCTGAAAGGGATAAATTATTAAATTAAAACAAAATAATCCTTAAGGCTTTAAGGAACATATGGAGCAGTCTGGGAGTATGGGATAATGGGAATGCCGAAGGCAGTTGAGGCTTCAGGGGATGTAGCAGCTGAGCATCATGGGTACCTTTGCCAAAAGCAGTTGGGTTATGCTTAGCCTATTCGTGGTATCCACCACCTCCTGAGTTGGTCAGAGCAGCAGAAGGTGAGATGGGCCTAATCCTGCCATTAGTCCTCAGCTGTGTCCCAGAGCTTTGGTTGGCTGATCTCAAGCACGTTGCTCTGTGTTGTGAGGCTGGATCTCAGCTTGTTCCAGGGTATCAGGGCTGCAGTGCCCATGTGCAGTGCATGACCTTAATGACAAATCTGAGGGCAGATAATTTGATTTCTATGAAACAGGGTCATTCCCTCATGGAAAAGGAAGAGAGGATTGTGGGGAAAGATGCCTGACTTCTCTGAAGCAACAGTTCATCCCTTCTGTATTGTGTTGGCCAACACCAAGGGTGTATGAATGATTTTATACCCACGTGGAGCGATACAGGGGTGGCTGGTGCCCCTTGTTCCTCACAGCTTTCTCCTTGGACTTCCCTGTCTTTGGGGATGTGAAGGTTGTCTGCTTGGCAGTGGGGCTGGCTGTAGAGCCTAGGTCAGCACCAGGTGATGACTCATCTCACCACTGCTTTATTATGGATACCTCCAGCCTACGCACAAATTGATCTTCTTTAGTTTTTCCTGGTATTCTGTGGGCACTCTCCAGCTGCTTTAATTGGAAATAATCCTGCTGGTGGCTGTTGTGTGGCCAAAGCCAGTCTTGGAGGTTGCACAGCTTGGTCCAGGCTTCAGCAGGAAGGCTGTGAAGCACCTCCTAGGATCCAGCCAAGCTCTGCAGGTTGGTAGGACCTTTTACTGCAATACCCATTGGGGCTGTAACTAAACTCACAGCTACGTGTCCTGACAGCTCACAGTTGTCCTTTGATCACTTCATATGCTTAATTTTCACTTTTGCTCAGTTGCTTCCAGCAACCACGTTCCCGTTCTTCTAGCAGAAACGAAAGAGCAGAAATTAGTCCCTTTGTGCCTGGCTTTGCCCTTTGGACTTGCTGGCATCCGCCTCTTCCTACAGGTGATTAGTTTTTTTCTGTCATTAATGCTGGGAGGCCCTGGCCTTGTTTTGGCACCGGGGTCACAAGTACTGCCCTAGGTGTGCCTCTGTGTGTCACCCAAGACGTAGCCAGGCTTCATCTCCTTGTGTTTACTGTAGACATGAAGTGCAAAGTACACTTGGTGATCATCTCTAAACAAACATTCCCTAAGGACTCACTTATACAAGGAAACCTAATGATGTAATTGCCCTATTTAACACCCCAGATGGGTGCTCTTGAACTGGAAGAGGTGTTGGGGAGTTAACGAGACACCATTATGTCATTGTATATGTTCCCTTCACAGATAGGGTTTGAGTTGGCAGAAGCCTTGATGTCCCTCAAAGGGGATGTGTTTGTCTTGGCCTCCTCTGGGAGGGGGGTCTTCTGGCCTCTTCCCTTTTCTCCCTTACGTGGAGGCATCGGCTGGGTGCTCTCTATAATGCTGTCATCTTTCCATGCTGAGGGTTGAAGGCGATGTTATTTGGCAGATGTCTTCAGAGCATGAAATTGAGCCTGGCTACAATAATACTGGCTCTAATCCCGCTTTGTCAGAGGCAATAAACTTCAGAGCTGGACACAACTCCTGCGACCTGATGACCTGCACCGCATCCATTTTCATGGCTTTCTTAACATACACAGTACTCTGTGGACATACGAGCTGGGCCCTCCCCTGGCTGCAATGTGATTTATGGTCTCTTACTGGAAGAGTTTTGTTCTCGCTTCTCCCCAGCAAAAGCTTTAAACTGGAAAGGGTAAGAAATCTTACATTCAACTTGGGCCACTTCTGAAGCACCAAACCTTTCTTTTCTGTTGATGTCCGTAGCTACCCCCGCCAAAGCCAGACGGGCTGGTGGAAACAACACATCTTTCTTCTGACCTTAAGGGAAGGTTGACCTCAAGAGCTTGTACAAAGAAGAATTAAGCAAGGAAAATCCCTTTTATAAGCGAACAGTGGATTTTGACGTGGGTCTTTTCCCCCCACTGTGCTCCCCTTATGTAAGGCACGCTTAAATCCATCACCACTTTAGAAGCTCTGTGATGTAGTTTTTAGCTTTTGGTTGCAACTTGGAGAGTAGAGGCATAGGCAAAACATTGGTTTCCTTTCAATGCAACCTTTTGGAGGATGGACACTGTCCTCTTGTCTCTCTATTTCCCCTATTTCCCATTTGATTTAAATACAGCCTTTCTGGCTTGTGGTGGTGTTCCCTTTCATACTCTGGAGCTGAATTTCCTTCTTGCTCCAAAATTTGTGAAATTATGTTGTATCTGCAATGCTCCAGGAGCTGCTGCAGACTAGGCTTGGTTATTCCCAACAGTGGCCTTGGCATGAGGCTTATATTGGCCTCAATTATGATGTTTTGGGGCCAATGGCCTCTCTATCTCCCCTATTTTCCATTTGATTTAAATATGGCCTTTCTGGCTGGTGGTGGTGTTCCCTTACATATGTAAGTTAAGCATCTTACTCTGGAGCTCCAAAATTTGTGAAATTATGTTGTATCTGCAATGCTCCAGGAGCCGCTGCGGACTCAGCTTGGTAATTCCCAACAGTGGCCTTGGCATGAGGCTTATATTGGCCTCAATTATGATGTTTTGGGGCCAATGGCAGATCCTCTGGAGGCAAGATGTGTTGCAATTCCATGGGTTACTGCAGCCACCCAACTTTATAAAGGAAAGCAAGGTGCAGGGAGATCACATGAAGTCCTTAAGGGCAGCAAGTCTCAAGATCCTGACTTGAGACCTTCACAAGGCTTTGGAGTTACGTCAGGTGCCCCAATATCTGACTTTCCAGTACTTTTTTTTTTTGCTGCTGCAGACTAGGCTTGGTTATTCCCAACAGTGGCCTTGGCATGAGGCTTATATTGGCCTCAATTATGATGTTTTGGGGCCAATGGCAGATCCTCTGGAGGCAAGATGTGTTGCAATTCCATGGGTTACTGCAGCCACCCAACTTTATAAAGGAAAGCAAGGTGCAGGGAGATCACATGAAGTCCTTAAGGGCAGCAAGTCTCAAGATCCTGACTTGAGACCTTCACAAGGCTTTGGAGTTACGTCAGGTGCCCCAATATCTGACTTTCCAGTACTTTTTTTTTTTTGCTGTTGGTTTAGGAGCCTGGATGGGAATTGATGACCATCTCATTAGATCAGATTGAAAAGATACCCAGTGTTCAGACGGAGAGGGAGGAAACCACCTTGCAGATCTACAAATGGCCAAGTGTCTCCTGGAGGGAGAATAGAACAGAATAGACTATTTCAGTTGGAAGGGACCTACAATGATCATCTGGTCCAACTTCCTGACCACGTCAGGGCTGACCAAAAATTAAAGCCAGCCTGTTATTAAGGGCATTTTCCAAATGCATGTTAAACACTGATAGGATTGGGGCATCAACCACCTTTTTAGGAATCCTGTTGCAGTCTTTGACCACCCTCTTGGTGAAGAGTCTAAACCTCCCCTGGTGCAGCTTTGAACCATTTGAACCATCCATGAGTCCTGTCACTGGATCCCAGTGGGAGGAGCTCAGAAACTCCCTCTCCTACTCTAAGCCAATCCAAATGCTGTGATGTCCTGGATGTTATTCCAATATATTTGGTCCCCAGCTTCACCAGGGCTTGTAAGTGTTCCTGGAGGGCAGCTCCTTTGTGCCCTTGTGGAAAGTCAAAGTGATTAATGATTATCAGTGCCTGCTTGAGAGGGGTCTCCATCATCAGGTTTGTCACTGCAGCTGCTCAAATTTTGCCTCTTGATGTCATCACAAGCTGGGCCTGGGAGAAGTGGAGTGCCAAGTCAATTAGCTGAACTCCTTAATTGCTTTTGCAGTGAAGAGGTTTTAACCCTGTTTTTGAAGATCTTATGGAGCCATCCTAATGTCTTTTCATCCTGCTCTGCATCTTGCTGCTTTTCTTACTTGGTTTCTTCTTGCTCTGCTTCCAGTCAAGGAGGTGTTCATGGACCTGCTCTGTGGTTTTGGATAATCCTTGTACATGTGCCTCTTCCATCATCTCTTACCTACAGGTCCTCTGGCTTCCTGCCCATGTATTCAGGTAGTCTTTGCTGTTCTTACCCCTCAAAAAAAAATATCTTAAAATCCTCTGACCACTTTCAAGCAAACCTTTGCAAGAAGCAGAGAGGTCTCAAAGATGAAGAAAGCTCCTGTAGAAGAGCTGGAGGCAGAGAAGAGGTACTTTCCACCTCCAGCAGTTGCTACCAGGGCTGTTGAGTTTTGGATGGATTTTTATGGCTCTGGAGGCAGAGGAGGGGGGGCTGGATCCTGCTCACTTGCATGTATTTGGATAAATTTGCATACACTTTTGGCTTGTGTGTCTGTGGAGCTGACAAGCACACCCAGCTCTCATCTGCAAACCTGAAGGGCTGTTAAAATTTTAATAAGCACCAGCTTCCCTTTATGGCTCCTTTTCCCCCCACCTTAAGCTTTAACTTCCATATATAGGTTAATGTCTTGCACTGTATGAAGAAACCTCATCGAAGACACAATGTTTGTAACCAGCCTTTAATTAATAAAGGAAATACTTGTGTGATATCTTGGACTACATCTGCATGAGCAGCTACTTTCTAGACAAGAGTTTAGTGGTGTCTTCATTGCTTTGAGAGCCTCTGGGTGTTCAGATTTGAGCCTGCATTGTTGGGTTGTTTGGTTGGTTGGTTTTTCCAGGGGCCATGTTCAGCAATGACCCAGCTCCTTCTTGCTGGAGAAAACCTTTATGGTCCCTTCTTGGTCTCCATGATGTGGAATTACTCCTCCTTTTCCTTTTTCTTCCAATTTCTACATTTTCCCTGGGAAGCCAAAGATGGTTGGGTTCCCCAGGGCACTTTGGGATCAGCGTTTCCTGGATTTGCTACTGACCCAAGATTTGTGCAGCTGTTGGGGTGTTTTCCTTAATATCCCACTTAATTGCTTTTCCAGAATAATTGGGGCCTCTTGCCTTCAGCTTATTCCTTCACTAATTTCAACAAATTCATGGATTACTATAAAGCAGTAAGCCTGTAGATTTATGGACCAGATGGAGTGCCTGATTCCTCAGTCTCCAATGTTCCAATTAGGAGCTCAAGTCTTTCACTTAAATGAAAATGCTAATGCTAATCCCGGACCCTTTATCAAAGGGGACACCACTTAGTGGATCTCAAATATGAGAAAATAGTTTTCAGAAAGCTGAACTCCATGAAAACACAGATTTTTCCTTTCTCTACTGACTAATCAAAGCTGGCCTCATACTTTTTTGGGCGAGGACTTCTTTTTTTTTTCCTTTCCTGCTTCCCCAGAAAAATCAAATCATTTGCTAGAAGTATGTTTTACCAGAGTAACACTGGGATCTACAGTGTTTTCTGGAGAGGTAACCAGGCATTGCCCTGGCTTGTTGGATTTGGGACTGTTGGGACTCCAGAACCATCCACCTGGAGGATGAGGTGAGACTTGGTGAAGCCCACCAAGACCCCTACATGGAAGAAATTATAGAATATATATAGAAATTAGCTGAGAAGTTGTTTTGGACAGGACAAGAGTGGGCACTGTTGGAGCTCTGTAAAGTCTCTCGGGTGGCAAAACCCTTTCTTGATGGTGGAGGCAGGTGATACACCATCTTGGAAGTAGTGATGGAGATAAAGCAGTGGGGAGCAGGGTAAGATTGATCTGCAGATCAAATATAGGAGTTCTAAGGGAAACAAGAGGGTGTAATAGTGGCTTTGAGGAATTTCTTTTGGTACTACAGTGGATCTTGGTATGCTCTTGGAGGGATCTGCCTGTGCTTTGCACTGGTGTATGAAAAGCAGGCTTGAAGGTCTCCATTCTCGTAAACTGCCCAGCCTTGTGTCCTCCTAAAAGTGTTGTGTTTTGTTTTTTTTTTTAGCCCAGGGATCTTTTAGAGACTCATTTCATCCATCTGAACCTCTCCTCACACAATGGAAATCATCTCTGCTTGGGCAGAGCTTTTGTGGCCCTGGGTTCCGAGCCCTTCCTCGTGGCAACCTCTCTGCCTGGGGCATCCTATAACAACCTCTTGCCCCCACGAGACGGGGGGGATATTGCCCTCTGTTACTTCCTGAAGTCAGAGATTGAACATGTTTACCCTGTCAGTAGAAAGTCTGAGATGAAGCCAAGGGAAGGAGGCAGGGATGGAATTAATTTACTGCTTTGTGCAACTCATTTCTCCCCCACCCCATGAACTCTTGACTTGCTGCCTGCACTCCATCCCCTATAGACTTATAGACACAGGGGGTAGGTCACATCTGTTCCTGAGCTCGAGGGTCATATTGAGCTCATCTGCAGCCCCCCTGGGGCTTGTCTTGTGTCTGGATGGTGAGGCCCTGGAGAGGAGATGGCTAATTCCTGTTTACCCTCTTGCATTTGGGAAGCCTTTTCTAAATATGAGCCCAGAAAGCCAACCACATCCTGAGCTGCACCTCCAGCAGCGTGGGCAGCAGGACAAGAGGGGGGATTCTACCCTTCCACTCTGTTCTGGGGACACCCCTCCTGGAGCATTGCATCCAACTCGGGGGGTCTCCACCATCAGAAGGACATGGACCTGTTGGAGCAGGGCCAGAGGAGGCCGTGGAGATGCTGGGAGGGCTGGTGCCCCTCTGCTGGGAGGACAGGCTGGCAGAGTTGGGGAAGTTCAGCCTGGAGAAGAGAAGGGTCTGGGGAGACCTTGGAGCCCCTTCTAGTCCCTCAAGGGGCTCCAGGAGAGATGGGGAGGGACTCTGGATCAGGGAGGGGAGCCATAGGAGGAGGGGGAAGGGTTTGATGCTGAAAGAGGGGAGATTGAGATGAGATGTGGGGAGGAAATTCTTTGCTGTGAGGGTGGTGAGACCTTGGCCCAGGTTGCCCAGAGAAGCTGTGGCTGCTCCATCCCTGGAGGGGTTCAAAGCCAAGTTAGATGGGGCTTTGAGGGACCTGCTCTGGTGGGAGATGTCCCTGCCCAGGGCAGGGGGTCGGACTCGATGATCTTTAGGGTCCCTTCCAACCCAAACCATTCTATGATAATGGTTTATGGAATAAAATAAACTTGTATTTCAAGTGCAGCGCCGGGCTCAGAAAGTGCCCCTTTTAATCCCTTTATTAAATAAAATAAACTTGTATTTCAAGTGTAATGCCGGGCTCAGAAAGTGCCCCTTTTAATCCCAAAATGGTGGAGTTTTTTTGGTGAGGCCCCTGCCCCTCTCTCTCAGCAGGGCTGCGACCCCTTCGCCCAGACCCAGCGCAGCAAACTGCAGCATCGCCGGGCGCGGATTAACCAGCAGATCAACAAGGAGATGAGGATGAGAGCGGGGGCAGAAAACCTCTTCAGGTGAGTCCTGCTCCCTGGAGCATCCTCTGGCCCAGGGATTTGGGTGGGGGTGGAAATAGGGTCTTGATACTGGCACTGCTGTGGCTAGAGTTGGGGTTTGCTCAGTCTGCCCTTGACCTTATAGCCTTCATCGTAGAAATGCCTGCCCTCCGTTGGGTACAATGCTAGGCATTTTAATGAAAAATTAAAATTTTAATGTCCTGGAAAAGCCTGGTGCAAAGCAAGGTGTGAGCAGATGGAATAATGGGAATAAACATTGAACTGGGATTGAGTTTGGACTGCAAAGCTCCTGCCTGAGAACCCCAGCAAGTGGGTCAAATCCAGCTTTAGTGCCAAAAATCCCCATCCCCAAAGGCTTCCACCGGAGCAGAAGCTGAGAATTCAGGTCTGTTTTTGCAGAATGGCACAGTTTGGTGGTTCTTCACCCCGTTGGGAGGATGCATTTATGGGATGGTGCAAAAGTTTGGTGCCTTTGTATGGTTTTCAGGTTGTCCAGCACAAGTAGAGCTGGTGCAGAACTGCCTTCCCTTGTAGAGTGTTCATGATGCAAGTGCATGATTTGTTCTGCAGCTATTTCATCTTTTTTTAACCTGAGAATGACCTTTTTAGTAGCTGTTGCGTGTGTCTCACATCCCTGTAGGATATTGGAGCACGTGTGCAGGGTGGGCAGGTGTCTTAGGACAAGAAAATATCATAAGGCTGCCTTAAAGTAGCTTTTTTGCAGGGGGGGTTATTTTTCCAGTTCATTGATTTATTTCTTTCCCCCCCTAACAAAATAAAATGGACTTTTCAATTCTGAACTGGAATGATTTAACATCTGTGGCGTGTGCACCTGGAAGAAGGGAATGATAATTGCTTCACTAAAGTATAAGAAAAAAATGATATTTTACTGGTGGTTGAGACCAGTGGAGCTTCCTGGGGGAGGTGATGTTACAGCCCCCATACTTCAGCTGAAGCCCCACTGCTTCAACCATGCCTCGTCTAATTAAAAAAAAAAAAAGCCCTGAAATCCCTTTATGATAAAAAAAAATAAGGGAAAATGTGCTGGCTCAGCAGAAAAACATGCCTGGCCTGGGTTTTGGTGCAAACAGTGGGGCTTTGAGGCGGGTGCAGGGGAGTGAGCAAAAAATATGATGCAAAACACATCTTAATTACTTGGCCGGGGAAATGCACTGATGGGGGCTCTTTTTTTTTTTCCTCTTTTTTGCTGGATCAGCAGTTTGAATGTCCTCTGGTAGCAGCCACTTTGCCTCCCTCCCACAAGTCCACTTTGCAGCTGAGTAATAACGTGGGTTTCTGGGTGCTGGGAGCTTATGAAACATGGGAAATTTGGGGAGGGCAGAAGAGATAAATCAAGCTTGTGCCTGACATTAAAGGCTGAAGGAGGGGGGGGGATTATGTTGTAAGTCTAAAGATTATTGCTTAAAAATTATAGGCTTGAGTTGCACAGAGAAACTTCCTTTGCATTATTCTTTACCGGTGCTAAATGCAAATGGAGAAAAGCTTTAGGTTGCCCAGCCTGGAGCAGAATTTGCAGCTGAACTTGCTGGTTTCTTTGCCTCTGGAAACAAACAAAAAAATAATAATAATAAAAAAATAATACCCCAACTCTCAGTACTTTAAAAAAAAATAAAAATCTCCTGAACTCTTCTGTTCAGAGTATTGGTCTCCTTTCCTGGTGAGGTTACCGTGAATGGTGTGTTGGAAAAAAAAGAATATGCACGTGGTGTTTGCTCAGGGGTGTTGAGAGGGTTTGTTTGCTGGATAAATAAACGGGCAGAGGCAGCAGGAAACCTTTTGCTTTTCTTCTTCAAATACCGGGGCTGAGCAGAGCAATCGGGGAGATAAAGGTGTCGCCAATAAACCAATTTCTGTAAAAGAAATTACAATAAAAAAAAACAAAAAACCCCGAGCAGAAATCTTTGTTTGGTGTTTGCTAAGCAAACAGCTGATAACTTCAGCGAGGAGGCTCGTGGAGACACGTAGGCTCTGCGTGCTCATATGGGGTTGATGAAGTTCTCCCCTAAATTACCTTTCTGAGAGGTGCTGTGCTCTTAATTGCCACCTGCAGCACTTGAAGAGGGCAAATTGAAGGGCTTCCAATCGACATCAGGCTTTAAAACCATGACCTGGTGACAGATCCTAGAAAAACTTGGCACACTGTAAAATCCTGCAAAGCAAAATTGGGCTTTGGAAGCTGATAGCTCCTTTCTGCTGCTGACTATTGTATTCAGAAATATATCGTGTATGTGTGCAAACGTTCCCCTGGCATGGCTGGGTTGCAAATCACCTATTGGTAACATAAAACATTTAAAAAAAAAAGTCTTGTATATAAATACAAATATAATATAAATATTAAAAGTATATAAATATTGTTGCCAGCTGGGAGCAAGAAGATAAAACTCTTCTTTAATTCAGATTGGATGAAAATTGTAGCGACAGCAGTGATGCACCTCTGTGTCCTGGAGGTGGTGTGATGCGTGGAGGACTAAATTAGTGATTAAATACTGGTTTATGGGGAAAATGAGTGGTTACTGTCCTGATACCGTATGGGGAATAGCAGAAATGCCAAAGGATGTGAAAATGGAAGTGGCTGCAGAGATCTTTGGACCTGCTGTGGTTTTGCTTTGATTGTTTAATCTAAAAACAAAAATTCATTGGTCTTGGGAAATCCCAGGAAAGGGAGTCGGGGGAGGAGACACTAAAAGATCAGCATCTTAAAGGAAAAACAGCATAGCTTCTTTTTGCCAGGTCAGGGAAATGCCCCTGAAGAATCCTGTCTGTAAAAAAAAAAAAACACAAGTGGAAGGCACCGTGCTCTGCAAAAACTGGGGGAAAGTGTTGCCCTGGCTGAGCTGAGGTTGTACACGTGGGTTTTTTGGGTGTGATTTAGTGTGAGCAGCCAGAGCCCCTTTCAGCCAACGACCCCACGCTGTCGACTCTGGGTTATCTCTCCCCACTTTCCTTGGGAGCAGATAAGAAGGGTATAATGGGCCTGGAAGCTTGTTTTTGCAGGGAGCAGGCAGCTGAAATCAATCCTTGATGTTTACATCTCGGGAAGGTGCAGGAGTGGGGAAGGGAGAGGAGGGTCTGGCTCTATTAATGGGTGAGCGCAGAGAGGGTTATTTGGACCCAAAAAAAAAGACATTTTTCTTCCTGTCAGAGACCAGCAACTAGGACCACACAGGTGCTCATTCAGTGCCCCCACAGCGAGATGGGGGAGAGAGTTGGAAGAGTAAAAGTGAGAAAAAACTCATGGGTTGACACAAAGACTGCACACGCAAGCAAAGCAAAACACGGAGATCTTTGATCACTTTCCATGGGCAGGCAGATCTTCAGCCATCTCCAGGAAAGCAGGGCTCCATCACACGTGATGGTTACTTGGGAGGACAAATGCCATAACTCCAAATGTTCCTCCTCCTTCCTCCAGATTTATACTGAGCATGACATCACGTGGCATGGACTATTGCTTTTGGTCACTTGGGGTCAGCTGTCCCGGCCGTGTCTCCTCCAACTTCTTGTGCCTTTCCAACCTACTTGCTGGCAGGGCAGTGTGAGGAGCAGAAAAGGCCTTGAGTGCTTAAAAAAACCCAAACCCATGAGTGGACTGTCAACAGCACTCTCATCCCAAACCCAAAACACAGCACTCTCCCAGATGTGAGCCAGAAAGTCAACTCTGTCTCAGCTGAAACCATGATACTTCCTCAAACCCAACTATCAAGCAGTTCTATTTGGTGTGGGTGAGCCAAATCTGAAGCTGCACTGGAGGTAGGAACATAGATGGGCAAGGGGAATGTTGATCCAGGGGAGAAGCAGCAGGTTTGTCTGAACAGGATGCAACACTAGAATGAGTTTTGTCCCATCCCTGGAGGTGTTCAAGACCAGGCTGGGTGGGGCTTTGAGCAACCTGGTCTAGTGGGGGGTGTCCATGCCCATGGCGGGGGGGTTGGAACTCGATGATCTTTAAGGTCCCTTCCAACCTGAACCATTCCATGGTTCTATGGTTTTGGCTGGCCTCAAACTCCACGGCACAGCAGGCTGGATGCTCTGGCTTCACCAGTCTCCATCATGTGCAGAGTAAGGAGCATGGAAGGTTTGGATGGATGCACACGGTATTGCACTGCTCAATAACTTAATCTCTGTTTATAATGCAGTCAAGTGGTGATCAATAAAGACAGTGATGAAATGGGGGAGGTTTGATCCACACGGTGTTTGTTGTCTTGCAGGGCCACCAGTAACCACAAGGTCAAAGAGACGGTTGCCCTGGAGCTAAGCTACGTCAACTCCAACCTGCAGTTGCTGAAGGAGGAGCTGGAGGAACTGAACAGCAGCATGGAGGTCTACCAGAACGACAGGTATACCAGGCAGTCGAGCCAGGCAGGCAGCTGCCTGCAGCCTGAGAAGAACATCTTGCTCAGTTGGGAATCTATTTTTATTGTTATTATTTCATTTTTGCTTTCTTTGGGAGCAAGGAAGCCTCTTGCTTTGTACCCATTGCTCTGCTTCCCTGTTCCGCGAAGGGTTTGGACCATGGGGTGGTGGCTGGAGAACAGAGGAGGACTTGGGCATTGCCAGATTTGCTGGAAATAACTTTTCACCCTGGGAACATCCATGTTTCATCTATAGAGGTGCAAGGAGAGCAAACTCAACAGCTTGTCCCAGCAGATACTTAAAATCCTAGAATGGGTTAGAAGGGACCTTAAAGATCATTGAGTTCCAACCCCAGGGACACCTCCCTCTAGACCAGGTTGCTCAAAGCCCCATCCAGCCTGGAGGCATTTGGGGATGGATGGTGTGTCCTCTTAACACCAGGATCATAGAATCATAGAATTCCTGAGGCCGGAAGGGACCTCCAAAGGTCATGTAGTCGGACCTCCCCGCAGTCAGCAGGGACACCCCCAACTAGACCAGGTTGCTCAAAGCCCCATCCAGCCTGGAGGCATTTGGGGATGGATGGTGTGTCCTCTTAATACCAGTATCATAGAATCATAGAATTCCTCAGGCCGGAAGGGACCTCCAAAGGCCATCCACCAGTATCATAGAATCATAGAATTCCTCCGGCCGGAAGGGACCTCCAAAGGCCATCTAGTCCGCCCCCCCCGCAGTCAGCAGGGACACCCCCAACTAGACCAGGGTGCCCAGGGCCTCGTCGAGCCTCTCCTTGAATATCTCCAGGGAAGGGGCCTCAACCACCTCCCTGGGCAACCTGTCCCAGTGCTCCACCACCCTCACAGTGAAGAACCCTCTCCTCATCTCCAGTCTAAATCTGTTCCCCTCCAGCTTGAAGCCATTGCCCCTCGTCCTGTCACTGCAGCCCTTTCTAAACAGGTTCTCCCCAGCCTTCCTGTAGGCCCCTTCAGGTACTGGAAGGCTGCTATTAGGTCTCCCCGGAGCCTCCTCTTCTCCAGGCTGAACAACCCCAGCTCCCTCAGCCTGTCCTCGGAGCAGAGGTGCTCCATCCCCCTGATCATCCTTGGGGCCCTCCTCTGGACCCTCTCCATCAGGTCCATGTCCTTCTTATATTGAGGGCTCCAGACCTGCACACAATACACAATCCCCAAAACAGGATGGACAAATCAGAAACAACCATCTTCACTCTCATCATCCCCCTTTCCTGAGCATCCCAGGAGTTTTTTCCAGCAGGTGAAATAGGGGAATTTAGCAGAAGAAATAAAAAGTGTGGCCGCTCAGGTGTCCCATCTCCTGTTCTGCTTGTTCCCGGAGTGCCTTACTCACGGCTTTCTTTTCCCATCGAGGGTATTAAGTTATTTTTCTCTCATTCCGAGGTTAGACCTTTTTTGTTAATTGGGAAGGCTCTGTCATTTTGAAATGCTTACCCAGCCACCTCGGGCTTGACTCACCGGAGTGGTAATCCCAGCACACTCGCCAGCAGCAAACCAACGTGCCGGGGCGGCTCTGCAGCACCCTTTCTCTGGGTGAGAAAAGCAGAAATCCCCGAGGCAGGATAGACCAGGGATGTGGCACCTCGTGGGAGCCGTTGCCTTCCCTTCCCTTCCCTTCCCTTCCCTTGATGGATGGTGTTTGATGACACCAAGCTGAGCAGGTTGACAGGCTTGAGGGGATGGGATGCCATCTGGAGGGACCTGGACAAAGCTGGAGGAGCAGGTCTCATGGGGTTCAACAAGGCCAAGGGAAGGGGGGTACACCTGGGTTGGGGCAACCACGCAGTCTCAGAGCAGGTTGGGGACGAAGGGATGAAGAGCAACCCTGCCAAGAAGGACTTGGGGGTTCTGGAGGGACCTGGACAAAGCTGGAGGAGCAGGTCTCATGGGGTTCAACAAGGTTCAACAAGGGCAGGGGGGTGCACCTGGGTTGGGGCAACCACACAGTCTCAGAGCAGGTTGGGGATGAAGGGATGAAGAGCGGCCCTGCCAAGAAGGACTTGGGGGTGGTGGAGGGCAGAAAATCTGGATGTGAGCCAACAACAGGTGCTGGCAGCCCAGAAAGCCCACCACATACTGGGCTGCAACCCCAGCAACGTGGTCAGTAGGGTGAGGAGAGAGGGATTCTGCCCCTCTGCTTTCTTCTGGGGAGACCCCCCCCCCAGTGCTGCCTCACCAGCAGGGTGGGGTGGGGGGGATTCTGCCCCTCTGCTTTATTCTGGGGAGATCCCTCTGCAGTGCTGCCTCCAGCTCTGGGGCCACCAACTTCAGAAAGGCATGGAGCCCCGGAGGGACCTGGACAAAGCTGGAGGAGCGGGTCTCATGGGGTTCAACAAGGCCAAGGGAAGGGGGGTGAGGGCAGAAAATCTGGATGTGAGCCAACAACAGGTGCTGGCAGCCCAGAAAGCCCACCACATACTGGGCTGTCAGGAAACCTGAGGAGGGACTCTTGATCAGGAGTGGAGAGATAGGATGAGGGGGAATGGTTTTAAACTGAAAGAGGGGAGATTTAGGTTAGATCTCAGTAACAAATTCTTTGCTGTGAGGGTGGTGAGACCCTGGCCCTGGTTGCCCAGAGAAGCTGTGGTTGCCCCATCCCTGGAAACATCCCAGGCCAGGTTGGATGGGGTTCTGAGCAACCTGGTCTGGTGGGAGGTGTCCCTGCTCATTGCAGTGGGGCTGAACTTGATGGGCTTTAAAGGTCCCTTCCAACCCAAACCATTCTGTGATTCTACAATTCTATGTTCATCTGCATGGTCCTCTTTGGGGGAGGATTGCTGTGCTGCTGGAGATGCAAAGACCAGGAGAGCATCAGTGACTCTGTCCTGCAGGATATTGTTGCAAGGATATTAAATGTGGGACCAGGATGATCTGGCTGCAGGATTGCATTACACTCACGAGGTCTCCTATGTGGAGAAAGCCAAGGAAGCCCATATCTCCATCACCCTTGGGTGTTTGCTGCACTCAGAGGGTCTGTTGCAGTCTCTGGGTGTAATCTTGGGTGTTGGTTCTTCTTCTTTTCTGCTAGAAGTAGGGATGCATGCAACATCCCCCGTGTTGCAGGCGTCCTCCCCAGGTTCTTCCCTATCAGGAAGCTTTTTCCTGATAGGAAAAGCTTCCAACCCGCTGCTTGTTTGCTCTGGTTTAAAAAGAAAACAGCAGCAGCAACCCCAAAACCCAGCCCAGGCCAAACAAAAGTCCCTTTGTTTGCTCTTAGGCCCTGGATTCAAGCGGAAATCTTGTTAGGGAAGGAGCGATAATGGCTTTTCTGCACTAATTATAGCTCTTGATGTTGTTTATTCAGTATGAACAGATGAAAATGTGGGGGCAACCTCCCTGCCCAGCTCCCCATGGTTTTTTTTTTGCAACTTTCTTTGCCTCTTTTCCTCCCTGGACTAATGAGGGATGTGCTAACAAGTTATCAGCGGTCTCTGGAGGTTACGAGAGGGGGGCTTTTGTGCAAGCGCTTGATCCTGCCCGACCCACTTCCCATTTCTCACTCTGCCAAACCCTTCTCACTCTTTAAACCAGTCCCCTGGGAGGCCAAGGGTCTGGGGATGCTGTAACACGGCTCAGTTTCAGGGTTGGAAACATCCCTGAGGGATAGATGGGTATCAGGGAACGCTTTTGTGGAGCTGATGTGAGCTGTGGGTACCACCACAAGTGGTACCTCATGTCTGGATGCAGGAGTTGAACGATGGCTCCAGCTTTGGGGCTCTTTGCAGAGCAGCAACGCTGTAATTTTTCTGTGTGCTGCAGGCTCTGCTGCTGGTACACACCATTTCTTCACTTCTTGGCAGCAGAAAATCAAAAAAAGCCGCTAAATCCCCCCAAAGATGGTCCTTCGTGGCTGTCATCCGGCAGCGCTTCTTCCTCGCTGCTGCCCAACTTCCCCATTTTAATGTTGAAACACAAACCAGTCCCCAACTGGGCGTTCCCAGAGTCATCTTCAGTGTTTGACAGTATCGTGATAAGAGCTATTATTAGATAACTGCTTTTAATAGAGGTAGAAAATTTCAATATCAGGCACAGGGCTGCAGCCTGAGCGGGTCCTTATCAGCGCCCGAGCCCGGACTAGCACGTAGGAGCTGGGTGAATCTATGACCTGTGCTCCCATCACACCCAGTTCCCAAGGGCTTGTAATTAAAGCAGCTTCATTATCGGGAGTTGATTTGGGGACTATAGTGCTTGTTGAGGAGAGAAAAGCAGAAGCTGAAGGAATAAGGGTGATAGTATCAGGTTATTTTCTTATCAGGTATGAAATCTATGATATGAAAAATACATCATATTCTGTTTTGTGCCCACCTCTCCTCCCTCATTGCAGTTCCAAAAATAACATTGGGAATTTATGTTGCCATAATACGGACATTGCTGTGGAGCATCAGGTCCTCTTCTAGTTTTACCCTTTAATAGGAGCAGCAGAAGCCCAGGGCCAAAGAGCTGTTTCATTTTAGTCCCTCTGTGGCTTTTAAACCGACCACCAAATAGGTTGCTGTCTTCTTCCAGCGAGTCCATCAGCGTCCCCATGATCCCTTTGGGCCTGAAGGAGACGAAGGAGCTGGATTTGCTGGTACCACTGAAGGTGAGCATCGGGGTTTTGCTTGCTTGATGCAACGTAAGACAATGGAGGGGAGCAACCATGTACTTTGGGTGCTGTAGAGGAGATGCTGCAGCAGCTGCAGAACATTTTCTGGTTTAGACCAGCTGCAAAAAAAATAGGTTTATGGGGAGGAGCTGGACTTCAAACATGGCAAAGTAGGAGATATGAGGGTCTGGAGAGGGTGGAGAGCAAAAGCCAGGCAGGAGAGGCTTTCCCTGGCAGAGAGAGCTTGCAAATTCCCTATGCAGAATCACCCAAAGTCACCCTTTAAATCTTGAATATCTATTCCCGGGGTGACTCAGGGTTTTCTTTTTCTCTTGTTTCCCCATCCAGGATTTCATCAGTGAACACTATGGAGAGGAGGGCGTCTTGTTTGAAAAGGAAATCAAAGAGTTCATGGAGCTACGGCAGGTTGGTGTCTGTTGAGCTGCAAAGTCTTGCTTTGCCTCGTCCAAAAATGCTTTCTGGAGGTGCCTCATTTTCCTTCAGGGTCCTCTCAGCCTTTTTCCAAACTGCACCTTTATCCTTGTGTCTCAGGGTGAAGGATTCTCACTCTACAGCACCTCAGCTTCGGTTCTGTAATATTACAGACCATTCACTAATTGTTTTCTTTCCCCATCCTTTAACACCCTGCAAACCTGGAACTGAACAGCAATAAAAATTATAATGCAATCCAGTACTGCTTTATGAATATTAGTTCACCCCCAGTGAGGTTAAATGCCCGCTTTCTCTCCCGTTATCACTTGGAGAAGAGGAGATATAAAGCCATCTGGTAAAGGTGGACTTTCCACTCTCCTCTGAAGCAGTTTTCATAAGTAACTTCAGGTTTTGCCTTGCCGTGAAGCTTTGATCTGGGAGAGTGGAAAGCAAGAGGCTTGCTCAAGCCCTTGTGAAGGGCCTGATCCTGCTCTTCAGGCTGTGGGAGGGGAGCCCTGCAAAGCCAGAAGCTGAGAAAAGCCCTGTGGTTAAAACTAGGCATTAGGAAAGCTCTGACCCTCCTCCCTGGGTCAGGTCAAAAGCTCAAGGGCTTTTTTTATTAAGAGCAAAAAATCCTGTTTCTTCCTTAGCGTTTATTTCAGCAGACTTTGCATGGGTTTCTGTCTTAAAAATAATAATAATCCCAGCTTGGTTTAGGCAAGTGTTGCCATCAGCACAGTTCCCAGGCTGCTGGCTCTGGATTTGGGTGCCCCAGCACCAAATTGGTGGCTCCCTGACCCTTCCCACAGCTGAACCTGTGCTGTGGGGCTGCCTCCCGCTGCTGCTTCTCATCAACTATTGATCTGATCCGATTGATCTAATAACTCAGAGGAATTCTCTCCCCCCTGGGCTGGCCAGCATGTGCAGCTCCATAAATCCAACTTTTCCTTCCCGTTTTCCCCCCTTCTCTTAATTGATCTAATAACTCAGGGGAATTCTCTCCCCCCTGGGTTAGCCAGTATGTGCAGCTCCATAAATCCTACTTTTCCTTCCCGTTTTCCCCCCCTTCTCTTCCCACCCACATGTCTCCTCTCCCATCCCCACAGGCGATGCGCACCCCAAGCCGCAACGAAGCTGGGCTGGAGCTCTTGATGGAATATTACAACCAGCTCTACTTCCTCGACAGCCGTTTCTTCCCTCCCACCAGAAGCCTGGGCATCTTCTTCCACTGGTTGGTGCA
Organism: Calidris pugnax; assembly: GCF_001431845.1. NCBI lineage: Eukaryota > Metazoa > Chordata > Aves > Charadriiformes > Scolopacidae > Calidris > Calidris pugnax. Next base: position 30,109,808 of record NW_015094509.1, read on the forward strand.
GCTTTCCCTGTCCCACCTGGGGCATCACAAAGTTGGGAGGGAGCCTCCACGATGGGATGGCTGCCTCGGCAGCGAAGCTGGGGCTGGTGGATGTGGGGAGATGGGTTTTCCCCTTGCTCTGGGCTTGCTGTTGCCTTGGGCAAATTGGTTAGGGGAAAGTCTGTGCCCCATGGGGATGAGCTGTGGTGGGAATGGTGGCTGCAAGCCCATGCAAAATGCTGAAAACCCTCCAGGCTCCTCCTGCATCCAGCTACCCAGGACTTTCACAGAATCAATCTTCTAGGTTGGAAGGGACCTTAAAGATCATCTTGTCCAACCGTCAACCCAACTGACAAAAATAGACACCCACACAACAAACAAGGAGCATCATCACTAAACCATCCCTCCCAGCGCTTCATCATCGACTTGGCCATGGGTAGAATTTTGATTCTTCTCTTCCCCAGGTACGATTCCCTGACGGGGGTCCCGTCCCACCAGCGAGCTCTGGCCTTCGAGAAGGGCAGCGTGCTCTTCAACATCGGAGCCCTGCACACCCAGATCGGAGCGCGGCAGGACCGGGCCTCCCTGCCGGGGCTCAACCAGGCCATCGATGCCTTTCAGAAGGCGGCCGGTACGTGGGTCCTCCCCCCTTTCTCCAGCTCCCCATGGGTGGGCAGACAGCATTTCCACAGGGTGGCAATAATCCTTGTGAGGGCAAGAAGGGGAGGGAGTGGTTGTGCAAAGAGGGAAGGGGTTGGGGCATCTCCAAGGGACCAGGAACCAAGTACAAGTTGGCACGACACTGCTTCTGTGGGTTATGAAGAGGAGCTGGGATCGCCCAACAACCACCCAAAGGGCTCTCTCTTGCCACAGGGCAGTAGGGATGTCCCAGCTGGGGAGAGAAGAAATGCTCGTCCATCTACGAGCAGCTGGGAAATAGAATCATAGAATCATAGAATCATTGAGGTTGGAAGAGACCCTTGAGAAATGCTGGTCCATCTACAAGACCCTGGGACTGTGATCATTCAGGGCTTTGGAGAAGAAAGCTGTGGGCACAAGGGTGGTTTAGATAGCAAAGGAGGGACCCTTGACCATTTTACCCACTGGTTATGGTGACATGTTTGATGTGTGAGGTGCGCTGGGGACTCTTCTCCTCCTGTGCCGCTGGTGGGGAAACCTTCGTGGTCAGAAAGCCTGACTCTCCTGCTTACAAGCCCAGCTGATACCAAGAGCTTCTCCCTCACACAGGTGCCTTTAACTACTTGAAGGAAAACTTCTCCAATGCTCCCAGCCTGGATATGAGCGCTGCCTCCTGGGACTGTGGAGGCCTTTGGAGAAGAAAGCTGTGGGCACAAGGGTGGTTTAGATAGCAAAGGAGGGACCCTTGACCATTTTACCCACTGCTTACGGTGACATGTTTGATGTGTGAGCTGCGCTGGGGGCTCTTCTCCTGTGCCGCTGGTGGGGAAACCTTCATGGTCAGACAGCCTGACCCTCCTGCTTACAAGCCCAGCTGATACCAAGAGCTTCTCCCTCACACAGGTGCCTTTAACTACTTGAAGGAAAACTTCTCCAATGCTCCCAGCCTGGATATGAGCGCTGCCTCCTTGAACATGCTGGTGCGACTGATGGTCGCCCAGGTCCAGGAGTGCGTCTTTGAGAAGATGACCTTGCTGCGCACTCAGCACGACTTCCTCTCCCGGCTGCAGCTTGCTCAGGAGGCAGCAAGGGTGAGCACCTCAGGGAGGAGAGGACTTGGTGGGGCTACCACCACTGGAGAGGCTCCTCCTGTGGTCGGCAAAACCCCCCAGGAGAGGACAACCTACTGTCACTGCCTCCTGATGGACATCCAACATCCCAACCCGTGACTTAGCGACTTGTCTCTTGATGCCCCACAGGTGGAAGATGTCTACTCGTTGGTGCACCAGACAATGACCCAGGCCCACGTGAAGGATTATGTTCCCTTCTCTTGGACCACCATGGTCCATGTCAAGTCGGAGCATTTCAAAGCCCTCTCCCACTACTTCACTGCCATTGCTCTCTGCGACTGCCCCGGTGAGTGTTGGCTCCATGTGGTGGCCTGATGTTTGGGAGGGAATACAAAAAAAAAAAAAGAGGTGAAGGGACACATGCACAGGTTCAATAGACACAAAACCTCAAGTTTTTGGGATCTCTGAGCTGTTGATCTCACTTGTTGACTCAGCAATTCATGCACAGGGGAGATGTCCCCTGTATTTCTGGTTTGCAAAGTCCTTGCGAGAAGGTGAGCAAAAAGGTGCTGTGGGGATCATGGAATCATAGAATGGTTTGGGTGTCACCTGCTGTCCTTTTTTGGAGCTGAGCGGGTAAATGGGGGCATCAACTACCTGCTTGACCACACGTGCGTTGGTGTCCTCAGCCTGGCATACTCCTGAGGCACCCTGGTCCCTGTGGTTGGCCAGCTAGGGGTTTAAAAAATAAAAATAAACCCCAAAAAACTCAGGATATCCCAGGACAAACTGGTTTGGGCTACTGGAATTTAATTGCCAGCTTTGTAGCCAGCTGCCCTGGGCATCAAATACAGGCTGGGTAGAGAATGGATGGAGAGCAACCCCGAGGAGAAGGACTTAGGGGTGTTGGTGCCTGGGCAGAGAATGGATGGAGAGCAACCCTGAGGAGAAGGATTTAGGGGTGTTGGTGGATGAGAAGCTCAACAGGATCAGCATCCCCAGCAGCTTGGCCACCTGGGCAAGGGAGGGGATTGTGCCCTTCTACTCTGGGGAGACCCTACCTGGAGTAGTGTCCAGCTCTGGAGTTCTCAGCACAGGAATCAGCATCCCCAGCAGCTTGGCCAGCAGGGCAAGTGAGGGGATTGTGCCCCTCTACTCTGGGGAGACCCCACCTGGAGTACTGTGTCCAGCTCTGGAGTCCTCAGCACAAGAAGGACATGGACCTGTTGTAGTGGGTCCAGAGGAGGCCACAGAGATGGTTAGAGGGCTGGAGCCTGGAAAACACAAGGCTCTGGGGAGACCTTTGAGCCCCTTCCGTCAGAGGGCTGGAAAACACAAGGCTCTGGGGAGATCTTTGAGCCCTTTCCAGTCCCTGAAGGGGCTCCAGAAAAGCTGGGGAGGGACTTCTGGTCAGGGAGGGGAGCCATAGGATGAGGAGGAATGGTTTGACACAGAAAGAGGGGAGATTTAGATGAGATCTCAGGAAGAAGTTCTTTGTTGTGAGGGTGCTAAGACCCTGTTCCAGGTTGTCCCGAGAAGCTGTGGCTTCCCCATCCCTGGAGGTGTTCAAGGCCAGGTTGGAGGGGGCTTTGAGCAACCTGGTCTGGTGGGAGGTGTCCCTGCCCATGACAGGGGGTTGGACTAGGTGGTCTTTAAGTTCCTACCCAAACCAGTCTATGATTCCAGGGTGGTTGGGTATGGGTGGCTGTGCCATAGTCAGGCTTCCATGGCTCCAGGGAGCCAGCTGGAGCGTGGACATAGGATGTGACCCATGGTCTCCATCTGCTCCGTCACCAACAAGCGATTTTGGGTCAGGCAGAGGATCTGGGGGCGGGCAGGCGATGCTCAGGCATGACCTGTGGTGCCACCCCATGGCTTGGTGGGGTGGCTGAGAACAGGCTGGGGGGGCTTCATGGGGGATGGCTGCTGAAAGCAGTGCAGTGACGGTGACGGTGGTGGCTGCCAGACTGTCCCAGCATCCTCCCACACTCTGGAGTCTGCCTGGAATCTCACTGTCGGGTTTGTGCCACGTGGGATGTCACAGAAGCAGGATTGAGCAAGGAGAGATGGTGGGGCAGAGACAGGAGAGAGTGGGGTGCTCTGGGGCTGGAGCAGACTGAGACAGCAGAGGATGGTGGTGGGGCTGGGTTTGTGTGGGGTTGCAAGGGACAAGGGCAAACCTCTCCCCTTAAAATTTTGGAGGCTTTTCGTCTGGCCTAATAACCTTAGGTGCTGGGGGAAACACAAATCTGCCTGGAGATCCTTAATTTAGGGGTTTGGGGATTTTTTTTGCACGTTGTTGAGATCTCACGTGCCCTCTCACTACCTCTCCCTGACCCCCTGGTGCAAAATAACAAATCTTGTGCTTCCATAACCAGCTGGCAATAAACTCCTTACGCTGCAGTTTAATCCCCTGGGGAAAGCTGGCACAAAAGAGGGTTGGGATGGAGTAGAGCCAGCCCTGGAGCAGCCAGTTCCCAGCCGACTGGGTGCTTACACCAGAGGTGCTCACCAGGCTTTGGGATCTCCTTGCATGTGGACCAGCAAGTCTACGAGGCTCCCTGGAGCCTTCTGGGTAGCTTCTTATTGCACCCTGTGCCCAGGAAAGGAGGCTACCATGCAACTTTGTGAGCCAAATGGGATTAGGAACAGCTTTGGTTGGAAATAGAGGTATAAAAATCATGTGAACAGAGCCCGGTGGGGTTGGAGCACCTCTACAAGCTGTATCCATCTCATTTTCTCTATTGAAGGACCTCCTTGGTTCCACCACCGGCTGTCTGCCCATGTAGCGGTCCCAGGCACAGCAAGGAGGGCTTAGCTCCCAAATTAATCTGCCCAACTCTTGTGCTTTAGTTGTTGTCCAACTTGGGTCCTTGTCACCAACCTCCAGAGGGGAAAACTCAGGGCTCTTGATTTCCAATCCTACTTCCAGACCAGAGCAAAGGATGGGAGAAAGCAAAAGAGCCAGATACTTGTGCTGTGCACAGGACAAATCCTGTGCTTGGCTTCAAAGCCTGGTAGAGCCTTGAATGTGATAACTCATCCCTCTCCATCAGCAGTGGCTCAGTGGTCGTTACAGGCTGTGGTTGGGTAAGAGGAAGCTGCTGCTGAAGGGTCACATGATCATAGAATCATAGAATTGCCCAGGCTGGAAGGGGGAAAACTCAGGGCTCTTGATTTCCAATCCTACTTCCAGACCAGAGCAAAGGATGGGAGAAAGCAAAAGAGCCAGATACTTGTGCTGTGCACAGGACAAATCCTGTGCTTGGCTTCAAAGCCTGGTAGAGCCTTGAATGTGATAACTCATCCCTCTCCATCAGCAGTGGCTCAGTGGTCGTTACAGGCTGTGGTTGGGTAAGAGGAAGCTGCTGCTGAAGGGCCACATGATCATGGATGTGGCTTCCTGGTCCCCTTGCCCCCATCACCATGGGCATCCAGGCTGCTGAGCAGAACCCCAGAGAGACTCAGACCATCCCCACCCAATTTTTCACACAGCAGCGTCCGATGCTGAACTGCCGGAGCACGAGAAGGCTTTCATCCAGTTCCATGTCACCATGCCAGAGGGACCTTCACTCCGCGTCCTGCTGCAGGACCCTGAGGAGAGGAGGCACAGTAAAGAACCCCGATCATGATCATGGATGTGGCCTCCTGGTCCCCTTGCCCCCACCACCATGGGCATCCAGGCTACTGAGCAGAACCCCAGAGAAACTCAGACCATCCCCACCCAATTTTTCACACAGCAGCGTCCGATGCTGAACTGCCGGAGCACGAGAAGGCTTTCATCCAGTTCCATGTCACCATGCCAGAGGGACCTTCACTCCGCGTCCTGCTGCAGGACCCTGAGGAGAGGAGGAAGCTGGGTAAGTGCATCCATGGGGGCAAAGCCCCAGTTCTTGCGCTGAGACCTCAATGCACGGGAGGTGAGCCCCATCGTAACCCTACCCATGTAGGCATGGTCTCCATGAAGGAATGGGATGAGCTGTTGGGGGATCATTCCATGCAGAGACACCTTTTTGGTGGCTTTCATGAACTTGAACGTAGGAAGTTCCATCTCAACATGAGGAGGAACTTCTTTAATTCGAGGGTGGCACAACAGTGAAACAGGCTGCCCAGAGAGGAGGTGGGGTCTCCATCTCTGGAGACATTCAAAACCCTCCTGGACATGTTCCTGTGCAACCTGCTCTAGGGGGACCTGCTCTTGTAGGAGGGTTGGACTAGATGATCTCTAGAGGTACGTTCCAACCTCATATCATTCTGTGATTCTTTGGAAGGAGCTTCTCCTGGGAAGGCAGAAAAGTGCCACGGCTCCCTATTGGAGTGTTGAAGACTAACTCATGGTGCTTGCACCTACCTGGCCACCTGAGTTTGACAGTAAAACCTCAGGAACCAAGGTGTCCTGAGCCAGGTAACGTCACCCAACGCAGCAGGGAGAAATCCGTAGGGACATAGAGATCCTGGAAGCTCCTTGGCTTGGGCTTGCTGCTGACTTGGCTTGATGACAAGAAGACGCAGCAGATGCCAGGGGGTGGCTTTTTTAGCTGCGTCAAAAGGCTTGGGAGACGAAGAGCTTCCTCCCATGCGGATTTTCAGCTTCAGGGGAAAAACAGAGCGTTGCTTATTCAGCTGAAGTCGTGTTTTGGCAGCCCCTCCCCAACAAGGCTGCAGCAAGAACAAGCTCAGCGCCCTGATTTTGGGGTGTCATCTCTTGTTTACCTCCCCCATGACCTGTCTCCTGGTGTTCTTTCCCCTCATGGCACACGTGTGAAAGGAGGCAGGTCCCATCCAGGAATGAGTTTGTCATGTTGTGGGTCCCAGGAAAGTCCTCCCGGCTACTCGGCAGGATTTCACTGCCTGGGATGGGAGGTGGAGGACGTGCATGAGAAGACTCCTTAGATGACCCCCAAAAGCAGAGCGTTGTGGTAACATCACCCCGACACCCTCAGCTGATGTCATCTGGTTTCCCAATTTGTGTCATGAGCCAGCAATGTGCCCTCATGGCCAAGAAGATCGTGGCCAGCACATGGAGGGAGGTCATTCTCCCCATCTACTCTGTCGTGGCCAGCACGTGGAGGGAGGTCATTCTCCCCATCTACTCTGCCCTGGCGAGGCCACATCTGGAGCACTGGGTCCAGTTCTGGGCTCCACAGTTCAAGAAGGAGAGGGAACTGCTGGAGAGGGTACAGCAAAGGGCTAAGAAGATGATGAGGGGACTAGATCATCTCTCTGATGAGGAAAGGCTGAGGGACTTGGGTCTCTTTAGTCTGAAGAAGAGAAGACTCGGGGGGGGTCTGATCAATGCTTATAAATACTTAAAGGGTGGGTGTCAGGAGGATGGGGCCAGTCTTTTTCAGTGGTGCCCAGTGACAGGACAGGAGGTAATGGCACAAACTTGAACAAAGGAAGTTCCATCTCAACATGAGGGGGGACTTCTTTCCTGAGAGGGTCCAGAGCCCTGGCAGAGGCTGCCCAGAGAGGGGGTGGAGTCTCAGTCTCTGGAGACATTCAAAACATGCCTGGACATGTTCCTGTGCAACCTGCTGTAGGTGGACCTGCTTTGGCAGGGGGGTTGGACTAGATGATCTCCAGAGATCCCTTCCAACCCCGTATCGTTCTGTGATTCATTCTGTCAGCCCAGCTTCCAGCTCTGCCTGCTCTTCTTGGGGGGAACAGGCATCATTCAACATCTGCTGGTGAAAAATCAACGGGTAGATGCCAGTCTCAGCTCTGGTTTTGGTTCCAGGAAGGGAAGAAACTCGCAGCATTAAAACCATCTTCCTGAAAGGATATTTTTTTCCCTCCCTTCCCTTGTCTCCCAGTCTTATCACATTTCCTTTTATCAGACATGGTGTAGTCCACCACGATGAAGAGAGCAGAGCCAAAAGCTTGCACAACTTCCCTGCTCAACCTGTATTCCCAGTGGTATTTTGAAATTGAGGAATTGAGAATATTCAATAAAACATAGTTGTTTTCTTGCCTCTGGATGGGGCTGGCTGTGGGTGCTTTGATAAAATACGACTGATTTCGTTTGATGCAAACACCAGGAATTGGTAATATTCAATAAAACATAGTTGTTTCCTTGCCTCTGGATGGGGCTGGCTGTGGGTGCTTTGATAAAATACGACTGATTTCGTTTGATGCAATTATTTTGGGGAATCTCTTCCTCTCTGGTGTCCATCCAGCCTTGATATTGCCTCGATATTTCCTCGATTGCGACTTGTGGTGGGGGGAAAACAGAGGTTTTTCAGGCTGCTGGCTGTATTTTTCAGAAGCTGAAGCAAATGCCAACCATCTCCTTGGGTTATGTTGCCACCGTGTGTCCTAAAACTAGAAATGCTACAGGCACACGTGTTTCCATGATACGTGTGTGCGTGTATGTACAGATATATATAGCTTTTTTTGGGTAGTTTCGCGTTGGATCCGGGTGTCTTGGTTGCAGTCTCTCGCGGAGGAGATGTTTGCCTTGATATCCGTGGGTTATCGCGATTTCGTCTCTTCTGGCCATTTCTCGGCCGCTCCCTTTTCCCAAGGATGGAAACACACTGAAGGCAAGTTGAGCAAGAGCAAGATGCCCAAGAGGGTGGACAGCAAGACCTGCCAGGGCAAGGAGAAGGCTTTGCTCAGCCTGGGAAAGAGGGAGATGTGTGCCCAGGGAGGTGGTGGAGTCACACCATCCCTGGAGGTATTTAAGAAACGTGTAGACATGGTTCTTCAGGGCACGCTCTGGTGCCCAAGATTACTGGTTTGTGGTGGGGTGCTGTGTGGGTGGGTGATGGTTTTTGGTTTGGTGGTTGTTGTTGTGTGTTTGGTGGGTGGTGGTTTGTGTTTTTTGTGTGGTGTTTTTTGTTTTGTTTTTTTTGTTTTGTTTTTTTTGTTTTGTTTTTTTGTGTGTTGGTTGGACTCGATGATCTCTGAGGTCCCTTCCAACCACTACGATTCTGTGATTCTGTGTTGCATCTTCCTGAAGCTAAAAGGCTGTCGCCAGGAGGACGGGGCTCAGTCGTCCTCCGTGTGCCCCCCCGGGGGACACAAGGAGATGGAGAGAAGTTAATTTGCTGAGGAGATTGAGGTTAAGCATTAGGAGGGACTTCGGGGGCGGCGCGAGGTGGTGGCAGCTCCTTCTCCGGTGGTTTTTTGGGAACATCTGCCAGCTCTGCCGCCGGCGCCGGGGGGGGGGGGGGGGGGGGGGGCCATCAAGGGGGGGTGCAAACTGACGGCTGGGACCTACTCCATTTAGCACAACGTTGAAGAGCCTGGCAGGCTGGGAACGTGACTGGGCTGTCCCTGAGTCACGTCGGGTGACACAGCCAGGGAAGAAGCTGCTGTCATCCGTGGGAAGCCGGAGCGAGCGGAGAAGGAAGAGCAGCTCCTCTCCCCTCCCCTCGGGCTGCCATCATCTCTCGCTCCTTTTGCAGGCAAAGCTCACCTGAAGAAAGCCATCATGAAGCACGAGGAGGCCATGAGGATCCACGGCTTGTGCAAGATCCTGCGGAAGATGGACATCCTCCAGGAGGTCCTCTCCTTCGCCCACAAGCGCTCGCTGAGCAAGTATTCAGAGATCGACCACGAGGAGGACTTCTTCGAGACAGGAGATGCCCCCGACATTCACCGTGAGTGTTTCTTTTTGGGGTGGGTGCAGCTGGGGAGGGGGGGTTTGTGGCAGGTTGTGTGGGGTGGGCAAACTCCAACGGTGAGTTTGTGGCATGTTGTTGTGGACCAGAGATCCCTGCATGGCCGTGGAACGTCACAGATGGGAGTGGGGGCTCCAGGCTACGTGTCCAGCAGCTGCCTGAGAAGGTCTCAGCTCTTCTGGGTCGCACCATCCCTTCTCTGGGGAGCACGATGTAGATGCAGCAGCTGCTGCAACTACCCTGACCCCTGATCTATGTGCTTTTTTTCTCCCTGCCACCAGCCAAAACGCTCCAGAAACCAGAGATAAAATCCCCCAACTTCTCCCAGGTGAAGGTGACCGACCTCTTCCACAAGCTGGTACGTACGGCTACGGGATGGAGGTTGCCCCAAGGGAGCAAGACATCTCCTCCTCCTCCTCTTCCTCCCCTGCATGCTCTGCTTGCCTGGTTTTCTTCCTCCCTGCAGACTCATCTCCCTCTCCTGGTGCAGCTGCTGCGCTCGCAGGCAGTTTTCCAAGGAGAACCAGCCACCTCCTCACAGGCAGGGACCTGTGCAGGAGGAGGGGTGGGAGGGCACAGATGTGTCTCTGCAAGACCTAAACGGGTCGTGAAGCTCCTCCGGTGCATGGGGAAGGGGGGCACAGGCATTTTGGGTGGGCTTTAACCGAGAGGAACTGAAGGGACCCTTTAGAGGAAGCTTTTTTGGGGAGCAGAGCAGGATGGTGACAGCTGAGAGGCACCAGGAGAAACCCATCAGACCTTTATCTCTACCCTCTTTAGGTTTTGAGGGTCCCAGGAAGCAGGGCTGAGTTTTGGGGGCTGCTGTGAGACCTGGCTGTGCTGTCCTCATCACCCAGACAGCCCAAAGGTTGCGTAGCACCCCAGGGAGAGGTTGGGCATCTCTGCTTTTTGAACAGCCCCAGGGAAGGCAGGTTTCTCCTGCTCCTGTGGGAACAGAAAAGTAGGAAAAAACCAGAAAAATAGGAAAGATCTGGGGTGGGGTCTGACCCTGAAGATCCTGTCCCACCACCTTGCACCCTGCTGCCAGACCACCGCAGCCAGGCTGCATCCCCCAGAGCCAGGCAATGGTGAAAAACCTCAACCCCCCTCATTCCTCCTTGGGTGATGGGGTTTTTTTTCCCAAAGAGGGAAATTAAGGAGCCAGCCATTCCCAATGGAGCTTTCTGTTTGCTCCAGGATGATAGTGTTTAAACGGGGAGATCCAGCTCCCTGACTGTACCAAGACCTTCTCAAAAAACCAGAAAAATAGGAAAGATCTGGGGTGGGGTCTGACCCTGAAGATCCTGTCCCACCACCTTGCACCCTGCTGCCAGACCACCGCAGCCAGGCTGCATCCCCCAGAGCCAGGCAATGGTGAAAAACCTCAACCCCCCTCATTCCTCCTTGGGTGATGGGGTTTTTTTTCCCAAAGAGGGAAATTAAGGAGCCAGCCATTCCCAATTTGCATCAGGATAATAGTGTTTATACAGTCAGTTCCAGCTCCCTGACTGTACCAAGACCTTCTCCTCCTGCCTTGCAGGAGCAGGACAATGCCAGGAGGATGTTCAGACCTAAGCAGTGGGCACAGGGTTGGACCAGAGACCTGCTGTGAGGTCTTTCCAACCCATGTGAGATTCCGTTGCTGCTCATAAAGCCAAGGGCTGACATGGGCTTTTAAGCACCTGTAGCTTTACAGTGCATAAATCTGCAGTTTTGGGTGTGCAGGAAGGGTAAAACACCGAGGAAAAAATCAAAATCACATCCTTAGAGAAATGCAAAAGGCTTTTTTTGCTCTGCCTCCTCCCCATCAGTGGGTGTTTTGCAAGGTTGCACGTCCCCCTGGAGATGTTCTTGCACCAAAAGGTGCTTTTCCTGTTTTTTGCCTTTCCCCAGGGGCCCCTCTCGGTTTTCTCGGCCAAAAACAAGTGGTACCCAGCACGGAGGGTCCACCTGAGGAGAGGAGAGAATGGATTTGGCTTCACACTGCGAGGAGACTCCCCCGTCCTCATTGCTGGTGTCATCCCAGGGGGCTGTGCTGCCGTGAGTACCCCCAGGCTCTTGCTGTGTCCCCGTGGGGAGGCTCGAAATGAGGTGTCAGGGGTTGCCTCCAGGGCTACCAAGTGGTTTTTTAGGTCTTAACAGTCCGTTGGTAACTGAATCGATGTTCTCAGGTGGAGACTCATCCCCGCCAGATCTCAGCCTGGGGCTTGCAGATGGGTGTCGTGAAAGAATTGAGAGATATACATATATTTTTAGGATACAGCTAAGGCAGAAAATACGGATGTTAGCTCAGTTTTTAACTGCTGGCAAGCATCCAGCTCCCTTCTCTCCCATTTTGGGACCTGATGGTGGATGGAACAAGATGGCAAGTCTGAAATGTGAGTTATCTCAGTGGAAACCCACTGCCTGGGCTTTCTTGATGGATCAGGGGCAGCTTTGTTTTCCAGCAGAAGCTTGCTGGTGACACACCTGAAAGGTCTCCCCATTCCCTCAGCATCAACCATCTAGAGCCCAGCATCCCTGTAACAGAGATGCAGCAGGATCACATCCCATTTTGGGAGAGTAAAATCTTCTTAAAGAGCACATTTCATCCCTGTCTGGACCATGGCTGTGTCCCCTGGGCAACTAACATTCAATGCACCCATCTGGGGTGGGATTGGACTCCAGACAGACACTGAAATCATAGAATCATAGAATGGTTTGGGTTGGAAGGGACCTTAAGGTTCATCTAGTTCCAACCTCCCTGCCATGGGCAGGGACACCTTCCACCAGAAAAGGTTGCTCAAAGCCCCATCCAACCTGGCCTTGAATATCTCCAGCAACCATAACTTCTCTGGGCAACCTGGGCCAGGGTCTCACCACCCTCACAGCAAAGAGTTTGTTCCCCAGATCTCATCTAAATCTCCCCTCTTTTGGTTTAAAACCATTCCCCCTCCTCCTATGTCTCCACTGCCTCCTAAAAAACCTTTCCTTCAAGCACGTCAAGAGCCTTGTTGATGCCTTGATGGATGAAGGATGGGCAAAGAACCTCACTGAGCCTGCTGTTTTCTCAAGGATCAGGGCTTGCAGGCAATATATTTTATATTTTTTTATTGGAGACCTGCAGTATTTAACCTTTATCAAAGGGTCAGAGCTGGATGGAAGTTTGCTGCAGAAAGTTGGGAGTTTAGAGCATGCTGGATGTCAAGCATGGCCATCTCCAGCAGCTGCAGAAGAGATCCTTATCCTGTAGAGCATCCCATTTTTCTGTCCGTGCCGCACAGCAGATGTACCTGCGAGCAGCAGTGGGTGTTACAGCCCCCAGGTAGCAGATCTCGCTGAATCCTGGGGCCAAAGTGATTGTGACCCTCTAGTCCACTCTGATGAGACCCCACCTGGAGGTGGAGGTCTCATCCACCAGCTCTCATCCAGCTCTGGAGTCCTCAGAACAGGAAGGATCATGGACCTGTTGGAGTGGGTCCAGAGGAGGCCACGAAGATGCTGGGAGGGCTGGAGCCCCTCTGCTGGGAGGACAGGCTGAGAGAGTTGGGGGGGCTCAGCGTGGAGAAGAGAAGGGTCTAAGGAGACCTTCGAGCCCCTTCCAGTCCCTGAAGGGGCTCCAGGAAAGCTGGGGAGGGACTCTTAGTCAGGGAGGGGAGCCATAGGAGGAGGAGGAAGGGTTTTAAACTGAAAGAGGGGAGATTGAGATGAGGTCTGGGGAAGAAACTCTTTGCTGTGAGGGTGGTGAGAGCCTGACCCAGGTTGCCCAGAGAAGCTGTGGCTGCCCCATCCCTGGAGGGGTTCAAGGCCAGGTTGGAAGAGGCTTTGAGCAACCTGGTGTGGTGGGAGGTGTCCCTGCCCAGGGCAGGGGGTTGGACTTGATCGTTAAGGTCCCTTCCAACCTGAACCATTCTATGATCTCTGCAGGATTGGGACCTTTGGGGTGTGTTGGACACTGAGCCAGACCTCGTGCAGCAGCATCCATGAGCTCAAACGTGGGCATCTTCTCTCTTCCCCTGCAGGGAGCTGGCTTGAAGGAAGGAGACTACATCATCTCGGTGAACGGCAAGGACTGCAGGTGGTCCAAGCACGCTGAGGTGGTGCAGCTGCTGAAGAGCACTGGGGAAGAGGGAGTGGAGATCGGTGTCATAACCCTGCAGGGCTCAGAGGGACCAAAAGCTGTAAGTCACGTCCCAAACTTTAGGTGGGACATTGCAGAAGAGGTTCCTCAGTGTCTTGGTGCAGGGCTGAAGCCAGGCATCACATCTGCTGCCCCGGTTTCATCCCTCTCTTTCCGCTCCCTTTCCCAAACCAGGTGGACAAGAAGGCAGCAGCCATGTCCTCGGGTGCTGGGCTGCAGAAGAGCAACAAGGAGAACAGCAGAAAGAGCCTGATGAACAGCAAGAGCGCCAGCACGCTGCTGGTCTGGAGCAAGAAGAGCAAGAGGAGCAAGAAGAGCACCTACAGCGTCCCCTTCACCGCGGTGGGAGACAACGAGGCCATGTACTGAGGCAGCCACCGGGCTAGGACGTGTCCTACAACCCCAGGGTTGATGGCCCATGAACCTTTCCAAGTCCCCAGTGGCTTGTCCAGGTTGTGCTGGTGTCGGTGCTGCCAGGAACCCCCAGGAACCCCCAGGAACCCCCCCTCCCCGGGGATGCGCCGCTGGTCGGATCCTCTCCGAAGAGGCGAGCGATGCACAGCGCCGGGATTCCACCACCATCTCCCAACTCCTGTCTGAAACCATCCTCAGCTAAACCATAGGGGGAAACACCGATTTATTCTTCGTTTTTAAAGTTTTCTTTTCTTTTTCTGTTTTTTTTCTTCTTTTTCCTCTTAAGGGGTCGCGGGGAGGGGGGAGCTGTGCTTCCGTATAACAGAGGGGACTGGTTTGTGTCTTCTGCTCGGTGTGAGGAGCCACCAAGCCAAGCCCCAGCCATTAAAGCAAACGCTGTAACCTTCTTTAGAGTCTCCTAAGCTTTCTCTGCAAGGTAAACCCCCAAATTGTCCAGCAGCTCCAGCTGGGGGTCACCTCCCGCTCCCCTTTTTCGGGAGAAGGGATAGCGTGGGTGTCGATGTCTCGTGGTGACCCCATCACGGGGTCCAGCATAGACTTGCCCAGGCATTTCTGCCACGGTACCAGTTAGGATGAGTTTGACCTTATTTTTTAGTGCTTTTTGGGTTGGTTTGTTTGATTATTTTTTTTTTAATGGACTCCCAGCAAATAGAGCCCAGCTGCAGAGCCTGCTGCTTTGGAAGAAAAGGGAAAGACTTAACGTGCATTTGTTGTCTCGCTTTTTTTTTTTAATCAGTAGAGGTGGATTGCCCTAAATATCTGAGTAGATTAATAGCTAAGAGCCTTGGTGGGGTTTTTTGTTTTTTTGTTTTTTTTTTTTTTTTTCCTTGGTATGAGATTAAAATTCCAGGAAGATAGCTCCTCCAGATTATTAAACTCCTAAATTTGTGCTCGTATTGGATCTTGCACACGTTGCTAATACCCTGACACTGTGCTGTCAGCATTCCTACCAGAGCTGGCCTGATGGATCCATACATCTTGGTAATTGTACTGGAAAGGCTGGGGAGACTCCGAATACGCCCTTAGATCTATCGGCGAAATTTCCTCAGTCCCATTTCTGCCTCCTGCATTATTATTTTTTAATTTTTTTTTTCTGAAGGCTTAAAGAGCTGTCTGGTCTTCAGCGCTCGGATGATCTGGGTAGGTATAAAATACCCTTTCAGAGATGTGATTGTATTTTTGTACTTTTGGAAGTCATGACAAACACGTGGTGGTAGTTTATCGCGGTGAAACGTGCGCCGACGGTGGGGTATCTTCATGAGAACATCCCCTCACCCTGGGGGGCTTTTTACCATGACTTCTTCCTGGTGGTTCTGCTGAGCTTTCAGCCCCGCTTTTCTTGATGGAGAAACTCAAAGATGGGTTCTAACTCTGCCTTATTGACCAAGAAGGCTCTCCGTAGACCGAGAACGTCATCAGACCGGATTTGTGGATCCGGCTGCCACCACCACAGGGCCATCTGTTTAGATTTTTCTTTTTTTTCCCCAACGTAATCTCACCAGCTGCTTGGTGGGGGAGTGGGAAGGAAGGGGGTTTAGGTTCAAAGGAAAGGCCACCTTGCCATGAAAGCACCCCGGCCGTGTCTTCCCCCCTCTATTTTTCTATATTCCCCCCCACAAATCATATGAAGAGCGGCTGAAGGAGCTGGGGCTGTTTAGTGTGAGGAAGAGGAGGCTGAGGGGAGACCTCATCACTCTCTACAACTCCGTGAAAGGACACTGTAGAGAGGTTGGGGCTGGTCTCTTCTCACAGGGAATTAGTGACAGAACGAGAGGGAACGGCTTCAAGCTCCAACAGGGGAGGTTTAGATTGAACATTAGGAAGGAATTTTTCACCCAAAGAGTGGTCGGGCATTGGAACAGGCTGCCCAGGGAGGGGGTGGAGTCACCATCCCTGGATGTGTTTAAGGGATGTTTAGATGGGGTACTGAGGGACATGGTGTAGGGGAGGACTTTGTAGAGTAGGGGAGATGGTTGGACTCGATGATCCCAAGGGTCTCTTCCAACCTCAATGATTCTATGATTTTAAAGGTGTTGCTGACACAGGCCATCTCCGAGCTGGAGATGGATTTATTGAGAAGAAGCGCGGAGAAGCAGCAAAGCCCCATCACCCAGCTCCTCCGTTGGTGCTGGGTTGGTGTTTTGTGCGAGTTTCCCTAACAACAGTGAGTTTATTTGGGTTTATTTTATTTTCTTTTATTTTTTTTTGTTAATTTGTACATGGACTCTCACCTTTTATGGATTAAAAAGCACTGATTCAAAACCGCTGCGTGGCGTGCGTCTCCATTGCCAATCACAGGTGGAATTGGTCCACCAGCTGTGGAGGGGACAAGCCTCGCTTTGGGCTTGGAAACGGGTTGATTTTGGGTCGTTTTTACCTAAATTTGGAGCTGTGGAGGTTGGAAGAGATTGGTTGGTTCTTGTACAGCCTGATCCAAGGCAAACTGAGCTCCTCAGCGTCCAGATCAGCTCGACAACCCTTGGTGAGACGTGGTCTCCATCTCCAGCGTGATGTAATGGGAGCTGGTGGCTTTCTTATGTGAGTTATTTCATGGAAGAGGTGAGGAGCAGGGCTCAGGTTGGATCCCGTGGGGGCTTTTCTCCTGGAAAAGAATGGAAACCCTTCAAGAAAGGCATCTTTGCTTCACACGGCATGTTTTGATCTGGTTTTGGGTTTCCAAGGGGGTTCCCAACAAGGATTTCCAAATCCCTTGGGTTTGGAAGACCACATCAATGGGAATGAAGGTATCAGCCACGCTGGAGGAGCTCATAGGTAGCTGGTAAACAGCAAAGCCTTGATGTGGGACAACCCCCCACCCCATTTTCCCCTGGGATTCTGTGTTTCACTGGGCCCCACCTCCTCACCACCCTGGGAGGGTGACCAAGCCCATGGCTGTGGGGCAGGACCATGGGTCCTGGCAGCCAGACAAGTCCCTCACTCAGGGATTGTGCACCCCAGCTCACCCCACGGGAGGTGAAAGGCCAGAGAAACTCCTCCTCAGAGACACAGAGGTGGGTTTAAACCCCCATGGGTCCTGGCAGCCAGACAAGTCCCTCACTCAGGGATTGTGCACCCCAGCTCACCCCACGGGAGGTGAAAGGCCAGAGAAACTCCTCCTCAGAGACACAGAGGTGGGTTTAAACCCCTCTTAGATGGAAATGATCCAGAGTCAGTGCTTTCAACTTCAGGTTAATGGATGGTCTGGTGGGAGGTGTCCCTGCCCATGTCCTTAGATGGGAATGATCCAGGGTCAGTGCTTCCAACTTCAGGTTAATGTATGGTCTGGTGGGACGTGTCCCTGCCCATGGCAGAGGGGTTGGAACTCCATGCTCTTTAAGGTGCCTTCCAACCCAAACCATTCTATGATTCTATAAAAGGGTGGTGAGGAGCGTCTTTTTCTCCCATCTACCAAAAAATGGCACCTGATTTTTATGGGGTTTTTTGGACAAATTTTTGTAATTTAAGGTGTTACCCTTTCTGAGGAGCGTCTTTTTCTCCCATCTACCAAAAAATGGCACCTGATTTTTATGGGGTTTTTTGGACAAATTTTTGTAATTTAAGGTGTTACCCTTTCATCCAACCTCCCGTACCCAGCACCAACCTCAAAGCCCTACCAAGGATTTGAAGCCACCCACGGTAAGTTGTTCTGCTGTAGTAGATCCTGTTCCCACCTACGTTTGGTGGATGTGGGAAACTCGTGACTCCGTAGCCGGGATCTCCTCCCCCCTCTGATGACAAGTTCTCAGATGAGATCTGTGCTCCATCAGCAAGAGCCTGGTGCTCCCTCCCTCCTTGCTAAGAGACAGTAGAGCTGGATCTTTCCATGGTTGTCTTCTCCATCTGGACCGGGAGGCGGAGGGGTCCTGTAGGATCCTGGTGGTGGGGACCAACACGGGCAGAAAGCACAAGAACCATTGCAAAAATAGCTTTGCAGTAACTAAGAACTTGAGGTCTCTCAAACCTCTGTCTCTGTGGAGAGGAGCTCCAGGTGGGCCCAGGAGCTGAGGCGACGTTCCTCAGTCTGGGCATCCTGGGCCAGGACCAGTTAATGCAGCTCTTAGGGGCACCTTAGGACCAGAGAGAAGGTGCAAAGAGGGTTTATTTTTATCCCTTGTTGTTTTCTAGTGCTCTGGAGACAGCAAACAGCGGTGCCCACCATCCTGGAAGTCTCCATCGGGGACATCCCAGTGAACCCACAGGGGTTCATCCCAGTTTCCTACCTTTGAGGTTGAATTTTCCTCCTCCTCCTCGGAGCTTCACGCTCAGTAATAAAAATCTCCTGGCCCATCTATCAGCCCTTCCAGCGTAGTGGGAAGGTGTTTTGATTTTCCCCTCCATTAGGTACGCAACGGCTCTCTTAATAGAAGAGGAGAAGGTACCACGGCCACGCTCCTGCCTCCTCGCTTCACGGCTCGTTGGCACCGTAACCCCTCATGGCTCCTCCAGAGCTGTTGCCAGCTACAAATTAATGCTCCTGCCTGTCCCTGGGGACAACAGAAGGAAAGCAGCTATGGGGTTGATGGCCACCCCATAGGTCAGGTGTGGTTTGGTGCTGGGTGTTTCTGTGCAAGGGGCTATCACTGGTCATTACACTTAATTGGCAATTTATTAGTGGCCCTAAATCAGATGCTGCTTTCGAAGGGTCCTGAACCAGGAGCAGATCAGTGGGGTGATCTCGGGAGAAGGATAGGGTGGAGAGGGGTGGGGCAGAGAAGGCTTTCTCCTGCACCCAGGAGGAGGAGTGATGCCGTGCCCACTTGGTACTTGGTCCAGTGCTCACTCCATCCCATGGAAGGTGCCGTGGAATCATGGGATGGTTTGGGTTGGAAGGGACCTTAAAGACCATCCAGTTCCAACCCCCCTGCCATGGGCAGGGACACCTCCCAGTAGATCTGGTTGTGCAAAACCCCATCCAACCTCAGCCCCATGTCCCACCTTAGCCCTTTCAAGCATAGGGTGTAGAGTTGGGTGCTCGCTGCCACCCTCCCTTCCAGCCTGAGCCCACTAGAGGGCAGCAGCACCCTGTCCAACGCAACACCCGTCCCCAACGGCATCTGCCCAGCGGAACTGGCACCCCCTGGACTCATCCTGCCACCCAAGGATGGCTAGAATTGTCCCTGGGGTGCTTTGGAGACCAGCACAGTGCAAAGAAGGGCGTGTTGGTCGACTGTCGGCTGAACAGGAGCCAGCAGTGTGCCCAGGTGGCCCAGAAGGCCACCAGCATCCTGGCCTGTATCAGGAACAGCGTGGGGAGTAGGGCCCGAGAGGTGATTGTCCCCCTGTACTGGGCACTGGTGAGGCCTCACCTTGAGTACTGTGTCCAGTTTTGGGCCCCCTACCATAAAAAAGACATTGAGGTGCTGGAGCGGGTCCAGAGAAGGGCGACAAAGCTGGTGAGGGGTCTGGAGAATAAGTCTTATGAGGAGAGGCTGAGGGAGCTGGGGGGGGTTGATGTAGTGCTGGGAGGTATGGTTTAGTGATGATGCTCCTTGTTTGTTGTGGGGGTATCTATTTTTGTCAGTTAGGTTGATGGTTGGACAAGATGATCTTTAAGGTCCCTTCCAACCTAGAAGATTCTGTGATTCTGTGAGTCTGTGAAAGAAGGGCATAAAAACTACTTTCGAACCCTATATCCTGCAATGTCCTTATGGACATTGCAACGTCCTTGCAGGTCATCAAGCCAAGCCTTGCAGTGGGGCATCCTTTGGCGTAGAGCACTCCGAGCTCACAGCAAACTCCATCCATCCTGTAAAAGAAGGGTTGAAATTTTACTGGGAGCGCTGGGAGCACCCATTCTGCTCCTACAAGCTGGCCCTCAGGCCCTGCTGGGGCTGCTCTTGGGTGGGGCTTGCTCCCCTAGGTTGGTCCCAAAAGCTTTGCCAAGGTGGTCTCTGAGGTTTGGAAGGTCCTCTCTTCAGGAGAAGGTGTTGGGGGCTGCAGGGGAGAGACCAGTAAGTCCAGGAGCTGGTGGAGATGTAAACTGGTAGTGTTGCACTAGAGGGCAGAGTGGGTACACAATGAATCCTGCTCCCCACAGCCCGGCCAACCTTTCATCACCCCAAGCCACCCCATGGGGTGGGACGGTGTTCAGGTCCCAAATTGTCACGTACACCCACGCACGTGACTGTGGAACCGATCTACATGCTCGTGTCCAAGTCAGCTCTTGCTCTAACGATTGCCTCAATGCTGCCCAACAGCAAGTCTTCTTCCATCTGCCCAGTGGACAAGGTGCTGCTGGGAGAGGAGGGAAGAGGAGCTGCCACGAGCGGGGACCATCCAGGAACCTGCCTGTCCCCAGGGCCCACCACCTTCAGCTACTTCTTACCAGGGACAAAAGTGGTGGCTGGGATATCCCTCCCCATCCCTGTGTGGTCCCTGGGGAGTGCTCCACCACCATTCTATGCTCTACCACCTTCTCATGCATGGGAACAAGCATCTCCTATGTGGGAGCAAGTCAGACCTGGCCCAGGGTGGACCTGGTCTGGCAGCAGGACAGGGGCGGAGAGGTGACTTCCTTTGATCCTTTGTGCCCTATTTTCTGTAGGACATGAGTGTTTCTGAAGGGTCTGTGCTCTGTCGTCCAAAAGGGGATGGGGGAGAATGCTGACCCTCTACTGGATTAATCCTCAGAACTTCTTCTGAGATGTTAGGGGTCACCTTTCCTAAGATAGTAGCTTTCACACAGCCAGACCAGTGATGTAGGACTTTTTCAGGGTGCACTGGGAGGTCAATCTGGATCTACACCAAGCAATGAGGACAAGATGACCATCGTATGGGGCAAGGAGATCATGCTGTGATGAAGGAAGTTATGCGTTATGATGCAAGGCAGATGTGCTATAGGGCAAGGAGGTCATGCTGTGATGAAGGAGGGTCATGCCGTGGAGCAAGATCATGCTAGGAGGCAAGAATGTAATGCTATGGAGCAAGGGGGCTATGCTATAGGTCAAGGACATCATGCTATAGCACAATGGGGTTGTGCTATTGAGCAGGAGTCATGCTGTGGATCAAGAGCGTCATGCTATGGAGCAAGAGGGTGATTCTATAGGGCAAGGTAGACATGCTACAGGGCAAGAGGGTCATGCTATGGGACAATAGGGATCATGCTGTGGGGAAAAGGGACTTTCATGGTCCTGGTCCTCAATGGTGATCCCTCATGGCTTGGAGCAAGCCCAAATGGTGGGACCTCACTCTGCATGGCTGGATAAAATGGCTGAACTAGGTAGGGATTTACCCTTGCATTAAGCAAAGTCAGCAGCCTGCACAACCCTCCAGGAGCTGTGGGTCCTGCTCAGCTCCTGGAGTCCTGGGACAAATAAACTCTGCAGCCCATGGGGAGGGACCCTTCTCTGCAGCACCCAGGGGCAACAAATCCAACACAGAGCCATGGGGTGCATCTTCCTCTTCCCCCCTTTTTCTCCTGCCGTGCCCCGAGACTCTCCCAACCAACTCACCTCATTTTTTTGTCCCAGCCCTCCTCTTTTTTCCCTGCAGTCACGAAGGGCCTCCTTCGCCAGGGCCCGGTCTTTAATGGGAAGTAGAGAACTGAGCCCTTCGGAAATGGCTCCTGAATCTTTAATAAAGCAAACATTGCCTGGGCCATAAAC
The DNA here is from genome assembly GCF_001431845.1 of Calidris pugnax. Taxonomy (NCBI): domain Eukaryota; kingdom Metazoa; phylum Chordata; class Aves; order Charadriiformes; family Scolopacidae; genus Calidris; species Calidris pugnax. The sequence goes on from NW_015094509.1 coordinate 30,131,283, forward strand.
ATACGATGACAGCAACAGAGGCTCTCAGGCTTATTGCCTGGCCGCTAGTTCTTTACTTAACTCTGCCATAATGGCTTTAATACAAGAGTCATGCTGTGGGTCAAGGGTGTCGTGCTATGGAGCAAGAGGGTCATGCTATAGGGCAAGGTAGACATGTTACAGAGCAACAGGGTCATGTTATGGGACAATAGGGGTCATGCTGTGGGGAAAAGAGACTTTCATGGTCCTGGTCCTCAATGGTGATCCCTCATGGCTTGGAGCAAGCCCAAATGGTGGGACCTCACTCTGCATGGCTGGATAAAATGGCTGAACTAGGTAGGGATTTACCCTTGCATTAAGCAAAGTCAGCAGCCTGCACAACCCTCCAGGAGCTGTGGGTCCTGCTCAGCTCCTGGAGTCCTGGGACAAATAAACTCTGCAGCCCATGGGGAGGGACCCTTCTCTGCAGCACCCAGGGGCAACAAATCCAACACAGAGCCATGGGGTGCATCTTCCTCTTCCCCCCTTTTTCTCCTGCCGTGCCCCGAGACTCTCCCAACCAACTCACCTCATTTTTTTGTCCCAGCCCTCCTCTTTTTTCCCTGCAGTCACGAAGGGCCTCCTTCGCCAGGGCCTGGTCTTTAATGGGAAGTAGAGAACTGAGCCCTTCGGAAATGGCTCCTGAATCTTTAATAAAGCAAACATTGCCTGGGCCATAAACATACGATGACAGCAACAGAGGCTCTCAGGCTTATTGCCTGGCCGCTAGTTCTTTACTTAACTCTGCCATAATGGCTTTAATAGCCCGTGCACATACACACCAGCATCATCAATCTGTTTGCCCCAGCCCCATCAATATCCATTCATCCACCCCCCTCCATCTGTTCATTCACCTCTATCAGGCTATCTGTCCACCTACCTACCTACCTATTTATCCATCTATCTCACCATCCATCTACCTATCCATCATTCAGCCACCAGAGGTATGGCCTGGGTGACTGATCTGACTGTCTCCCCACCCATCCAACCTGCACGTGGCCCTCCAGTTGTCCCTCAGTCTGTCCAGCCATCCCTACAGGTTCCTAGACACCTGGCCCCATATATATATATATACACACACACATATACATGCACATACACACCAGCATCATCAATCTGTTTGCCCCAGCCCCATCAATATCCATTCATCCACCCCCCTCCATCTGTTCATTCACCTCTATCAGGCTATCTGTCCACCTACCTACCTACCTATTTATCCATCTATCTCACCATCCATCTACCTATCCATCATTCAGCCTATCCATCTATCTATCTACCTCTCCATCCATCTATCCATTCATCTGTCTACCAGTCCATCTATCTACCCATCCATCTATCTACCTAGCAGTCTATCTAAATATCTATCCACCTCTCTATCCTCCCATTGATCCATCTGTCCATCCATCTATCTCTCCATCTCTCCTGTCACCCAGCGCTGAGCTTTTCTCCAGCCAGGGAAGCTTTGTGCACTGAGACCTTCTTGAAGCCTTTTAAAGAAGTCACCGGGGATGACCCCAACACTCCTGACGTCTCTAATAAGATATTAGGAAGAAATTCTTTACATTGAGGGTGGTAGGACCCTGGCGAAGGTTGCCCAGAGAAGCTGTGACTGCTCCATCCCTGGAGGTGTTCAAGGTAAGGTTGATGGGGCTTTGAGCAACCTGGTGTGGTGGGAGGTGTCCCTGCCCAGGGCGGGGGGGTTGGAACTAGATGAACCTTAAGGTCCCTTCCAACGAGAATCGTTCTATGACTCTATGACTGGGAGACATCCCCATGTCCTGGATCACCACCATTTGGGGATAAACACCCTGAGGTAGGGTTATTTCTCCCCAGAGAAGGGTCTGTTGGAAGATGGATGAATAATGGGACAAACAGACAAGAAAACGGATGGACAGCAGACATGGAAAGGAGGAAGAAATGAGGGACCAGTTGGGATCAGGCTGGGAGACATCCCTGTCTGCTTGAACCACGTCAGCGTGTGGGCTCGCAAGCAGCCACTCTAATTAGGGATGAAGAGAGGCCAGGAGAGGAGGAATTCACTCCTTCCTCCACCCTCTTCCTGCGTCCCCTCCTGGCGAGCATCACCCTGAGTCAGCAGATCTGCCAGAGGTCACGCCACCCGCTCTATTAATTGGATTAATAAAGATGTACGTCATTGAGGTAATTACCCGCTAATTGGGGATGACAAGGTTGTCAGGGTTTGTCCCTCGAAGGGACAATTTCCCGTCCCTGGCCCTCCCCTTTCCCAACTCGTACCGAGTCAATCACATTAATTAAAAATCAGAGACTCCATAACCTTGTGCTGCCAAACCCTGGAGAAACTGCTGCCTCCGGAGCCGTGGGGCAGGGCAGGGTGGCATCTGCCACCTCTGGCCACCAGCTCAGCTGGGGAGCATGGTTCCAGGCTGCTGGCACCCAGGAAAGAAGCTGGAGAGGTCCCAAAGGTCCCTTCTGCCTCCTTCATTAACCCCTGCAAGGTGTCAAGAGGAGACACAGGGATGCTGCAACCAGGGTCAACAAATATATCGAAGTGCAGCACCTCAGACCATGGAGTAGAGTCATGGAATGGTTAGAGTTGGAAGGGATATTAAATCACTGAGTTCCAACCCCCCAGTCATGGGCAGGGACACCTCCCACCAGACCAGGTTGCTCAGAGCCCCATCCAGCCTCCAAGGTCTTGAACATCTCCAGGGATGGGGCATCCACAGCTTCTCTGGGCAACTTCTCTCACCACTGGAGCTGTAGTATCCAGGAATATAAGGTGCCTGACTTCAACTGCAACCCCCCCAGACCACAAAGGTAACTCCTTCAGACAAAGAATCACTCACTGGAAATATTTTTGGTTAAAAAAAAAAACAACAAAAAACAATAAAATAAAAATCCCTGAGGAAAGAGCTCAGCTTGATGATATCTCGGTGAGGAAACATTTCTGTTCTGCCAAAACTTTCCCTGCCCTTCCCCTGGAGTCAATCCTGGCTGTAAATTGTCTCTGCCTCTCCCTGAGGTCCTGCCTTGGTGGGGATGGCCAGCCTAGGTCCAATCCTGTTCCCCTGCACGGCCAGGGTGCCCCAGAGCAGCTCCAGTGCTGAGCCCTGCACAGCTGGACACCGGATCCCGCAAGCCACACGCTGTGCCCCGATGCTCTGCACAGCTGGATGCTGCACAGCTGGATGCTGGGCTGTGCTAGGCTGGGGATGTGTCCTACACAGGGATGAGGGGCCTCACACAGCTGAATGTGGCTCTGGCACAGCTGGATGCCAGGCTCTGCACATCTGGATGTTGGGAGGGCTGATACTGAGCTGTGCACGGGCTGGTGCTGAGTCTCACGCAGGCATGAAGAGCCTGGCACAGCTGGATAGTGAATCCAGCACAGCTGGATGATGAGCTCTGCACATCTGGATGCTGCCCAGCCTGGTGCTGAGCTCTGGGGTTTGCTTTATGTTACTATGTTTTTTAAGCAGTTAGAACGCAATAAAAGAAATTCAATTCATCCTTAATGTAATTTAAGAAGTAATTCCGGTCACGGAGAGAAAGCTAAAAGAAATTTTTAGCTGCTCTAAGAAAATAAAAAAAAAAAAAAAAAAAAAAAAAAAAAAAAAAGCACTCTTCAACTTTCCCCAGCTCCTCCTGCCGTGCCTGGTTAGTGCCCAGCAGCAAATCCCACCCCACCTGGTGGCCCTGGGGACATAGGACCTTTAGAGTATTCCTTCCCTGGTTTGGGGGGAGACCACCAGCCCCCTGGGACTGTCTCTTACATGAGAGGGGGCACCCCCCTTTGTGCCCCACCAGAGGTATGGCCTGGGCAACTGATCTGACTGTCTCCCCACCCATCCAACCTGCATGTGGCCCTCCAGTTGTCCCTCAATCTGTCCAGCCATCCCCAAAGGTTCCTAGACACCTGGTCCCATGTCTATATGTATGTATATATATACACACACATATACATACACATACACACTAGCATCATCAATCTGTTTGCCCCAGCCCCATCAATATCCATTCATCCACCCCCCTCCATCTGTTCATTCACCTCTATCAGGCTATCTGTCCACCTACCTACCTACCTATTTATCCATCTATCTCACCATCCATCTACCTATCCATCATTCAGCCTATCCATCTATCTATCTACCTCTCCATCCATCTATCCATTCATCTGTCTACCAGTCCATCTATCTACCCATCCATCTATCTACCTAGCAGTCTATCTAAATATCTATCCACCTCTCTATCCTCCCATTGATCCATCTGTCCATCCATCTATCTCTCCATCTCTCCTGTCACCCAGCGCTGAGCTTTTCTCCAGCCAGGGAAGCTTTGTGCACTGAGACCTTCTTGAAGCCTTTTAAAGAAGTCACCGGGGATGACCCCAACACTCCTGACGTCTCTAATAAGATATTAGGAAGAAATTCTTTACATTGAGGGTGGTAGGACCCTGGCGAGAAGAGAGGCCAGGAGAGGAGGAATTCACTCCTTCCTCCACCCTCTTCCTGCGTCCCCTCCTGGCGAGCATCACCCTGAGTCAGCAGATCTGCCAGAGGTCACGCCACCCGCTCTATTAATTGGATTAATAAAGATGTACGTCATTGAGGTAATTACCCGCTAATTGGGGATGACAAGGTTGTCAGGGTTTGTCCCTCGAAGGGACAATTTCCCGTCCCTGGCCCTCCCCTTTCCCAACTCGTACCGAGTCAATCACATTAATTAAAAATCAGAGACTCCATAACCTTGCGCTGCCAAACCCTGGGGAAACTGCTGCCTCCGGAGCCGTGCGGCAGGGCAGGGTGGCATCTGCCACCTCTGGCCACCAGCTCAGCTGGGGAGCATGGTTCCAGGCTGCTGGCACCCAGGAAAGAAGCTGGAGAGGTCTCAAAGGTCCCTTCTGCCTCCTTCATTAACCCCTGCAAGGTGTCAAGAGGAGACACAGGGATGCTGCATCCAGGGTCAACAAATATATCGAATCATGGAATGGTTAGAATGGGAAGGGATGTTAAATCATTGAGTTCCAACCCCCCAGCCATGGGCAGGGACATCTTCCACCAGACCAGGTTGCTCAGAGCCCCATCCAGCCTCCAAGGTCTTGAACATCTCCAGGGATGGGGCATCCACAGCTTCTTGGGGCAACTTCTCTCACCACTGGAGCTGTAGTATCCAGGAATATAAGGTGCCTGACTTCAACTGCAACCCCCCCAGACCACAAAGGTAACTCCTTCGGACAAAGAATCACTCACTGGAAATATTTTTGGTTAAAAAAAAAAACAACAAAAAACAATAAAATAAAAATCCCTGAGGAAAGAGCTCAGCTTGATGATATCTCGGTGAGGAAACATTTCTGTTCTGCCAAAACTTTCCCTGCCCTTCCCCTGGAGTCAATCCTGGCTGTATATTGTCTCTGCCTCTCCCTGAGGTCCTGCCTTGGTGGGGATGGCCAACCTAGGTCCAATCCTTTTCCCCTGCACGGCCAGGGTGCCCCAGAGCAGCTCCAGTGCTGAGCCCTGCACAGCTGGACACCGGATCCCGCAAGCCACACGCTGTGCCCCGATGCTCTGCACAGCTGGAAGCTGCACAGCTGGATGCTGGGCTGTGCTAGGCTGAGGATGTGTCCTGCGCAGGGATGAGGGGCTTCACACAGCTGGATGTGGCTCTGGCACAGCTGGATGCCAGGCTCTGCACATCTGGATGTTGGGAGGGCTGATACTGAGCTGTGCACGGGCTGGTGCTGAGTCTCACGCAGGCATGAAGAGCCTGGCACAGCTGGATAGTGAATCCAGCACAGCTGGATGATGAGCTCTGCACATCTGGATGCTGCCCAGCCTGGTGCTGAGCTCTGGGAGGGGGATGCTGGGTCCTCCAAAGGGATCAGGAAGCTTGCACAGCTGGATACTGAATCCTGCACAGCTGGATGCTGAGCTCTGCACATCTGGATGCTGCCCAGCCTGGTGCTGAGCTCTGGGAGGGGGATGCTGGGTCCTCCAAAGGGATCAGGAAGCTTGCACAGCTGGATTCTGAATCCTGCACAGCTGGATGCTGAGCTCTGCACATCTGGATGCTGCCCAGCCTGGTGCTGAGCTCTGGGAGGGGGATGCTGGGTCCTCCAAAGGGATCAGGAAGCTTGCACAGCTGGATTCTGAATCCTGCACAGCTGGATGCTGAGCTCTGCACATCTGGATGCTGCCCAGCCTGGTGCTGAGCTCTGGGAGGGGGATGCTGGGTCCTCCAAAGGGATCAGGAAGCTTGCACAGCTGGATTCTGAATCCTGCACAGCTGGATGCTGAGCTCTGCACATCTGGATGCTGCCCAGCCTGGTGCTGAGCTCTGGGAGGGGGATGCTGGGTCCTCCAAAGGGATCAGGAAGCTTGCACAGCTGGATTCTGAATCCTGCACAGCTGGATGCTGAGCTCTGCACATCTGGATGCTGCCCAGCCTGGTGCTGAGCTCTGGGAGGGGGATGCTGGGTCCTCCAAAGGGATCAGGAAGCTTGCACAGCTGGATTCTGAATCCTGCACAGCTGGATGCTGAGCTCTGCACATCTGGATGCTGCCCAGCCTGGTGCTGAGCTCTGGGAGGGGGATGCTGGGTCCTCCAAAGGGATCAGGAAGCTTGCACAGCTGGATTCTGAATCCTGCACAGCTGGATGCTGAGCTCTGCACATCTGGATGCTGCCCAGCCTGGTGCTGAGCTCTGGGAGGGGGATGCTGGGTCCTCCAAAGGGATCAGGAAGCTTGCACAGCTGGATTCTGAATCCTGCACAGCTGGATGCTGAGCTCTGCACATCTGGATGCTGCCCAGCCTGGTGCTGAGCTCTGGGAGGGGGATGCTGGGTCCTCCAAAGGGATCAGGAAGCTTGCACAGCTGGATTCTGAATCCTGCACAGCTGGATGCTGAGCTCTGCACATCTGGATGCTGCCCAGCCTGGTGCTGAGCTCTGGGAGGGGGATGCTGGGTCCTCCAAAGGGATCAGGAAGCTTGCACAGCTGGATTCTGAATCCTGCACAGCTGGATGCTGAGCTCTGCACATCTGGATGCTGCCCAGCCTGGTGCTGAGCTCTGGGAGGGGGATGCTGGGTCCTCCAAAGGGATCAGGAAGCTTGCACAGCTGGATTCTGAATCCTGCACAGCTGGATGCTGAGCTCTGCACATCTGGATGCTGCCCAGCCTGGTGCTGAGCTCTGGGAGGGGGATGCTGGGTCCTCCAAAGGGATCAGGAAGCTTGCACAGCTGGATTCTGAATCCTGCACAGCTGGATGCTGAGCTCTGCACATCTGGATGCTGCCCAGCCTGGTGCTGAGCTCTGGGAGGGGGATGCTGGGTCCTCCAAAGGGATCAGGAAGCTTGCACAGCTGGATTCTGAATCCTGCACAGCTGGATGCTGAGCTCTGCACATCTGGATGCTGCCCAGCCTGGTGCTGAGCTCTGGGAGGGGGATGCTGGGTCCTCCAAAGGGATCAGGAAGCTTGCACAGCTGGATTCTGAATCCTGCACAGCTGGATGCTGAGCTCTGCACATCTGGATGCTGCCCAGCCTGGTGCTGAGCTCTGGGAGGGGGATGCTGGGTCCTCCAAAGGGATCAGGAAGCTTGCACAGCTGGATTCTGAATCCTGCACAGCTGGATGCTGAGCTCTGCACATCTGGATGCTGCCCAGCCTGGTGCTGAGCTCTGGGAGGGGGATGCTGGGTCCTCCAAAGGGATCAGGAAGCTTGCACAGCTGGATTCTGAATCCTGCACAGCTGGATGCTGAGCTCTGCACATCTGGATGCTGCCCAGCCTGGTGCTGAGCTCTGGAAGGGGGTGGGGGTGGGTGCTGAGTCCTCCAAAGGGATCAGGAAGCTTGCACAGCTGGATACTGAATCCTGCACAGCTGGATGCTGAGCTCTGCGTAGGAAGCCGGCGCCTGGCACAGCTGGATACCAAGCCCAGCACAGCTGAATGCTGAGCCCTGCACATCTGGATACGGCACAGCCCAGGGGGGGTGGTGGGGAGACGGGTGTGATGAGATTGTGCAGCCTCAACAGCGCTGCAGCCCTGGAGTGCCAAGATTTGGGGAGAAGGAACTCGAGCTTAACGACGAGGAGGGGTGGGTGGGGAGGTCTGCTCCCCCAGGGGGAGCACAGCAATAAAAAAGGGCGAGGGGTTTCGTGCCAAAATCCAACACAATTGCCACAATTTTATTTTTAATTTTAACAAGGCTCCAAAATTAGCAGCAGAGGGAAAGCAGCAGGTTGTAGGGGGACGTGAGTAAAACCAGTGAGTCACTGCCTGGCAAAGCTCAAAAATGAACAGCAGGTGGTGGGACTGGGAGGGTTGGGGGGGTTTCAGAGATTGTTGCCCCCAGTGGGAGCCACTGGTTGGGCTGGGAGGGCGTTTTGGGGCTCAAAAAAACAGGGAGGAGGGTTGCATGGCTTGAAGGACCCTGGAGGGTTGATTTTCTTGGACTCTGTTTAGTCCTGAGTGAAAATTTGGCTTTCCCCACATCTGGTTGTCTCAGCCCTCTGGAGGAGCACCCCCCAATCTCTCCCCCCCCAAATCTCTCCTTTCTTGGTTGATGGAGAGGGGAAACTGAGGCACGTGGGGTCAGCTGGTGAGGCTGGGTCTGCTCCTGCCCCTTATCTTCCCTAATCTCCAGGTTGAGGGATGGGAGGTGGCGTTTCCTCAGCTGCTTATGCGATACAGCAAAATCATTTAATCCTTGCTGAGCCGAAATCAGCCTCCCTGCCCAGGCCCCGTGGTGTGGAGAACACAGATATTAAAGTGTATATTAAATTGCTTGAACAGCCATTAAAAATCGCCATACGTGTGTAATGCTACTAAGCTAATGTTTCTACAGAGACTTGAACTTCTTAATTACCCGATTTGGGGCGTGTTGTTTACTTTCTCCTGACTTTTTTTTTTTTATTTTTTGTGGTCTTTTTATTTAAATCAGGCTGAGGCCAACGCAATTATTTCTGTGATTTAAGAGAAAACTGTAGCTGGAGGTTGGCATCTTCACCGTGGCCTTTTCCCTTCCGTATTCAGGCTGAAATTCTGCAGGCACCGTGCCGTGCTGATGTTATCTCCAGCGAAACCCAAGAGAAAGGAATGGGGAAAAAAAAAGTCTGAGAAAGTGGGAAAGTCTGAATTTCTCTCCGGGTTCCAGGACAGATAGGACAAATGAGGCATTAGAAGATTTGAAAGAAGATTTTCGATCCTCCCCACCCAGAGTCTGGCTCTTCAAAAGGGTCTGGGCTCTTCCCTTTGTGTTTTCTTCCATGGGAAGAAAGGAAAATGATGAAAACACGTTTAGAGGGCAGAGATTAGCAGAGGCTCAGGAAGCATTGGAGCAAAGGCTCATCCCCAAAGGATGCACCCTCCTGCCCCGGCAAAAAGGCAAATCGTGAGGAACCAGCAGCGTCGTGTTCCCCAAATCCCCCCGGGAACACCTACAGGGGAGGATGAGGAGGCCAGAGGGTTGTCAAGGGGCCCATAATGGCCCCGCTCTCTGCTTTTTAACCCCAGTTCTGGTCTAAGTAGGGCAGGAGATGCCGAGCCGAGGCCAGCGGGTGTGGAAGGAGAGTGATTACCCCGAGCGATAAATCAGCAGCGCGGGGCTGATGATATAATAATGGCGATATGATGTCATCTCAATCCTGCCCATTGATTTTTTTTTTTCTATTTCTTTTTTTTTTTTTTTTTTAATTTCACAAGCTATGCACGATGGTGGTAATTATAGTGAAAATTTATCTTCTTCAAATGCTATGTTTCATAGTATGTGTTCACAACACAGATATCAGGATTATTGCCAGCACATGACCCTGAGGTTTTACTTGTATAATGGAAATCACTTATTGGAAGATTTTTCTTAGCATAAAATGCA
>NW_015094509.1:30141381-30261660 GCF_001431845.1 Calidris pugnax
TAAGTTGAATCCCTATTCAAAGTTTATATGTGTTGACCAAAAAAGAAGTAGCTCCTTTGCTGTGGTTTCTGATCCTTAGACAAGACAGGACATGCATTTTTTTTTTAGCATGCATAAATATTTATAGATAAATATCCCCATTTATTTTTTTTTTTTTTTTTTTTTTTTTTTTTTTTTTTTCCGATTTTCCTCTCTGTGAACTGGCTTTTCCCATCCATTACCCTGCCCAAGTCCACACCGAAGCTGCTGCTGCGGCTCTTTATATCCGCAGCTATTGATTGATCCCCAACACTGTGCTACAGTGGCAAAGAGCGATGCTTGTGTGGGTGCAGCACCCTTGGGGGTCCCCTCACCAGGGACACCCCTGCTGAGACACCAGGGTGCTCATTGTGAGCTGTCAGAGCATAGAATCATAGAATCATAGAATCATAGAAGTGAACTGGCTTTTCCCATCCATTACCCTGCCCAAGTCCACACCGAAGCTGCTGCTGCGGTTCTTTATATCCGCAGCTATTGATTGATCCCCAACACTGTGCTACAGTGGCAAAGAGCGATGCTTGTGTGGGTGCAGCACCTTTGGGGGTCCCCTCACCAGGGACACCCCCACTGAGACACCAGGGTGCTCGTTGTGAGCTGTCAGAGCAGCCCAGTTGGTGTCTTAAACCTCACCCACAAGGAACAGGAGAGTCTTTGCTCACCGTTGGGTTGGGACTTTGTGCAATCCTTGGTCCATGTTGGTCAGCAGCTCAGTTGGTCTCTTAAACCTCACCCACAGGGAACAGGAGAGTCTTTGCTCACCGTCGGGTTGGGACTTTGTGCAATCCTTGGTCCATGAGCTGTCATCTTCTTTTTGTCCTGTCCTTGTTCTTCCTTCCCTTCTGCTGCTGCAGGTGAGAAAGAAACAGCCCCCAGCCCTGGCAGGCAATATCTAAATTCACATCTAGGGTGAGAGGAGATGGGAAAATGTTTCATCTCAGCTGAAACCAATGGAAGTAAATCAGCGCATCCCCTTGGTGGAGGCCTTTATAATATCCTCGAGCCCTGGCTGGGTGTTTGGGCATCCACCATTCAGCAGGACCTGACTTATTTCATGTTTCTCCTGGCTGTGGCTGCAGGTTTCAACCCTGCTGTCAATGAGAATCGTCCCTTTGAATGAAGGTCCCCATCCAAATCCAGGGCAGCATCCGCACTGCACTGACATCCATAGCTGCCACCCCACGCCAAGAGGACAACCCAAGACCAGGTTTGGTTGGAGCTCCAACACCTTCCCCATCACCTTGAAGCCTCCTCCCAGGGAGGATTTTCCCTGTCCCAGCACCCAGGCTTCAGCAGGAAAAATGCCAGAGAAGCTGACTTCTCTGGAGCAGATGAGTTTCCATCAGAAATGCAAGGACAAGCATCAATCCTCAGGCTCTGTGGAGTTGGGCTCTGCAAGCAGGGACACAGGCTCAAGGCAGGGAGCCATTCCCCAGCGTGATCCCTGACCCATCACCTTCCCCTGGCTCCACCATCCCTCTTTCTGCCACCCCATAGCCTGTCTCCCCACTCCTCTGCCAGCCTCAGGGACGGAGGGCAGAGCTGACCCCCCCTGCCTTGGATCAAGCTCTCCAAGGGGACAAGCCCCATCACACAAACCGGGTGATATCCAGTAAAGTTTCAAATTAAACATCTGGAATTAAAAACTCCAGTGAAGATGCTTTCTGGCTGGTTTTCAAACACCGAATCCACATGCCAAGCCCTGGGGACCTCATGGGGTGAACCCCACTGGGATGTCCCTGCCCCCCTGGAAGCCATTTAGAGTGAAGATGCTTTCTGGCTGGTTTTCAAACACCGTATCCACATGCCAAGCCCTGGGGACCTCATGGGGTGAACCCCACTGGGATGTCCCTGCCCCCCTGGAAGCCAGCTCCCCCTCTTGCTGTCCCTGTTCCCCATCCCCAGGCTTTCCAAACCACGGGGAAGGGCTGTGGATACCAAGAGATCACCTGGGGGAACTGAAAAGTGGTGAGCAAGGAGCAGCTGATGGATCGGCCGAGCTGCTGCCAGCAATTTCATGCAGGGTAAATCCATTTATCACCCCGGCATGAGGAGGAGAGCACAAGCCGCCAGCAGATGAGCACATCTGTCACTGGTGGGCGGGTGGTGGGGGGAGAAGGGGGCACTCCAGGGCCTCCCCTGTACTATAAAAACCCTGGGCGATATCCCAGTTCCCAGGGAGAGGCAGTTGTTTGGGGGTGCAGTGAGACATGGCAGCTTGTGATCAGAGAATCATAGAATTGTCTGGGTTGGAAGGGACCTTTAAGATCATCTAGTCCAACCATCAACCTAACTCTGATAAAAAAACTATGTTAAAACTATACAAAAAAACACCCCCCCATTACTAAACTACGTCTCTAAGCACTATGTCAACCTGTCTTTTGAAAACCTCCAGGAAGATGGTGGCAAACCCAATTTTTACACGGGAGTTCGTCTCTCGGGCAAAAAAGTGAACATTCATCACCTTCCTCCCCAAGCCCCGACACTGGTGAACCCAAATCTGCATCTACTTTGGAGAATTCCAAAGAGAATTGGGAACTCAATTGTTTTTTTTTAAAAAGACAAGATTATGTCCCATCTTTCTCCCTTACCTTGGGATGTGAACTGATGCTGGCAGTGGAGAGGGAGATGGGATTTCACCTGAGCCAGTACCACAGCCAACGTGGTCCAGCGCAGTGCAAATCAGTAGGCTGGGAAGGGACAGGGGTGTCATACCACAGAGGGGACCCACCGGTGGCTCAAGGGCTCCTGGGTCACCCATGGGCTTCGGGGATGGTGTACCCAAGCTTTTTGGAGACTTACCTCTCTCTCATGGGTCACGGGCACGTTGCTGGTGGCAAGGTGCTGCAACAGGACTCTCCACCCTGTAGCATCTTCTCATCCTGGCCTTGGATTCTCAGCCCCTTTCCTCCTGGAGAAAAGCCCCTTTTCTCCTCTTTTCTCCTTCCTTTCTCACTCAGAGCCCACTGAAAAAAAAAATAAAAAAAAAATAGCAACTCACAGAGCTCTGAGAGGCATCTCCTTGCCCCTTCATGTGTTTTCCTCTCTTTTACCCTCACTCTCCGTTGCTGCGTTGGGCTCCTGTTACCACACATCCCTGGAAAACCTCCAAGGGACAGGTTTGGAGCCAGATGGGCACAGGACGAGCAGGTTGGAGCCCCCTTTCAGCAGCATCTGAGTGAATTCCAGGCAGCATCTGAGCAAATTCCCCCCCCGCCCCAGCTCTGTGTGTGTGTGTGTGTGTGCACAGTGCACGCATGTAACACGCCATGAACAGAGCTTTCCTGTGGGTGTGCACGTGGGGCTGGTATCCATCTATTTAGATTAGCCATTTAGATTAGATATTAGGAAGAAATTCTTTGCTGTGAGGGTGATGAGACACAGGAACAGGTTGCCCAGAGGAGCTGTGGTTGCCCCATCCCTGGAGGTGTTCAAGGCCAGGCTGGATGGGGCTTTGAGCAACCTGGTCTGGTGGGAGGTGTCCCTGCCCAGGGCAGGGGGGTTGGACTTGATGGTCTTTAAAGTCTCTTCCAACCTGAACCCTTCTATGTTTCTATGTTTCATCTCTGAGCGTGCAAATGAGCACACAGGAAGATGCTGCGTGTGCAAATCCGTATCTGGATGCTCTTGTGCAGCCTGGGGGACCCCTCGTGGGGTATTTTGTGCTCGTGGGGTGCTCAAGCATGTGCTCCTTTAAGAGGAAGCCGTGTTTCGCAGAGTTAGCACTTTGTAGCGTGTAATGTTAGGGCTGCAGTGGGAATTGCTCTCTGATATTGAACAGGTAAATAAAGCACAGCTTGGAAAAAGCCTTTAGAAATGGGCTTCGTGCGAGGCAGCCTTCCCTGGGGTGTCCTTAACCCTCAGCCCTTCTCTCCACCCAGAGACCCGAGGTGGGGGGCTGCCAGCCCCACAGCAGGGAAGCCTGAGCAGCCCTCAATCCTTTTAACCCTTTCCTCATCCCTCTGCATCCTGAGACCGTAAAGTGCCCGTCCAAGACTCAGACCACGCAGTGCAAGACCCAGATCAGAGAGTGCAAGACTGGAGAGGTCCAGCTCAACAGGGTGGTGATGACCAGGAATGGTCCTAGAGACCCACACACCCTCGGACCTCCAAGTTTGTCCTCTCGTGGGCCTGTCTTGCTTTGGGAGCAGCTTCAGAGGGGGCAAATTCAGGTTTTCAGAGACCAGAGGTGTTTGCAGAGCGTGTCCAACACAGCTCCATGTCCTGCAGCACCACCACCAAGGGCCAGCAGCATGAATCCCTTCTTGCAACCAAGGCGCAGGGTAGGACTGAACCCCATTTCCTAGAGCATCCAGTAGCAGAACTGGGTCTTTTTTGGGGGGACCCCTGCTGGGAAATGAACCCCAACATCCTGCCCTCTCCCTGTTAGCAACCCCACTCATGTTATCCTCCGTCTGAGCCCTTCCAGTGGGGTCTTCACTTTGTGCCCATCCCTGTTTAATGCAAGGCTCACTAGTGAAAACCAGGAAGGATTTTTGTGGCATGACCAGATTTGCATGGATTTAAGCCAGAAGAGACTGGATGGTGTGATCCCCCAGTGTCACCATACACATGTCACCACTCATATTCCTCCAACGCCAAAACCCCACAGGCACCTGCCCCAATTAACATAGAATCATAGAATGGTTTGGCTTGGAAGGGACCTTAAAGATCATCGAGTTGCCCTGGGCAGGGACACCTCCCACCAGCCCAGGTTGCTCCAAGCCCCATCCAGCCTGGCCTTGAACCCCTCCAGGGATGGGGCAGCCACAGCTTCTCTGGGCAACCTGGGCCAGGCTCTCACCACCCTCACACCAAAGAAGTTCTTCCCCAGATCTCATCTCAATCTCCCCTCTTTCGGTGTAAAACCATTACTCCTCATCCTATTGCTCCAATCCTTGACCAAGAGTCCCTCCCCATGGGGACTTAACGCTTAACTCCCCATGCTCATCCCTTCCAGTTTGATCCCCCTCCTTTTCTCCACGATCCTACCTGGTTGTAAAACGGTTGCGTCTCTGCTGAAAGGGATTCGCGGCTGATAATTTATCAGTTTTTCCACCTCCCCTCAGGGATCCATTTGTGGCATTATTGCTGTAAGGTAGATGGCTGTTACCACACACCGGGCGGCCCTTACTTGCGGCATTTAGACAGATTAACGGTAGGTTTTCCTCAGAAATATTAAATGAAAAGATTATTATTTTTTTTAAGAAAAAAAAAAAAGAGAAAGAGAAAGGGGGAAAAAAGATGAAAACCCTCCAGAGCCTGCATAAACATTCACCCGAAAAGGGAGCTGGGAAATAGAGTTTATCACTTAAGAAAAATTTCCCCAAAAAGTGGTGTTTGGGTGGTCTTTAAAAACTCAAATCCCACTCACCCCTTCGAGGCACTATTTAGGCATGTTTGTTAAAAACTAACCAACTGGTTTCCTCTGGTTGCCTTTTTTAAAGTGTTTTCATTTATCAAAAGCTTGGAAGTTGAGGCTTTGCATTTTCGTTTTCTCACTGAAAACATGGAGAATTTCAAGGAAAAAAAATATAAACACAAATGAGAGAAGGCACCACTTGCAAAAAAGATGAAAACCCTCCAGAGCCTGCATAAACATTCACCCGAAAAGGGAGCTGGGAAATAGAGTTTATCACTTAAGAAAAATTTCCCCAAAAAGTGGTGTTTGGGTGGTCTTTAAAAACTCAAATCCCACTCACCCCTTCGAGGCACTATTTAGGCATGTTTGTTAAAAACTAACCAACTGGTTTCCTCTGGTTGCCTTTTTTAAAGTGTTTTCATTTATCAAAAGCTTGGAAGTTGAGGCTTTGCATTTTCGTTTTCTCACTGAAAACATGGAGAATTTCAAGGAAAAAAAATATAAACACAAATGAGAGAAGGCACCACTTGCAGAAGACCCATAGATTTTCATGCCCTTATGACTGAATTTGTAAACTACTTCGCTGGTGCAAGAAGTGGTTGACATTTTCATTTTCTCACTGAAAACATGGATAATTTCAAGGAAAAAAAATAAACACAAATGAGAGAAGGCACCACTTGCAGAAGACCCATAGATTTTCATGCCCTTATGACTGAATTTGTAAACTACTTCGCTGGTGCAAGAAGTGGTTGATTTGATCCTGCCTGGGTTGTGAGGGGCTGAAATCGGTGGGTTTCCCCTGTTTGTGACTGCACTGGGACTTTGCACGGAGGGTGGGAAACACATTGGGTGGGTGAATGTATGTGCACATTCACCCTTGGGCAGCTGAGAGCTTACACCAGTTGGTGTAGAAGTGATGGCTGCCTCGGGACAGAGGAGTTTTGTGAATTCACTCTGGGTTTTTCCATCCCAAACCCATGGGAAATGATGCATCCGAACATCCAGAGGGAAGCGAGCACCTTCTGCTCACCTGAGTTTGCTGCTCTCCCTGCCAACACGCAGCTGCAAGGGCAACCAGCTCAGCAGAATGGGCACAAAGCCCATAGGTCTGCTGATGGTGGGTGGGAAGTGGAGGGCAGATGGAGGCGTGATGCCTCTACTTGCCCCAAAAGCATGAATGCCCTCAACAGAGGTGTCTCACACCCATCCTCATGCATTGGATCCCCCGTGTGCATTCACAGACACATGGACAGCCCTCAGGAAGGCTGGTGTTTCCTGAATCCTTAGGACCAGAGCATAAGGCATCTTCTCCTCAGATGGAAAGCTCAGGACCCCAGTGATCCCAGCTTTTCCACCTCAGTTCCTCACCTGATTCCAGCTGAGCAGCTTCACAGCAAGGGTGATCCCCAGACCCTTCTGTCCCAAAATATGCAGGTTCAATCCACCAGAGGAACCAAGCTGGTGATGAAAGAAAAACAGCACCACATCCTAAAAAAACCCTCTTTTTTAGAGCAAAAAGGCATTTGCTGTCCCTAGGGTGATGCACATCAAGGTGGGCTTACTGTAAGGGGCTGGAGCCATGGGGAGAGTTGGCTCAGGGCTTGGCCTCAGCGATATACATCTTAGTGGAGTCAGATAAGGACTCCACGAGCACCAGAGCTGGTCAATACGCCTCGCTGCGATCAATGGGCAAGCGGCAGTAATTACATTTCCAAGATCAAATGGGCATATAAATGTTTCATCTGGGTGAATGTGTTGTTGGGTGTGTTGGCTTCTTGAGGTTGGCTTTTATTTTTTTTTCCTTCCGTTTCTCCTTTCTGCTCACACTGCGGGCAGCTGAGTGGATCCCATTGACTTGAATTAAGCTGCTCTACTCAGGAAAGGGAAAGTCTCACCTTGTCACCGCCGCCCCAAAATCCCACTGCTCTTCACATGCTGTGGGGGCAGTAGGCCACATGCTTTTGATCCATCTCCCTGCAGCTCTGGCTCCAAAGCACAGCAGAGACGTGGGCAAACAGTCAAGAGAAGGTCATGCCTCCACCGATGTATCTTGCCAGGATCGCAGAATCACTCTGGAGTGCCTTGCCTGGCTCTAACCTTGCATGACTGACCACTGTCCTACCATCTCTCAGCCTCTCTGAAGGCTCTGGCAAAGGGGCTGTGTCTATTTTTGAACCAGTCCAGAGTAGCTTGACACTGCCTCACGTGTCTGTGATGTGGGCCCATCCCAAAGGACCTGATGCACCTCAGCCACTGACCGTGACACCCACTCCTTCAGCTCCACCATGCCCTATGGGAGGTTCTTGACCTCCCTCCTGCCTTGCAGACTCCCCGGCTGGCGGCTGGATTCCCTAATTTGTGGGCCAGCAGTACCCATGGCATTTGCATCCCCATATTGTTCAGCAGCTGGATGTGTGCCCCAGCAGCTCTACTGGGAAACATCCTCCACAGCCACCACCTCTCCCTTCCCCGCCATCCAATGCCAGGCTGTTTTGCACAGCAAAGCAGAAGAAACATGAGCAGCCTCTGAGGACACAACATAACCACCTGGATCTGTTTCACCCTGCAGATGAGCCTCCAAAGCATTTCCTTTCTGGATGCTTCAACCCTTTTCTGACACCACCGACCTCCAGGCTGTGAAGGGACAACAATAAAGGACCATAGGAGGAGGAGCTGGTTTCTTCCAGCACTGAGGACCTTTATACAGCTCAGGGGATGGCTGGCCCCATTCATTCTGCTCCCCATACCTTCTTTTCTCTTATCCCTGGCTTCCTGTACTCGCTCTTGGCCTTCTGCAAGATGGAGGCAGCCGGGAGGTAATTCTGGTGGGGTGCAAGGAGCAAAACCCTTCCAGACCACATGAGACCTCTTTGGAAGAAGAAGGGTAGAGAAGCTGTGAATATCACTTCTGGCATCCAAGGAGACCAGGAAATGTTTTCCCATGATTTTTCAGTGGGGTGAAAAAAAAAGTCCTGTTTGGCTGCATTTGAGTTGAGAAAGGAGTCTGGAATTTGGGCTGGTTTTGATATTTAGGAAGTCCAGTCTCATTCTGCTGACTGTCTTTGACAACATTATGGGCAAATCTTCCTGTGGAGGATATCAGCGCTGCCTGGGAGGAACCCAGTGCCTTTTTCTTCCCCATCTGCTCATGCTGGGACTCTGGTGATCTACATGTGATGCTCCCTGGTGCCTCAGAGTCCCTGTGTGATGGGTCAGTCACTTTTGTCTCCCTCTTGAAGATCACATCTCTCCCTGCTTTTACAAGAGCACTGGGAGTCCTTGGAGCAGGGGCTGGCCCCATGCAGGGCTGGCCCAGAAGTCTTGATCCATGGTAAGGGCTGTCTTGACCTCTCCCTCAGCAGGAAGGCAAATTGTCTGATGGACAAATGGTCCTGAGACACTTGCAGAGGGTACATTCACCCTTTATCTACCTATCCCAGATTTGCTCCTATATCAGATTCGGGGACAAGTCCACTGCAAACTCCTTACACTTCTTGTTTGTCCTCCACCCCTGCGACACACTGGCCACACCACACTGTTGTGTGACATCCCAGAGTCCTGGCCCCATGTGGCCTCTGCAGGAGCATCGTCCTTGAGACGTCCCCCAGAAGATGCTGAGGAGCCAGTTCCCAAGCTGCTGACTTGGTGTGTTGGCTCCGCTCATGCACAGAGGCATTTTGGGGCCAGCTTTTCCACCTGGGCCCTAGAGCTGAAATCCAACACCAGGTTGACCCTTGGAAGGAGCTTGACCATTCTGTCCCTGCCAGAGAGGAATTCCTCTGTGGACAGAAACTGTCTGTGCTGTGATGAGGCCAGAAATACGAACTTTCCCACCCATTTTTCAGACCCACTTGTAACAAGGAAGAGCAGAATGACCCTCACCCTGCACAAAACCCCTTGGGCCTTGATGGGTTTTAACTCCCACTGTCCTCAGTCCATCTGCTAAGAGGATGACGATCTCCTTGTCCAAGGACTGGAATGAGAAGAAAGACCTGTGGGGTGTCATGGTTTAGGATCAAACCAGGACAGTAGGGCCAGTAGAGATGGACACATATTTTTCTCTGTTCTTTGGCCAAGATGAGTCAATCATTTCACACGCAAGGCTGAGAAGGGTCCTCTCATTGTATTTAACTCCAGAACATCCTGTCCACATGCACAGGAGCAGCCTGCAGGTCCATGATATGTTTTACCCAGTGCAGAACTAAAGGAGAGCTCCCATGTGCTCCTCTATGGGACATGTTCCTGAAGCATCTCTAGGGTCAGGAGTGGGAGGAGGAGGAGAGAAGAGGATCCAGCATCCACCTGACCCCACAAGAGATGGGAAATTCATGGAAGAATTCCTGTAGGGCAGATGCTGACAAAGCAAGCCAGGAGAAGCTGAGCTGAGTGACCTGAGTGGGGCCCATCCATCCCTCCATCCCAATGATCTTAAAGGTCCCTTCCAGCCTGGATAATTCTATGATTCTAGGCTTCCTCCTACTTGTGTACCACCAACAGCTTTGCCCTATCAACAAAGCCACCCCCTTCATGCTGGTGGTGGTGTTAGATCATCGGCTTTCTCCTACTTGTGTACCACCAGCACCTTTGCCCTATCAACAAAGCCATCCCTTCATGCTGGTGGTGGTGTTAGATCATCAGAAACACCCTGACCATTGTAACCACTCCACTGCAGCTCCCCTTCTTATGCATAGTTCTTCTTCTATCTGTCCTGTGGATTTTCTTAACCACAAACCTCCTATTTGCCTAATTTAGCCATAATTTATTGAACAGGGCAACGAATTATACCTCCTTCTTCTTCATGAAGGTGTTTGCCACCTCTGCTAGTGAATTCTCCTCTAAGCAGAGGACTGAAAGAGGAGAGTGACCAGCTCTCATCCCCACCATCCTGCCGCAAGAAGATTTCTTCTTCTATAGAAAACTTTTAATGTCTTTGTCACAAAGACATGCGGATTTTTGGTTTCCTCTTGCAGGAAACATTTCCACCGCCGGTTCTTTCTAGAGACCTGAAAAACTTCATCAAAAGCAGGCACTTGCCAAGGTAGCTTCTTTTTTTTTTTTTTTGTCAGCAAGAGGATTTGAATGGCACTTTCTGAACATCTCCACTTGAAGGCAGCTTTGCAGAGGCACTTATTTCTCTTCTCTCTGCCACATCAAGAAGCCCCCAGTGAAGTGGGGTGCTAAAGGAGGGATGCAGTTAGAGACAAGCTCCACTGAACCGACAAACCGACCAGCACCGGGACTGCAGATGGTGCCAAGACTTGGCAGCAACGTCTCCCAGGTAGCTCCAAGACTTGCACGAAGCAGATCCCCAGCTCCCAGGCTGATGACCTAATTTGCAAGGGCCCTTTTCATTAACAAGAGGTGGAGAGAGGGGGAAAGAGGTAGACTCTTTCCCAAGGGGCCACAATCAGCATCGTTATAATTCAGACCATCGTGCCTGGCTCCTCTGCTCAAAAGCTGGTTGTCATCACCACATCTTTCCCCAAAGAGGAAGAATTTAAAGGACTTACCAAAACCAGGACCATCACAACATCTCAAAACCACAGGACAAGATCCTGCTGCCCCGATCTGTCAAAACCAGAAGAAATAAAAGGCCCCAAACCACAGGTGAATTTGGGCAGGCAGGGAGCAACCAAGAAAGAATGAAACCCCAGCAGCTGGGCTGATAACTTCACCCCTCAAGCAGTCACTAAAAAGAGCCCCCACCCTCCAGGCTCCCTCCCCACGTTCCTACATTGAAATAATTAGTTTTCACTTCTAAATTATTTTTTTTTGCCCAGAGCCCAGAAGGTCAGAGTTTAGTACCTCAAAAAATAAAAAATAAAAATAATACTAGTAAAAAAAAAATCCTTTCTCTGCTTTGCTGGCAGAAAACAGCAGGGGTGAGGGGTAAGGGAAAAAAATCAATTTGAGCTTGGGTCAGCGGTGTGTGCGAGAGAGACCTTTGGAGCAATGGAGATTAATTTAGTAGGAGAGAGAAGGCAAAGTGGAAAAAGCAAGGAGGGGGGAGAGGAGAGAGCCCAGCCCCGCTCTAGGGGAGCCGGGGACAGGTTCGGGATGTGCTTGCTCTCTCTTTAATAAGATCCCAGCGTGGCCCGGTGAAATTAATCACTGCTTCGTTAGTACACAGATGCAAAAATGCCAAGTCAGTTGCTGCACTAGAGGAAAAATCTGAGGAGCTGCTAAGCCTGCTGCTGTGTCCCAAAGCCACTGTCCCCAGGGATGAGAGGTAGGGGTGCCTAGATATGGTTCCTCCTGTTTGCCTCTGCTGGAAACCCTCTGGTGCCACTGGAAACCCTTTCACAAATATGATGGTGAGGGGTCAAAGGGGCTTATTATCTCCAGCTGAAGGCTAGGGAGATGGTCAAGCAGCAGAAGCAAGGGTGCAGATCCTTGAGGACCTCACTAGAAGCAAGTTAGACCCTGAGGGTGAGTTGGGGTAGCATTTCCGATGGACGACGGGGAGCCTGGGCAGCTACAGTGCCACTGGAAGCTCCTTAGTGGCAGGAGGGATGGGTCCCCTCGCTCATCTCCACCTGTCAAAAGCATCATCCCTGGATTATATGTTGCTATAACTGGGGGAGGATAATAAGCACCTAATCCAATGTCTGCCCAAGCCTTGGAACATCTCAGGGGAAGATGAGCTCCTCTGAAAATCTGTCCTGCTCACCTCCGCTATCACATCGATGGCTTCTGTGACGTGGAGACATGTCCAGAGCTGCTTAAGAGCTTAGGGAGCCCAGCTGGCTCATTAGAGACACCTCCCAAGGCTTGGGATGGGAAATATGAATGTTTGAAGGGGCGGGGTGGGTGGAGGGGGAACAAACTGGGGCAAGAAAAAGGCAGAATTAACTTATCCCACAATATCACACTGCGATGGGATGCAGAAGGCCGAGCCCAAGCTTGCTGGTAGTGAGTCACTCATGGATTGATGGATTTTATCTGTAATAACAGCTGTAAAATATTCTGGGGTGAATTCTGACCATATTGACCCCGGTGAACTCAGTCATCAAAGACAGTATTGACGATGACGAGTATTGCTATGGACAGCATCCTGGACTGACTGGGATGACGGCAGTGGTGGAGGGTGGTGGAGGGGAAAGAGCAAGCTTTGCTTTTCCTAAAGATGCTCCAAAACTGCCAGAAGTGCAAGACGAGTGGGAAATATGATGTCGTGGAGAGGAAGCAAAGGTGAACTCAGGGCATCCTCCCACCACTTGGCGGGTGCTCAGAGACTGACCGATCCCAGGAGGGGGATGGAGGAGCAACCTCGCTCACCAGGGCAGATTGGCAGGGATCTGGGGAGACTTTGCCCTCGTCTTCAGCCCAGGAGATAATAGGCCAGCCAAGAACGTCTTGGCTGCTGCAAGGACCTCGGCAGCACGAGCCACCACACAGCATGTTCTGCCTTCTGCCTGTGATAGACAACCTCTGAGAGCTGCAGCACTTCAGGTTTTGGTTTCCACGAAGCCAGGGAGTTCAACACAGAGTGAAATGCGCATGATGCTGCAGATGAGATGTCCCCTGTGGAGCTCCCAGACTGGAAAGAAACCTGAAGCAGTCACTTGAAACATCCAAATTCCTAGGGCCAGCTAAACCAGCAACTGGAAGAGCCCTGCCCATCTCCAGGAGTCTTCAGAGCATCTCTCCTCTGCCGTTAACCAACAGTCAAGACTTGCCCAGATCGTTGTATTCTACCAAACTGAGAGGGCAACAGTGCTCAAAGAGAGAAGACAACTCCCAGCAAGGAGAAACTGCTGTCACAACACCCATGTGTCTTAGCTCTGTGCTGCTTCTCGCAGGGAGAGATAAAGATATGCCCTACTTGGTGTTGTACTGATGACCTTAATGTTTGCTGCCCCAGCTTGAGACCAAAGGTGGGTCTGACTCCACCAGGCTCTCAGTGACAGTCGGATCTCACCCAGCTGGAGAAGAAAATACTGCTAACAAAGCTTATGTCCAGCAGGATTAATGGCTCACCAAATGACCCCAGGCTTTCAGCACCCTTGCTGTGCCAATCACGTTTGCAGAAATGAATAAAGACTTTCTTATTGGTATTTAAAAGGTTTTTTTAGGAAAAAACAACCCGAACCCCAGCAACTCCCCCAAACCTTTTAATTGAGCCTGCAAAGTATTTAAATGCTTGACTGGTCGGCAATCGTTTAGAAATTACTTCAGGAGCCACGGGGACCTCCCCGTGTGGGGCCAAGTGTCATTGAGCAGTTCTGCCTCATGACGCTGGCCAGATGTCCAGGCATGTTCCTTGTCATTAGAGGACATTTCTCCTGTCAAGGGTGCTTTGAGACCAGGATCCAGCCCAAAGGGCAGAGTCAAGGTACAAGGTCATGAGCTGAGCAAGCAGGATCCCTCATAATGTGGGCACAGTCTTTGTGCCTCAGTTTCCCCTTCTCTACAGTGGATAAAATGAATAATGAGGTGGATGGTAGCGGTGGGTCAACTTAAGTATTAATATTAAAAAAAAATAAAAGCGCTCTCTTAAGTATCTCTCGCTCACACACATGCACATATATATATATGTATATGTATTTCCCTCTCATATTTGAGCACAGCATGAAAGCAGCCAAGGAGGAGCCCACTTTGCACTGAAGGACTTTGTTCACGGCTTCACTTAGTGAGAACATCAAGATGTATTAAAATCTAAAGGGGAAAATCATCTTTAAGGGGAAAAAAAAAAAAAAGAAAGAAAGAAAAAGACCCAACTCAATTTGACTTTCATGAGACACCAGTTAAATTTTTTTTTTTTTTTAAGCTTCCACACAAAACGGCAAATCGTCTAAAATTAGATCTAGGGAATTATTTTATCTGCATGGGGAAAAAGGCTGTTTGATACCGCAACTGTGTAATAGGGGACTTCTCGGCTTCCCAAACACGTTAAGAAGACGCTTTTGATTTTTTTTTTTTCCCTTTTCTCCTCCTCTTGTCTTGGCAAGCGCTTGACGTGTTATTTAAAGAAAAATTAAGAGGCGCTCTCA
Organism: Calidris pugnax; assembly: GCF_001431845.1. Classification (NCBI taxonomy): domain Eukaryota; kingdom Metazoa; phylum Chordata; class Aves; order Charadriiformes; family Scolopacidae; genus Calidris; species Calidris pugnax. The sequence continues at coordinate 30,155,773 of NW_015094509.1, forward strand.
GGTTTGGCTAAGCCCGACGTATAGATTTTGTTTTAAAATAAAAGGTTGGACCGGGTGGGTATTTTTTTGTTATGTGCTTTAACACAGCAGAAGAGCGCTATGAAAGCAATCCCATCACTGTTGATGCTCCCAGTGCTGATGCTCCCTGTCCACCTCTCCCGGCAGCAATTCTACCCCGCACAGCGCAGCCAAGGGCAAGATGCCAGGCTCTGCCCAAAACATAAATGAGTGAATCCTTGGGTTCACCAGGACCAGGACAGAGAAAGAAAAGACCGTAAATTGAAGATCTTACATCCGCTGGAGCTGCAAAGTCCTGGGGAAGGGGGAGGGAAAGATCTGCTCTGTTTGTGGTGTTTCTACCCGCAAGAGTGTTGGGGTTGTGTGGCATGTCCAGGCTTGGGCTGCAGCTCCAGGGTCTCCCCAGGCTTGAGGCAATGCCAAAGAAGGGTGGTGGAAATGTGTCTGCACCCATGGGTCACACCACAGTGGGAAAACTCTTTGTCATCTCCTGGTTGGGCTTTTCATCATTGTTTAGGTCCCTGAGAGTGACCCGTTTGGGATTTTCATCATTGCTCAATCCCCTGGGAGTGCTTGGGCTGCAGCTCTAGGGTCTCCCCAGGCTTGAGGCAATGCCAAAGAAGGGTGGTGGAAATGTGTCTGCACCCATGGGTCACACCACAGTGGGAAAACTCTTTGTCATCTCCTGGTTGGGCTTTTCATCATTGTTTAGGTCCCTGAGAGTGACCCATTTGGGATTTTCATCATTGCTCAAGTCCCTGGGAGTGTCTCACATTCACGTGGGGTTGCAGAGAGGGGAAGAGGCCACCACATGGGGCTGAGAACGTGGGGCAGCCCTGGTCAGTGGGGGGACAAAGCATCACCACAGATCTGCTGTAGGTAGCTCCACGTCACCACAGATCCACTGCACGTTGCTCTGCAGGAGACAAATCCTCTGCCAGCCCCCTCAGGTCTCTGTGACCACGCACAGGACAGCTTGGGAGGCTGAGACCTGGGTTTTGTGCAACGTCAGGCACAGCTGGGCTCTGATTTTAGCAGGGGACTTGCATGAGGCAAGAAATAATGCTGACGGGGGGATAGATTTTGAGGCCAGAAAGATACACTGACCTTCTGCACCGCACCGGCTGGGCAGGGATGGCACGTAGTGACCAGAAATACCCATCTACTCTGCTCTCTCGTGCTTCCAGAGGGTTTCTTAGACAAATAAAGACAATGAATGCAATAGAGTGAAAAAAACGAATCCTCTTGTCTTGCGTGGCCAACACTGGGTGGACCAATACTCTGGGGAGTCTGTTTTTTAAAGACAGTTTTTAACCCAACCTTTTAAATACAGCTCTGAGAGCAGGGGAGTTAGAGGAAAAAAGTGAAGGTGTCTTCTTTTTTTTAATTATTTTTTTTTATTTGGAGTTGTGAGGGGAATTAAGATCCACGAGATGTACTTGCCCATGATGCTGGATCTAAGCTCCTTACCTGTCAGCATTTCTAAATTAAAACCTGATCCACGTCCGTGTGTAGCCCCCGGAATTGCCCTGCGAGTGGCCACGGTTGTGTTACACGTGATGGGTCTGAGTGTGAGGACCTGGCAAAGTCCCAGCAGGGCGGGAGGAGAAACCATTGCAAACCTGCCCAGAACGAAGGTCAGACATTCCGGCTGCAGCTGCGACCATCTGCTTGCATCATTGTCACCTCCTGGAAAAGTCCACCTCTGTGTTCACCTTGCTAAACTCCACCACTACCATCCTGTAACACCAGCAAGAACAAACTGGTTTCACGACTGGCCCATCTCTATGGAGCTTACTCTTGGTCGCTGACAGGGACTCACAGGGAACAGATAGAAACACCTTGTGCAAGTCCCAAGTGTTGTGTCGCCACCTCAGGAATTGCCACCAGCAATGTAGGGCCCATAGACCAAGAGCACCAAGAGATGTGGCTTTTTTCAGTGGCTTGGCAGGACATCTGGTGTCCGAACTTGAAACAAAAGCTGTTTTGTTTGGTCTTCATGCTCCTGAACTAAGACTAAGCTTCAGATCTGGTGGATGGACATGCCCCACACAGCCTTTGAGTGAACAGTTTTTCTCTTGAGGGATTTGGAGACTACATTTCCTTTAGCTGCAGTGACCATGAAATGGTGAAGTTCAGGCTCTTGAGGGAAGAGAACAAGGTAAAAAGCAGCCCTGGATATCTGGAGAGAAGACCTAAAACTGTTTGGAAGAAACCCATGGGATACACCCTTGGAAAGAAGAAGGGTCCATGACAGCTTGTTGCTTTAGAGGAATCATCTCCTCCAAGCTCAAGAGCAGTCCATCCCAAAGTGCAGACCATCAAACAAAAGTCAAGCTGGAAGCATGGCACAGGCAGTGCAAAAAAATTATAGTCAGTCCGGAGTCAACCTGCTTATCCAAAACCATCTCCAGAAAAATCGATTCCCAACCCATCTCCCAGGGGCGGAAAGCTCTGCTCAGAAAGTCATCCCTCCGCATCTTCTTGTTTTCCAATCCTTGTCCTGCCCTCGTGCTCCGAGCCCCATCCTAGAAGTCAAGACAACACCAACTCAGTGCAGATGTTGGGCAGCAGCTGTCAGTCATGAAAATCCCCTGGAAAAAATTCCCTGGGGATGGGGCTGGAACTGGGAAACCCCACACAGAATTACATGGCAGTGAAGGTGACCAGCTAATAAAGCCACTCTCCTGGAGACCTCTGTTAGATATCAGCAAAGCCGCTTACCGGCCAAGCCAAGGAAGCGTGCTCTGCAGCCTGTCGTGTCATATTAATGGGCAGGATCATTTAAGCTTGGATAAAACCCACAACTTAATTTTTTTTTCCTTTTTTTTTTTCTTTTTTGGTGGTGGTGGTTGTCGCCACTGCCTGTTCCAGATGATGAATGGTCCTGTTTCAGGCCGATCCGCTTGTTTGAGCACCGTGGTGGTTTCAAGACTTCATGCAAAAGAGGAGCCCTGGCCATTTTTCACTCGGAGAGATGAGCGACACAGGAATAAATTTTCCTGCTTAAAATTTGCTGGGCCCGGAGTTTCTTGGTGAGGCAGCTTTGACAGCCTGTCACTTTGCTAGATGTTTGGTGCTTCGAGTATTCTGGGCCCTTTTATTGCTTTTTAAAAGATTTAAAGGAAACAAAACCCTGGTGCATTATGACATTTAGCAGGGTCGATATGTGTATCTGACTCTATCCAGGCATCGCACCGAAACGCGCTGGGTCCTGATCCCACCCTCGCTCAGCCCAGCGTAAATCAGGAGCGGATCAGTGGCAGGTGGAGGAATCCCAGGGCTGTAAAGCAAAGGGAGGTGAGATCAGAGTAACATCAAGGGCACGGCTCACCTCTGGCTCAGAGACAAGCCGAGATTTAACATTCTGCACTTTTCCATGACAGTGGGAGGAGGACATTTTCCCAGTCTTCGTAAAGAAGAGTGACACGCAGCAGTACGTAGCCAAGGCATGGAGCTGGGTTCTGATATGTCACCCCACAACCAGAGCTGGATGCATTTGATCCAGTGAGCTCCGAGGAGCCTCATAACATGAGGGCGACAAAGATGGTGAGGGGTCTGGAGAATAAGTCTTATGAGGAGAGGCTGAGGGAGCTGGGGTTATTCAGCCTGGAGAAGAGGAGGCTGAGGGGAGACCTTATTGCTCTCTCCAACTCCCTGAAAGGAGGGTGTAGAGAGGTGGGGGCCGGTCTCTTTTCTCAAGTCACAGGCGACAGGACAAGAGGAAATGGCCTCAAGTTGCGCCAGGGGAGGTTCAGGCTGGATATTAGGAAAAATTTTTTCACTGAAAGGGTTCTCAGCCATTGGAATGGGCTGCCCAGGGAGGTGGTTGAGGCCCCATCCCTGGAGGTGTTCAAAAGACGGGTTGATGAAGTGCTGGGAGGTCTGGTTTAGTGATGATGCTCCTTGTTTGTTGTGCGGGTGTCTATTTTTGTCAGTTAGGTTGACGGTTGGACAAGATGATCTTTAAGGTCCCTTCCAACCTAGAAGATTCTGTGATTCTGTGATGAGCAAAAGGCCAAGATACAACTAAGGCACATACACTCACACTCCCCAAGGAAACATCTTTCTTTTTGAGGCTGTAGAATCAAAGTCCTTCTTTGTCTGACTTCACTTTGCCTAGAGCTTGCATTCTTGGCTGCACTGTGGTTCAGCTTCATGGGAAGAGCACAATTCCCACCCCAGCACGTGGTCGGGACATGCTGGGCAGCAGGAGTGGTTCACCTCAGGTTGAGCAATGATCTTAGACAAATTGTCTACCTGGAAGATTAGGCACTCTGCAGAGGAAAGACACCTTTTTTTCCCATCTCTAAGAGTGTTCAACATCCTGAAGCTAACGTGACACACCACAGTACCATGACTTTTCCATGACTTGGCCCTCTGCAGTGCCCTCTGTAACATGTAGAAGATTGAACCATTCCATGGAGATCCAATAATGGAGGAGGAACAGTATGAACCATTCTTTCAAGGTGCGTACTGCTCTCCGTTAAGGTCTCTTAGACACATAACTTCACCACTGCAGGGGGTGTTTTTGTTAGAGAGGTTATACTGTCCTCCAGACACCTGCAACTCCTGGTTTGATTGTGGCCCTGACTCATTGTGCATTTTGCCTCTCCTAAATTCTTCACCAGGCAGTGAGTGATGGCTGTGGACAGCAGCTGGACAGATGTGGAGAAGGTAGTTCCCATCAGAAGCCACCTGAGATCTACCTGCTGAGGTGGTCTGGGCTGCCAACTCATGGGGTGTTGGGCATCCAGGCCCACCAGCCCTATGAGGGCTGGAAAAACCAGGGTAGATAGAGGTCTAAAGTGTGGGGCAGAGGCAGAGAGTACAAAACAACCCCCACATGCAGAAGCAAGGGGAAAAAGGGGTAGAGGATGGTCTCCAAGAGATGAAGTGGCCAATGTTGACCCTTCAAACCAGATGTCAAGTTGCTCATCTGGCTGAGAGCATGTATCTCAGAGAGCTGAGCGATGGGGGAGCGCCAGCAACAGTTCACAGGCAGGAGATAACTGCATCTCCCCAGAGCCATCACCATTCTCCATGGCCAGATGACGCTGGGCTGGGAGCAGGGCCAGTCCCCAAGATGAGCAGTATTGCTACTGCCGGCACAGCTCGGGGGGAGAGATTTAGTCAAGCACTAAGCTAAGACCTGGAAAGTGGAGAGAAGACACACTCAGCTGCAGGTCGGACCTCGAGAGAGCTATTTGGGGTGAAAGCCAGCGCTTAGGGAAGGGTGGAAACCATCAGCTAGAGGAACGGAGACAGCCCAGCACTGCCTCAGCAGGGATTGTCCCGGGGAGGGGGAGAAAAGGGAACGGAGGATCAATTCCTTCATCGAGGAGGCCAGTCTGGCCCCGGAGATGGGCACTGGGGGAACGTGGCTTATAAATGCTTCATGGAGTCCTGCAGGGACAGAGATTGGTGTCACTTTAAAAAGTAAACATAGGCAGCCTAATGAATGAGTTATATCCCAGACGCTCCATTCCAGGAGAGGTATTTAACAGGCACTATTGGATTCTGCGGTATCTCTCTATCTGTAACCAGTGCATTATGACCATTAATGGATTTTTGAGGCTGGATTGATTTTTCATTAATTTGGTAAAAATCTTTTCCCTCTCCCATATAATTCTGTCTTAAAACGCTCCCCCTGACAGACCGATAAGTCACTCACCTCATAATGCAAGTCTGGCTCATAAATCTCAGTGATCTGGTGAGGTGGGGTATGGGGGAGCAGACTGGGCTGGAGGAAGGAGGGGGAACCTCCATGGGTCTGGAAGGAGCTGCCAGACAGCTTTCATCGCGTGTGGAATCAGAAAGGTCTGTTGGTAACAAAGTGTGGGTAGAGGATGGGGGCATGTGGACGTGCGGTTTTGTGGGGGCTGGTGGTCATCCAAGCGTGGTCTCCAGACCCCACCTTGTCTCCTCAAGCCTTGATCTTGTGTGTCCATATGTAGTACAGCGCTGGGACCTGCTCAGCGACTCCATGTGTATATCTCAGCCAGCAAGTGTGATCCATGTTGTCCCAAAACTTTGCATCTCATGAAAAGTGTTGTACAGGGGTGAAAGATCATGACACTATGTTGTGTTTAGCCCAGGGCATCCTGGGTAAAGGCTCTGTGGGGCTGAGGGCTCATGACTTTTCCCAGAATGGTTTCAAATGCTTTGCAGAGGGGAAGCCCTCATCCAAGGTTTGTTCCTTCCAAAAGTTGTATCCTACCCCCAGGGAAGTCAGCCAAGCAGAGACCAGGATCTGTTTCCCTGAGGGTGTCTGGGACACCCTAGGACTCTGGAAAAGCCTCAACTCAGCCTGTGACAGATTCCAGGGTGCCCCAAACTGGATGGATTTGTCTCTATCCTGGTACAACCAGGAACTGGCCTTCTCTAGAAAATGAACCACATCCTCCCTTTAGTGACTCATGGACCATTTGGCTGTTGGGTTAGAAGAGCAAAGCCTTGCAGAACAAACACCCTTGAAGGATCTTCAACCAAACGAACAAAGATCTCCACTCTGCACCATCTGGAAGGGAGACGGGGCAGAGATTAGCCTGCTTGTGAACTAGTCATCAAGGTGTCTCTGCCTGCATGGAAACAGCCATGATGAGAAGGAGTAAGGAGCAAGTAAGGACAGAGCTCCTCTGTTGTGCAGAGCGAGGGAATTTTTGCAGCTAATTTGGGGATGGGAGTCCTAGCCCTGCCTCTGCTCAAGGACGTCACCCACATCAATGTTACAGAGACTCATGTGCAGACTTTCCTCCCCCAGATGCACGTGCCCGACAGCATCATGCTCTGGGTAAGGAGGGAGCTGGCATGGGATGCTCGTTCATGGCCACGGTTGGAAAGCCAGGACATCTTAGAAGGAGGTGAAGTGGCTGCTGTGCTCTTCTGAATCTGCTGCCCCCTGCACGATCCCCCACAAATTACCATGACTGCAGGAAGGTGTGAGAGACCCACTTTAACTGGCGCTATTGGATTTCGCTGCAGCTCTTGCTCCCGCTACGTAACCAGTGCATTATCACCATTAATGGATTTTTGAGGCCAGATTGATTTCTCATTAATTTGGCCCAAAAAAAAAAAAGGGAAATCTTTCTTTCACCCCCACCCCCTCATAATTCTGTCTTTAAATGCACCCCTGGCCAGCAAGGCAAGTCAGGCAGAGAGAACTGCCATTGGAGTTCTGCAGGAGAACTGTAGGAGAACTGCACCCAATCATAAGGAGAGAAGCAAGAAGATAAGAGGTAGGAATGATGGGGTAGGAATGATGGGGTAGGGGTAGGAATGATCTCAATTGTCTATGCATTTCCATTCCCCAGCTTGACCTCGAGCTTCTGATCCAGAGAGGGTCAAGGGGGTTCCCTATAGGTCCTATAAAACATCTGCCAGCCTCAGGAGAGTATTTCAGGTACCTTGAGTCAACTTAGATGACCCATTCTTCCCCATGTTTCTAAGCTGAGTCCATAATACTTGAATCCTGGGCGGAAAAGGAGAGAGAGGTGCTCTGGTGACAAAAAGTAGAGGCAGGAGCTGGGTTCACCTCTCCCAGGTCACATCCTGCCTCTGTGTCCTGCAGACGCAGGGTGTGCTAGTCCGATCCCACCATCCAGTGACCAAGGCAAGGGACAGAAGAAAAACTCACTTGTTCTCCCAGGGTAGGGTTTTTTCTACATCCCCTGTGCCTACAACAACATCCCTGGAACAAAGGGCCTTGTTAGGCCCTTAATTTAATTATTATTCCCTTAATCCCAGAGCAGAGCTTGTTGGACACGGGACTTCAGTGACTTTTTGTCACATCCAGCCAGGAAAAGCCAGGAATCCCACTGAAAGAGAGTTGAATTTTCTAAGAGGCTGCAAACTGCGTGATTGGGGTACCATTTCTGAGGCTGTTTTCCTGACTGGGGGACATTGTTGGAGAACATAAAACAGAAATAAGCCCAGGTCATAAAAAAAAGTCAGGAAATCAAATCCAAGATTCAGTTTTTCTCGCTTGAAGAACTGCAAATGAACATGACTTAATTAAGATGGCCCATCTGAAGTAGGTGTGCAATGTTTCCTAAGAAAAGCTTCTGCTCCTTTCTTGATTATCTTCCAATTGTTTATTAAAAACCATACTTAATGAAGACTAACAAGCAAATAATCAATACCCACGCAGGTCACCTAGGAATAGATAAGCCTCAATAAGCCCTTGGGGATCAGTGTATTTACTAAGCAGACAATTACAAGGGTAATGACTATCCTTGCAATTTAAAATTAATAAGATGCGATTGCATCCTGAGGAAATGCAAACTGATTAGCAGAATCATGCGTTGAGGCGGGCAGGCGTTTTGGAAACATGTTTTAACCTGGGGTAGGCAGGATACCCATGAAGGCCCCAGTACTCAAGATCTTCATTAATCTGACAATTAAAAGCCAAGTTTGAATTTTCAGGCTTTTTTTTTTTGGAATCATAGAATCCAAAGACAGCCTGGAAGGGGCCTCTGGCAACCTCTTGTCCAAACCTCTGCCTAAAACATATCAACCTTGAAGGTAGATTCACTTTCAAGGTTACAGCAAAGTTAGGGCCTTCTCCAGCTGAAGTTGGGATATCTCCAAGGATGGAGGTCCCACACATTCTCGGAGTCCTTCGTCTAACATCTGATAAACCTCATAAGCAAATTTTATCCTAGTGCCAAGTTAAAATTTCTTCTACTGCAATGTCCGTCTGTTGCCTCTCTTCCTATCACTGTGCACTTCCAAGAAGAACCTGAATCCATTTTCTCTGTAACCTCTCTGGACAGTTTATATTAATTTCTTTATGATACTTACAATGTTCAGCCCAAACCATTCTTTCTGCTTTTTTTCTTTTCCTGATGTATAGAAATCAGCCATAACTTCTTTCAGATCACTCTTTCTTGACTAACCAAGCCAAAAATCTTCTTGCTTAGTCCTTAAAGCTGTGTGGTTCCTTCTCCTAGCCCCACCCCATCCTTCTGTCCCAGTTCAATATCAGCTCTGCCATAGTGTCCTCAAGCAAAAGCATTCTTTCTTGACCAATTCTAACAAAAATCCCTGCCGTGGTATATCTTATAGTCACATCCACCTTTTTTCATGGTCACAATTACTGACATCTCATTGCATCAAGTCAGTGACTAAATTCAGCTTTCCCATTTTCTTTTTCTTTTTTTCCAGGGTTTAACAGAGAATCTTGTTGTAAGCTCATATATGCATGATCTTGTGTTTTGCATGACTACATTTCATCCCATTTCTCCTTTTCCAATCTCTCAAGGTCATGCAGCACTTTCCTGGACAAGGGTTTTGCCTCCTAATCTCATATCATCAGCAGATTTCATCAGCGGACTCCTCCTCTTTGAAATGAGGTCATGCATGAAATTATGAAATAAAAGCGGTTCCAAAGAAATCTTTAAGAATCTCCACTAGTTCACTTCCCTTCAGCCTGATATTTTCCCTCTCAGCCACTGTTCTCTGTCTGCAAGTTCTTTACCCATCTCAGAATTCTCATGCAGATCCTACATTCTCCAGCTTCATCTCTAATTATCCATGAGGTGCCACATCACATGCCTTGCTAAATCCAGACAGATGAGACCTACTGCATTCTGCTTTTCCTGGAAAATCTGTTATCCAAGGAAGATCTCAAGAGAGAAGGACACTACCTATCTTTAATAAATGTATTTCCTTTCATTTATCGCGTGCTCCACGTCTTCAATAAGTGGCTCCTTGCATGCCCCTGGGACCAGGCTAACAGCCCTGTAATTGCCCAATTTAGCATATTCTTAAGCCAGCGAATACATCTGCCAGTCTCCAATCAACCGGTTCCACTCAGGCTCACAATCCTGCTACTCAGCTTGTGCTGTTTCCTATTTTCAGCTCTTCCAGGGTTCTGGCTGGAGTGTAGTCGATATCGATAATGCTTTAGGTGTATAGGTGGAGTTTCATGTGGTATATACCCTGGGTGGGTTTCTGGGAGTGGTGTCTCTCCTGGACTTGATGGAAGCCATGACCTCAACTCCCAAACATATCTCCTGTTCTTCCGTAGGCTGCCTAGAAGAGGGGCTCTGGGTCCTGGGCTGGAAATTACTGAAAATATTGACAGATCTGTGTACGTTGAGAGGAATACAACATCTGCACAGATTGTTGCCACATCAGAGAAAAGATCTAGACACCTTGTGGAGGAGACAAGTCTTGGGACCTGCAGGCAGCCCCATCTGGAGAAGACCAGCTCCTTTTCGGTAGGTCTGCTATAATTGGCTGTGACGGTTGATGTCACTGTCTTTGAGCGTTTCTGCCGGCTCTGCCAGCCCTGCCATTGCTATTCATCTTCAGTGCCACCTGCCTGCACTGAGTGGAGGTGGATGGGTTGCAGACAGGGCCTTCTTGTGTGGGCTTCCTGCTGCATTTATCCTTGCTCCTTTGCTGGTGTGGCTTTGCATGATTTCTTTCCATAGGGTGATACCTGTTGCTGCCACATGTCAAAGACTGATAATGATGAGGGGCAGAAAATACAAACCCCAAACAAGCTGGGCTTCCCTGCAGCACATCCCCCGAGTAAGAGGCCTTCAAAGGAGGCATCAGTGACATGTTTGTGTCACCTCAAGTTGGCAGAGCACCTTCATGTCTCCCTTTCCTCCTCGCAGACAGCTCATTAAAGCTGAAAGCATTGAAGAGTGATCAGCCATGGAGTCAGTAAGCTCTCAGTCAGTCCTCTGAGTCTGGCTTTGATCAGTAGAAACCAAAGGTCTGACTGTGTGAAGGCTGTTTTCTAGTTGAGGTTCTGGTTACCTGGAAGCATAGCCTGTAATCCCTGGAAAACAGGGCTGGGATGGGCACTGTAGGGGTCACGCAATCATTCCTTCTCCTCAGGGTAGAAGTAGCAAGACCCATATCACTCCCAAGAGGTGTTTTGCCTGACCTGGTCTTGAGCTCTTCCAGTCTTTGAGATCCCCCCCTCCTCCCCAGACATTGCTTCACTCTTTCCAGTTAGGGAGCTTTGCCTAATGTCTAGCCTAAATCTTTCTTGCTGCGTCGTATTCTAAACCTGCCCACCAGGGACACAAAGAGCAAGCTATTCCCTCCCTCTTGTTGCTTTGTTTATTTGATTTGAAGGCAGTCTTTCTCTTAGCAAGAAACAGCCCTAATTCTTTCAGTCTTTTCCTGTAATTCCTGCCCTGTAGCTCCCTGGTCATCCTGGCTGCTGCTCTCTGAACTCACCACCTTGGCCCCCAAACAGGACATTCCACCAGTATCCTCAGCAGTTGGGCATTTCCTACAGGTGTACCCACATGGCCAGAAAGATGCGAGTTGTTAATGGAGATAGGGAGGCTCATATTGGTGTGAGGGAGGTAAACTCCTATGTGGAAATGTTCATCTAAAAGCAGAAACACTTCTGCTCTCTGCACTTTTCTTACCTCAGGCACAAATGTCCTTTTTCAAATTCCATCTAACCAACAGCATATCCTGATTAGTGACTTTCCTTGCCATATGATAAGGACATGTTGGGTCTTGGACTCCCGTTGCAAAAGTGGGGTTGGATAGTTCATTTCCTTCTACCCTGGATCTGCTGTCCACAGATGGATTTAAAACCAGCTATGTGAAAAAAACAGAAAACAAAACCCTGCTTGGACGAGAAGGGAGGAGGTGTCTGCATCACTTGCCGACTTCCCTGCAGGCAAGTGGTCTGAGAGCCAGGAAACCCACCCCATTGCTAGGAGGTGAAGTCACTGGAATACAAGCATGGAAGAGATGGCCAAGAGCTAGTCATTTGGAAACCGCATAATTTCTTGTACAAAAAAACAACCCGAATTTGGGAAACCAGCTGTGACCTGAGTCATCTCCTTATTCCATTTGTGGAGTAACACTAAGTGATGCAAATGCTAGTCCATGAGAAATGGAAATCAATAAATATGTCAGGTCTTATCTAGCAGAGGGATGAGATAAATGCCTTCCAAAAACACCCCGCGTCCTTCTTTACACCTGCTCAGCTCAGCCAGGTTCTTGAATAAGCAGCATTAGCGTTGTGAATGACGAGAACTCTGCTGGATGCAAATTCCAGAGTCATCCTGACTCCGAAGCCAAATCTTTCGAGATCTACTAGATTTGCTCCCTAAGACTCAGTGGGTTGGATTTATTGGAATATGAGGATAAGGACTGTGTTCAGACCACCTTTCAGGCTGCCTCATCTAGACAATGGCTGGAAAGCATATGAAGAGTTGTTAACTATCAGCAATTAACTCTCAGACCCAGTAATTCTAATTTTGTCTCCCTGCTGCTCTTAAATTCTTAGCTATTTAGCCCCAGGAGGCAGTGGAATACAGCCCTGGTAATCTGACCAGCATTAGCATGACTTTCCAAGTCTTCTTTTCCAACTGTTTGGAGTAAAATCCCAATAGTCAGATGGAAAATAAATATAAAGACTATCTTTATGACAACCTGGTATCAGCAAAATGGTTCTTATCCCTGGTTCAGTCATTAATAGTCAACTGCGGACTCTGGGGCAGAAAAAAATAATCATAAAACTAAACTGCTACCCAGTGAATATGCATTTCCTCTCTTCAGAAACGTCTGGAAGCTCTGCCTCTTTGCATCCAATTGTGGGATTATAACTCACGGCTCTCCTGGCAGCTGGTGCTATAGCTCACCATTCATTTTATGGCTGCAAGCGTTAACATTTCTGCAGAACATCATGGTAATTTTCTGAAAAGAATGATCATTTTTTTAGTGACTCGCAACAATTAATTATCTGCCTCTTAACAATTTGCTGGGATGAATGATCACCAAGGAGAGGCCGTTGGGCTCTTAGGGAAGCTGACAGTGTAATGGCTAAAATGGCAAGAGGTGAACGAAGTATATTCTGCAGTTGTGGTGAGGATTCCTCGCATGACACTGCCCTGGTAGCAACTAATTCTGGTCTTTAGATGCTTTGAAAATCACCCATATCACATGCAGGTAAATGAATGGTCAGGAAATTTGTATGTAGGTGTCATCCAGGACCCGGTGAGATCCACCTTTTACCTGGGGCAATTCCAAGCACAAACACAAGCTGGGTGGAGAATGGATTGTGAGCAACCCTGAGGAGAAGGACTTGGGGCATCCCCAGCAGAGTGGCCAGCAGGGCAAGGGAGGTGATTCTGCCCCTATACTCCGCTCTGGTGAAACCCTACCTGCAGTGCTGTGTCCAGCTCTGGGGCCCCCAATATAAGAACGCTCTGGTGAAACCCTACCTGCAGTGCTGTGTCCAGCTCTGGGGCCCCCAATATAAGAAGAAGTTTTAAACTGAAAGAGAGGAGATTTATATAGCGGTTTTAAACTGAAAGAGAGATTTATGTTAGATATTAGGAAGAAATGAGTTTCTCAAGGGGCTCCAGAAAAGCTGGGGAGGGACAGTCTCTGAAGGGGCTCCAGGAAAGCTGGGGAGGGACTCTTGATCAGGGAGGGGAGCCACAGGACAAGGGGGAGCGGTTTTAAACTGAAAGAGAGATTTATGTTAGATATTAGGAAGAAATTCTTCGCTGTGAGGGTGGCAAGACTCTGGCCCAGGTTGCCCAGAGAAGCTGTGGCTGCCTGGCCAGCTTGGATGGGGTTTTGATACACCCAGTCTAGTGGGAGGTGGCAGGGAGGTGGAACTCGATGATCTTTAAGGTCTCCTCCAACCCGAACCGTTCTATGATTCTATGATTTTAGATAAACCCAGTCTAGTGGGAGGTGTCCCTGCCCATGGCAAGGAGTTGGAACTCGATGATCTTTAAGGTCTCCTCCAACCCGAACCGTTCTATGATTCTATGATTTTACATCCGTGCTCCCCACCGGTGGGAGGTCAGCTCCACATGATGATTTAGTTTACATCTGTGCTCCCCACTGGTGGGAGGTCAGCTCCACATGATGATTTAGAAAGTCAATGGTTTTGGGTTTAGCTGGTGCTGTGCACCTGGGAGGAAAGCTGGCTGGCTGAAGCCTTTTCCATGAGCATTAAGTCCTGGTTTGAACACAAGTCAATGGTGTCCTGCACCCTGTCTGGCTGGGAAGTGGCCACCTAACGTCATTTTGAGTGCTGAAGAGGAGATTTGCACACATCTGAGGTGGTGGCATTGCCTGGAGTCACAATGTAAGAACTAGTAAAAGTCAGAGTGTCAGGAGAACTCACATTAAACACCTCAGGCATCTTATGGCATTCAGGTTATCTCATAAAAGAGGCCATCCCAGCTCAGACTAAGAGCTCATCTCCCAGCAGGATCTCACAGAAAGTATAAGCACAAGCTGGTCCTAGTGAAAATTCCCCAGAATACCATCCCAGCTTTCAAAACCATACAGTTTGCAACTCCTGAGCCAGAGGCAGTCTCGTATTTCACAGCCCTTCACAGATTTTTCCCAGCTTAATTTATCCTGTTTAAATTTTTTCCATTTTTTTAACCCTTGTGAAGGCGTAGCACCCACAACATCCCACGACGAGTACTCCCATGGCATAACTGTGCTATCTGAAGTACTATCTTCTCTTTTCTGCTTTGTTTCAACCCTGCCATCTCCTGATTTCACACAATTTCCCACAGTCCCTCCACTGGAAGAAGCCATGGACAGCTGTAGCTCTGTGTTAAGGTATCAAAGTAGTTAATCTTGAGCCTCCAAGACTGGAGTCAGAACATCACTGTGCTCACCTCTGCCACCTCATCTTTCTGCTAGCTCAGAAAAAAAAGTCTGCATCCTATCAGTGCCATGGACAAGGTACATCTGCCAGCTTGGATCTAGCTACCACGAAACTCATCACCTCTGCTACACCCACCAACGAGCTACCAGAAGGCAATACCAAGAGTCCCCTCCTGCCAAGCACTGCAGAAACACACTCTGACAAGGTCGTGTCTGCTCTGAAAAGCTCTCAGCTCAAACTGCGTGTGGGATTCATCTCCCCTAAGTGCCTACAAAAGGGGTATGTCCTTCCATGCCAGTTATCTTCGAATCCATTATGGTTGATGGCGGTCAAGTCAATGGGGCTCAGATCATCATTCATCTGAGCTGTGCAGACGTTGTGCTTCAGGATGACATGATCTTCACTGAGTCACTGCCCTTTGACTACAGAGTGGTCCCAGAGTGAGGTCAGATATCTGTGCCTCCACCGTAGATGGTTCGAGGATGTGCATTATCTCCATTCTCTACCATCTGGGTGGGAATAAGTGCTTGCACCCCACATGGGCTGTTCCTGCAAGGCTCAGCAGCCCTGGGAGAAGCGGCCTCACATCATTGCGAGCATCAAGAAGGAGAGACCAGCAACCTGCCGCCCGAGACGGCTGGGGGGGAGCTCGGTGTGGCAGCCAGGAGCCCAGCCCTGCTTACAGACTCAATCTGCTGAAGCCAGCACGTTTCTGCAGACTAAGCAAGTTTACCAATAAAACCCTCTCATAATCTACCACTGTTGAGGAGAGAGAGAGAGAGCAAGAGAGAGCGAGCAACTGGGCCGCAGTGTCCGTGTGTAATAAGCGCCGGAGATTTAAGTGGGAGAGAATTACCTTAAATATATATCTATACGGGGAGAGAATATATAGGTATACTTTAAAAAAAAAAAAAAAAATATATATATATAAAAAAATGCCCTGCTGAAGAGGAGTAGAACCAATTTCCCAATTTCAATCTCTGGCACGCTGGGACTCAGCTTCTCAGATGTTGCCTGCTTTGCTAAATTGGCTGGGCTGAGGGCTGCTCTGTTGCTTATTTCGGCTCATTGTGGTGCATTTATGAAGGGCTGTCACACAGGTCTGACAGGGTGATGAATTGACCGGGCTCACCAGAGCTCGAGGAAGGTGGGGAGGGAGGAGGTGGGAGTTGGGGGGAGAGGGGGGTGGAGGTTGGCGAGGGCTGGGAGAGGTGATGGGAGTGAGAAGAGAGGGCATGAGATGGGGGCAGAGGGAAGGGGGGAGGAAACCATCCCAAAGGGTTTCACTCCATAATCGATTCTACTGGCAATAAGCAGCCAAGCCCAGGGGGAGGCTCACGTATATGGGGGCTGGGGGTGGGAGAAACGGGGAGGGAGAAGACGGAGTGAAAACAGCAAGTTAAGCAGTTTGTTGCACAATTCCCAGGGGCTTATTGCTTGGACTTTACAGAAACAGCAAGACTTGGTGCTGCCAGGGGCGAGAATCCTGGATAAAATACTGTTGCATAGATGGACCCCATCTTCCTGAAGTCAGTGTCCCAGGATCTGGGCACCTCTTTGCCGGTGGGGCTTGATGGGTTTCAACACCAGGTTGGCAGCAAAGAGTGATGGGGAGCAGAGCAAGCAGGAGAGAGGGTAAAGACATAGCTTAATGCCTCTGTAGCATCTGTCTCTTGGGTATCTGGTGCTCTCACTTTCCTTTGCTTGTGTGTGGATACTGGTAAAATGGTTTTTTTAGACCTGAAAAATAGAAAAGATAAAATAAGTCAGGTAGCCACCGTTAGCAAACTGATGGGTGTAAAGGAGCTATAGATATATTGATCTTTATCTGAGACAGATAGTATCCAACCAAATCTATCTCCCAAGCACATTTATTTATTCTCAAATCTCCCTCCAGTCATTGCCCATCTCCACTATCGATGTCTATCAATTTCTCTATCAAATTTTATGTCTGTCTGTCAGTCTCCCTTCCTTCTACGTGTCCCTAAGGCACGTAACACCAAGCAAAGATACAGTGGTAAGGAACAGTCCAATGTATTAGCAAATATCATATGGAAATATGTCTGTCTGTCAGTCTCCCTTCCTTCTACGTGTCCCTAAGGCACGTAACACCAAGCAAAGATACAGTGGTAAGGAACAGTCCAATGTATTAGCAAATATCATATGGAAATGGCAGTAAAGCCTCTTTTCTGTCCCATGTGGTCTGGCACACATTGTTTGAAAAGCTCAAAGTGGATCCCAAAGCTCGAGGCAGTGGGGTCAAGCCAGCACCAAGCAGTTGTATTGCCAACAAGAAGGTACAAAAGGGGAGAGTGTCCAGAGAAGGCTACGAAGATCTCCAACAAGATAGACATTTTTGGTGTAAATTTATGGTTATGCAGATGGAGAGAGTGAGTTTCCTCATGTTCTCATCTTTGACTGCAAAACATGCTACTACTCCCTAAAGGACAGGAACAACATAGGTGAAAGTGGCTTTCTAAAATCCAGTCTTAAATTGCAGAAATATTAATATTGACTATCTATAGCTATGATACAGGAAATATAGATAATATAGTCCCCTCTCCACACCATATATTCTAATAAATAATCATATAATCTAATAAATCTTCACTGTGCACTAATAAGCATATTTTTTTCTACAGAAACGCCAGAGCTTTCAAAGTGGCTTCATCAAATTCCCCACCTATCCCAGCAGATATATACCTTTTTATAATTATACTTTTTGTCGATTTCAAATACAGTTAAAAATGTGCAAACCGAGTCAATTTTTACACCGTAAGTTTGTGTGATATAAGGCCCTTGTGTCTCAGACGGCCAGACCCCCCCTCCTCAGTGCTCCTCTCCTCCCTGATCCTGACATTAAACTACTCCACTTAGAATGGGTACCTGGTGCCAGGCAGGCTGACCTCATTAAAATAGATTACTGCAGAAGTAAAATCTAAAAGGTAATAAAAATTGCCAATATTTTTTTTTTTGCCAGGACACACATGTATTTTTTTTTTTTTTTTTTTTTAATTCCCCTCTGTATCTCAGTGGAAAAAGCTCCTCTTTGGGTATCAAAATACCCTGCCTGCTGCTGAAAATCCACATTTTCAGTACTACCCTCTAGCAAGATGTTAATAGTGACCTGGACAAGTGAGAACGCGTTTACTTTTACTTCTTTTGCAGTTCTAGCAATTTATACAGGCGATGTACTGATGTGTCTGCAGCCGAGATGAGCTAAAGCTTATAAGCAAGACTGGGTTTTCTAGGGAGAGAAACTTCATGAACCTGAAAATGTCCCTGTTTTTTCTAATCATATCAAGTAGCTCTATAGAAGCTATTATCTCTCCAAATACCTTGATGAAAGAGATGCAAGAATTATTAATTTTTCCCCACCTTTTTTTCCTTCTTTCCATGAGAAATATGTCCTGCGGGGTTACCTACAGAGCATGACAAAGAACGTTTCTTGGTGGCTTATAATGACAGGTGCTTGACCAAAAAAGTGACAAGTGGCACAAATGTGGTGACTTGTGTTGGCATGGAGTCTCCTGTCAGCCTGAAAGGATCCACCAAATCCAGAGACACCTGAGCCAGCAGCAGCTTGAAAACACTAGCAGGCAGGGGATCCACCACCTGGTCAATGCCACAACAAATCCAGGGAAGAAGATGGATAGACAAGCTCTCCCTCAACCTCAGCAGGCTAACACAGTTGGAGTCATTTTATTTATCCCACCAGATTTTGTCCAGCAGAACCAGGCACTTACAGGGTTGGTTGGAATAAATTCTTCTTGAGAAGCTCCCAGACAATGCTGCCCTAAGAGGGGAGGAGGCTCAGGTGGGAATGCACCTGCAGTGTGGCTCCACCATATCTGTTCCATCCCAGAGAGGCTCCATGGTCTTGGATGGGGCAGCCGCCTGAAGGTGGCCTGCAGAGCCATGGAGTGGAAGAACTGCCCATCTTCAACCCAAGCAGAGAGTGGGAGGTGGAGGCCAGTTGTACCCAGGGGCCTCTGGAAGGTGTCAAAGAGGCTTTATTGGAGAGGAGCACTATTACCAGCCCTTTCTGAGAAGGAGATAGGGAATGGCAGGGTGGCTCAAACCAGAGATATGGGCATTGGGTCCTGTCTCTAAGAATGGCTAAAGTGTCCTGTGCCTAGAGGAATGAAGACCATGAAGAAACACCAGGTTCCTTGAGGAAAGACAATTTACATCCCTCAAATTTGCATGTCATTACACAGGGGTGCCAAACTGGAAATTGCAGCCAAAACAAAAATTCGTGCAGTTAATTAAGTGTGAGCAAGAGGTACTTCCCAGCCAGGGGTCAAGGAGGGAGCTCTTGATCCTCTTTGACCAGCTTTCCTGGCCAGGGACATAATGGGATAGGTGGGCTTCTGAAGCCCCCCTAGAAAGAAGGTCTGGCATTCACTGACTGTGGGTGACAGCCAACAAGCCACTGTACCCCCAGACTCTCCCCATTTACGGCTCCTTTGAAAGGAATTAGAAATAACAACCTCCCTTGCCCCCGGCACTCTGGGAAGCACTGGGGAGTGATTTACTCTGTGCAGGGGAAAAGAGATTTATCAGTTCTTGGAACCAGTGTTTATGAATATTCCTAAAGAGGAAAATCAATCAGTTCTATCATAACATTGCCATTTTTCTAAATGATAGAACAAGCATTTTTATACACCTCGCACTGGCTGGTTGAGAATCAATAGGAATTATGAGCTTCTCTCTGAATTTACTAATGTTCTGGCATCATCCCCTCCCGTCCCTGAAAGGGGGACGGTGCTCAGAGCCCTGGGGCTCAGGAGCCTCTGACTCACCTTTTGCATCCCTACCCTCCTTCTTCCCTGTTTATACCTCTTCTGCCTCCTCAGTTTTCAAGTCACCCAACAAGCCCAGCCTGCCTGTGCTGGGCTGGACCAGAGCAAGCTGAGAAGACCCTGAGAAGAATCACGATGTTAAAACCAAGGGGTGGATTTGCCTCTCACCTATGGCAGCTTGGGTTAGATGCCTGGAGGCAGGGCTCACCTGGAAAAAAAAAAACAACCTGAGACTGTTCCCTATCATTAGTCTTACCAGTGAGTCCAATGCAAAATGAAATCCAGGGACCCCTGGAAACAACCTAGGTCCTTAAAATTTGCAAGGACTTTGGTAAATTTTCCATATATCATAAAATTGGTGCCTGAACAGAGACATTGTATTTCTCTGATTGCTAAGCAAAACATTTCGGGGGAAAAACCATGAAAACATCTCCAACAAGACTCTCTTCCTCCCCAGGGATATGAAATCTCAAACCTTTTGCAGTACCTAGTTCCTGACGTGCCCCTGGAAGTACAGCCCATATAAAGTAAGTAAGTCAAGACCCTAAATCTAAACAAATGTACCCACATATGGGGTAAAGAGGCATGATCAGCTCTTCAGTTGCAGCCCAAAATCCACCCAGGGCTGTTTTCTGTGCTGCTGAAGTCCATCCCTGGGGAGATTAGTCCCCTCTGCTTTATATGTCTCTGTGTTTGGAAAGTTTTACACTATGTGCACCCACACCTATACATGGCACCCAGTGCCATGAAGCCCCTTCTTGCTGCTATGACCCTTCCTGCTCTGGATAACTGGTTGTTTTAGTTCCTCATGGATTTATCACATTGTGTTGTGCATCTCTTACGAATTTCACATTAGAAGGTGTCTGATATAAAAGAAATTCTTCGGTGCAAGCACGTATTAATTCAGGAAACCCATTAGATTGGAAGAAATGCTCCTAATCATGCCACCTGCAGTAGTTGTGTCCCCATCTCTCCCTTTTGATTATCTTTGCAGCATTTTTTTCCCCATTCCTGAGCTCTGCTGGTCACCAGCTCTGGACCAGAGCCGGTCCTAGCTGAGGGATGTGCCACATCTCCATTAGGAGGTCTGTACTGTGTAAGCCAGATCTACTGCCTCCACTTCTAGCCCTTGAAAGCCCAGACATCACCCTTGCATGCACCCAAAAAAACACCTCCGTGGGGAGAAGAGGGGAGGCCAGTGCCTCCACCCTTGAGTTTAGCCACTCGGTCATTTTTTCTTCTTGGGAGACATGAATCTTTGCAATAAGGGGCAGGCAGGCTAGTGATAAATCCCACTAAAGGTAAAAGTGATTGATTTTAGAAGACACTGTTTAAGAATTTGTTTTTCTAATGGATCCTAAAGTCCTGTCATCAATTTTGCCAAGCTCAGCGGTGCCAGGAGGCTGCTGTATCCTGTCCAGAGAGGAGGAGGGAGATGCGGAGAAGAAGGAGAGATGGAGTGGGTGAGGCGGGGATGGAGGAGGAGGGGGGCTGGAAAAAAGGAGTTCATCATATGTCCCTTCCAGATGCAGTATCCTAAAATGTGGATTATGCTCGACCATAAATACTAATCCATTAGTTGCTCTTTCACATGCTGCTGGCTGGAATGCTACCTCCATTTGCCTGCATGATAATCTATTTGAATATCAATGTGGCTTCATGTTAAACTGCTTCCCTTGGAGTTTCAGATGAAGGGCAGGCGTGCAAGGCCTGCGCTTTAGGGATAGGGTACCGTATCGGGGGCAGAATCGGAAGGTAATTATTGAAATCCTTCTTCACTCCGAAAGCTGACCAAAAAGAAGAAAAAATAAAAATAATAAAAAAAAAGGACTAAGCCAGGCAGTGTTGCCTTGGTCTTTAATGGGACATAAAAATGAAGTTCTCCTTTATTTTTAATTCCGCCAAAGGGCTTCATTGATTTGCTTGGTTCCCAATGATGGGGGAAGGCGAACAGAGCCAAGCGATGCATAACAGGGGGCTGCACGGGGCACGTGCTGCTGTGGGGAGAGGGAATTTCTCAAAATAAATGAGTTCCCCACAGCTGCGGAGGAGCACGGAAGCTCAACAATGAGACTGCTACAACCCCCACCCCAACCCTTCCTTCATCCCTTACAGGGATTTGTTCCCTTTTGTGAGTTCTGATAACAGAAACAGCCAAAAGTCAGAAAACCCCAGAAACTGAACCAAAATTTTCATTCTTTTTAAGGTCACAGAGACCTTGCTTGCCTAAGCCCATGCAGGGATCTGTCAGTCCCTTGGAAACTATCATAAGACTGGGATCTGTTGCCATAGTCATGGCATGTTACCTCTGTGTTTAGGGGAGGTAGATCCAGCCTGGTCCACAGTGAGGATAAAGAGACTGCACTTGGTGTGTACTCAGCTTGCTACACCCATTTTTCTTTCTTTTAATGTCAACGAGGAAGTAACCCTGGTTCTTTCAAAAGGAAGCAATATTTTTGTCGTGGCTCACATTCCTGTTGCACTCTCAGCTGGATCTTCTTTGTTTTTTTTTCTTGCCTTGAGAAGCCTAGCTGGGGCTTAGCTTGTCAGTAGAAGATACCCAACTTGACTTGCAAGGTCTTAGGGCAGATGTTCCTCTCAAGGGAACCCCTCCAGCAGAGAACCCCAAGATTCCAGAGCGTAATGACTCAAGGAAAAGAGCCTGGACATATTTACCACAAGAAGGTTTGAGCAGGTGATCATAGACACAGAGGGATAAAACACAACCTCTTCTTACCAGAAATTTCAAGCATAGTTTGAGAGTCCTGAACATGAACAGCAACCAAGACTTGCACCTTTTAAACAGTTCATCCACGAGGATTGGAGCATGGCCAGCGGAGCTACATTGACTCCTTGCTTTGTTGGATACAACAATGAGAAGCCATTAAATGCCTCCTGCTCCGGATGTTCATCCTTGACGAGAGGCCTCTGGAAGGTGGCCAGCTAAACCAGCCAGCGCTCAAGCAATGAGGAGAAGGGTCAAAGGAGAAAATAAAAATGCCTGACAGAAGAAGCCAGCAGTAGCATTGACCAAGTAAGAGTTGTGCTCAAGTAACAGCCACAATCTTGTAGGTTTGTTATGTTGGTGTTAACTCCACGCTCAAGACATCAGTAGGTGCTGGGTGAAATCCCCATGATCTTTTGCAGACAGACCTAAATGCATCCCAAGTCTTTCTTTTGGGCCAAACAGTAGCCGCTATCATTGCAACTATAACCATGTGCCTTTTTCTCTCCCTCCTTCTTGCTTCAGCCCCTGCTCCCACATCTGTCTTTGTGGGTGAGTGCTTCTTGCTGGAGAATGTGTCCAGTTTTAAGCCCTTCATAGGAAGCCAGTGCCCCATCCCTTGACTGAGTCTGTAGATTTTGGATCTCCAAGGTTTTTAGGTGAGCCAGGGCTCTAAGCAGCTCAGAAGCAAAATAGTGTGTTGGGAGGTTGGGTATTTAAGCATTTCTGGGGGCAAATAGCAGCTGAGCATCTGCTCTAGAAAAGCCTGAATAGGAGGAATATTCACAAAACGCACAGGGGACTTTAGGACTTTTAGGGATTTGGGCTCTTGTGTTTTCCCTGGAGTATACAGCACCCAGATGATTGAATACATCAAAATAACATCAAAAAAACAGATTAGAAAGAATGGAATTTTAGTGGCTAAAGAGTTCTAGGGTCCAGCAAAGATGTAAGTAAAGCCCAGCTCCCTGGCAGTAGGGAGTGAGGATGCTGATCCTGGCTCTAAAGATGCTTTGATCTCAGACCTCTCTCTGCAAGAGATCTCCAGAAATGATGAGTACCTGGTACCTGGTCTCACTAGTCTGCCTGCTGTACCAGCTGCTCCCTTCTCTGAGGAGGTGGTCGAGGCTGGGAAGAAGAATGGCCACCCAGTGCCAAGCACAGTGCACTCCCCACTGCATCACTGCACCCCTCCCCAGGCTGCCTCCTGCCTCCTTCCTCTCCAAGGCCTGGCAGAGGCTCCTTCCCTCTCCACGCCTCATCCATCAAGCCAGATGATGTTGTTTGCCCACCCCGTCTTCCTCAGCCTGTCAGTGCCCAGAGAAAACAATGATAAATAAACTGGCACTGAAGAAACTGTCTCCTGCTGCTTGATTTATCTATTATTTGTGTTGTAATCCAAGCCCCTTCTTCTCTTCCCCTGCACCCCAATGATTAACTCTTCTTCCTCTGCCTCAGGTTGTTTTCCTACCTGTAGCCTTCAGAGCCAGCATGGAGATTTTTAGACTCTTTATGACTTTTGTCTAGGGCTGAATTAGGCTCCCAAGGCTGAAGCAAAGCAGATGGTACCCATGACATCTGTCAGCCTCAGTGCAAGGTTAAGGAGGTGGGATTGTGGAACCTGGGACTTGTTTTACATCCAGCCTTCATGCCTGGTTCTGAAGCGCCTTTCCATGTACAAAACACTCTCCAAGAAATGTTTTTGCTTTTGAAAAGAGCAAAAGTCCGTGTGCCACTACATAAATTGCACTGTGCCAGTCCGATTCATGCCTACCTGCACGCAGAACCAGGAGAGGGATTCCCCAATTCTTGCCTGAACTAATGATTTCTGTCACCTTGAAACCACTCACCCTCGAGGATGTGAGAAGATGCAGTAGGTATTTTGTCTGCTACTTGTTTGTTCCCTCTTTATGTTGTGTTTCTGTAAAAAGAGAGCTCAAGTGCGACCCTTTGAGGGAGCTGCTCTTGGGGATCTATGGATCCTGCTCAGTGGAGAAGCAGAGAGGAAGAGCCACAGCAGAGAGGAAGAGCCACAGCACACAGCTGGGAGCCTGCAGCTTCTGCTAGAAAATGGAGAGACTGCAGGGAGCAGCAGGGAGCTGCCAGCCAGGCCACAGAGTCCAGAAAAAACCTTCCCAGGGATCAGAAGAGACTTTGCACAGTGTGGTGCTCATTGAAGAGGAGGACTAGGCACCCCACAAAGCACTTCCCATCACAGAGAGGAAACACAAGCCACCTTTACTCTCTTATGGCTGGACTTTCAAGCAGTTACTCCTGCTTTCCCCTAGACCTTTCTTCTTTGTACATCTTCTGAAGCACAGCACCAGTATGCCAGGAGCCATAAATTACATCTGTAGTCTCCAAAGTCCAGCCCTGCACCTGCCTGGCCTAGAAGAACCCTATTTTCTGAAGATACCATAATTTCCAGTATTGATGTTCTCCAGATAGTTCACATTAGGCTTCTGGACAAGCTCGGGTGTCCTTCAGCCTTGATCAGCCTGCACCAAAGAGGTCCAAACACTTCTGTCGTGTCTATTACCATTTAGTGTTGCTTGTCAAAGCAGGGCCACTTCACTTCCAATATTTAATACCCATTGTCCAATATTCAGGAATCCTTGGTTGGGACACTCTGCAGGACACCCAGCCACCTAAATCTGGGCTGGGGACACCATCATAAGGAGCCAGGCATTGAAATGTTACCTGTGGTGTGACACAGCATCACATCCTGCCGTAGGCTTTGTTTCTCACAGCTTATCTAGGCTATAGAGGCAGAGTGATTTAAAATAATCTTCATAATCGCTCCTCTGACCATCTTGCCAGCCTTGCACCCTGCTCACAGGAGGGTGCATCTGGCTCCACAAACACCTGCCTCGGCTGTTATTATGATGTTTCTTCCCACACGATAAACCAGTGAAGGCAGTTCCATAACCCATAAAGCGATAAAAATATATTGAATGTTTAATCAAACATTCCCTTCCTTTATTTGCTCTATTTCCTCTAGATTGCTAGTTATTACATCATCTAGATCCTTTCCGTTTTTTTTTAGGTGCTATAAAATTATCTCTGGCTCTTGCAGTCTGTGAGTTTATGATTAATCAATTACTTAGAGAAGTTATCTATTAAAAATCAAAATGTGATGCTCGGTGCACTTCCAATAAAGCATCATACAGCAAGAGATTACTGGTCTAATCCTTTTCTTCATCAGTTGCTTATTACCAGTAATTGTGTTAAGGGGATCACAAGAGTCATTAAGTAAACAGGGTGCATTAAAAGTGTGTGCGGCATAACAGGGAAAATTACCTAATTAGTGATAGATGGTGCTGGAACAGATTAATTGAAGAGCTCTTCCCACCAACTTTACTCAGCCTGATCCATGCCTTGCCTGGAAAATGTGGCTAGTGAAATCGGCACTTGGCTTGCGTGAGGTTGCTTTCATGTCTAAACGCTGCAGGTGTAACACAGCAGTTTGGAGTTGGACCATCCTTCTTCCACCAGCTCCCCAGGGGACCCAGGCACAGATCTTCAGCTCTGCACAAGTGAGCTGGGCCAGAAATAGAAAAGGACGTGGGTCGAACAGGGCTCTGATATCTGCAGCGGGTGCCCAAGAGGTCAGATCCTCAGGACCAGCTTTAGGCGAGGTGTGGTTGGTTGTGCTCACCCTCCTGGAGAACCTCCCCCTCTTCAACATAACCCCCTCCCAGGAGGGAACTTAAACTGTTCCTGTGGTGGCCCAACTTGGCTGCAAACACCAGCCCATGGAGTCATCTCCTCCGGGGGGGGTAGGGAGAGCTCCGTGATTTGAGTTTGCTGGGTCTCATCCCAGTGCAACCCCTGGTGAACAAGCCTCTTGTCAACAGCACAGCAAGCAGCAGACAGGGGCTGGTGCTTTAATTAGTAAAGACAGGACCAAATAAACAAGGGGGTTTGGAGTCATCACGTTCCCCCCCACCCCCCCTGCCAGATGTTCCCCCATTTCAGCAGCTTTGACAGCACAGCAGGTGGGAAGGGATGGGGGGCTGCTCCTGGCCACCACGTACCCGCCCCATAGCTCGTGCAGAGAGCTGCCTGCCTCAGAGTTGTCAGTTTGCGGAGCTCGTTTAGAGACACCGAGCAATTAACTACCCCCTCGGCTCCCCCGTCCCCCTCTGAGCCTGACATCTCAGGAGAGACAGGGACCGCAATGCGGGTCTCTCCCCAGCAGCGTGAGTGGCTCGTCTCTGTCTTGGCCCATGCAGGCAGCCCTCAGTGGGTCTCATTTGTTTGCATTTGCCTGGTGCCTTGACATGATGAAGTAAAAAGTTTTAATATTCGCCGACATGAATTTTTAATGCCTGGCTCCTGCTCCCGTGTCATTATTTGCCTGTGCTTCAGCAGTTTTGGAATGCGTTTGTTTAGATAATGTTCCGTTAAAGGAAAAAAGGGGGTGGGGGGGGATGCCTGTACCTTTCTCCCCATAGTGACCATTAAATTAGATACCAGTGCTAGGCTGGTGTTCGACAGGTGCTGGCGATGCAACTTCCCCTCACACGAGCAGGGGCTGCGCCCACCCTGCTTGCGGCAGAATTAAGGGGAGAAATCTGGTATTGAGGTCAGCAACGTGATTCCAAGGAGTTTTGGGGTGTAGAGAAATGGAGCGTTTCCACCTTCTCCAGCTCTTCCTCAACATCTCTCCCACTCCTCACCCTCAGCTGCCCTACGGACAACACGGGAAAGGGAGAGGATGAGGGTGACAGGAGGAAGAAAGGGATGGAAAGAAGGGTTTTGGTGAACTGTAAGGCTGAGTTAAGATGAGGGGGAAATGAAGCAGCACTGGTAGAAAAAGGCACAGGCCTCAGCACAGCAGCAAGGTCCCTTTCTGCAATCCCCACTGAGCTTGAGGACTGGGCAGAAATGCTTCAGAATAGGACAAATTAGGTGGAAATATGAATGTTTCTATACTGCGTCAGACAGGAGAGTAATGGGATGGGTCCAGGAAGAATCTGGCTTTTGTGTATGTTTTTTTTGCTGTAGAAATAGACTCTACAGAGGCTGAGTCCCAGGGCTGACAGGCCCTAAACACAGCTTCTGCAAAGGCAAGCTCATGAGTTAATAAGGAATGGATGGAGAGAACATTAGGTGATCTACAGTGATGGATGGATGGACGGATGGATAGATGGATGGATGGATAGATGGACGGATGGATGGGGTCAGGGAGGATGGATAGGCAGAATCACAGTGAGGTTTAAGCATGAAGCCTTGCTCTTTCTTTTAAACGTATGAGCTGCTCTGAGCTGAACCTCCCAAATCAGCACCCAACCCCCTCTTGCTGGTCACACAAACTTTCCACTTCTTCAAAATCCCAGAGGAAACTGATGATGAGGAAGGGAGGGTGTTGGCCCACCCTGGCTGTACTGCAAGGTCCAGGTGCTTCTCGCCAGCACCCTTCACCACACCGAAGAAATTTGGGGGTCTCTGGTCTCACCCCCACCCCCAGGCTCGGCTTCCTCACCCCCCCCAACAACGGGTCTGCTCCTGCCTCTGTCCGTGGTGCTGAGTCCTGCCCGCGGGCTCCTCACCCCAGCCCCCTTTGAGGGGGTCTCACCCCTCTGAGAGCCCACCTCTGGGCCCTGGGTTCAGATGGATCAAAGCTTTACATTGTGCCCAGGTTCAGGAGAAGCCATCTCTAGCTCCCTAAGCTTCCAGAGGACAGTCTTTAAGCCAAGCCATAGGAGGAAGGAGGTCTGGTCAGCGCCGGAGATGGAGATGGTTTCTTCAAGGAAAGGCAGCCCCCGCTTCAACTACTCATGTTTAATTTAGCTGCCCAATACAGTGCCAAGAAGGTCAACTCTAAAGTGTCAGGCTGCAAATAGACCACGAGCTCTTTTATCTGAATTTTCAGAGCTTCCCACTGCATTTCTGGAGGCCAGACTCTCATGGATTCATCACGGGAACGTACACATAAATAATCTTATAGTGTGTTTGGGAGCAGGGAAGTCACCAGGTGAGTGCAGTTCATCTGCTTTTCAGTTATAGGCTTGCAGAAGGCCAGGTTGCCTTTCCTAAGGTTTGATTCAAAGTCCAGTTCAGCCTCTGAGACTCTTTGATTGCTTTTGGTGAGCTTAAGACCAACTTTTTAGTGAGTGGGCCTACAGGCTTTTTTTGAAAGTCAGTCATGGTTGAACAGTGAACTGATCTTCACAATTTCTGTGATAATGGGTGTAATAGAGTGTTCACAGGATAATTCCTGCGGTATAGGCAAGATATGCCTGAGGTCACATAATGAGTACCACAGGAGAAAACTCACCTCTGGACCCCTGGTCTTGTTTCAGGACTTTAGTTCCAACAGTATCAGAACTAAGTGAAGAGACTATTGCTCCAAAGTGTTTTGATGTATGGTGGACAAGTGAAGTTATGCACTACCTCTCTGCAGTGGAGGAAACTCTCTAGACACTCTCACAAAGTAGATCAGGGTATACAAGATCCCAACCCTACAAGTTCTCTGAGTTTGCATGCAGCTGGCCTAGCAACAGCAATGGATTATCTCAGCAACGAGCTGGGTGTCCTCTAGGAGAGCTCACGGGTTGGAACATGGCTCAGGGCAGAAGTAACAGGAGCCTTTATCTCCCTGCGATACGAGCCCGAGGGACCTGCTGTCCATTCCTAGTCCTTTAAAAGCTGGAGACAGCTCCAAATCGGGATGCCCTTGGCTCTTGTGTCTGTCAGCAGTCTCCTTCTGGCCGCCCGACACCAGCCCAGTTCTATGAAGGCACGAAGGGTCTGCCCATGCTGGCGGCAAGCAGGGGGTTACATTTCATGCACTCGCCTGCCTCTGTCGCGAGGAGATAAGGACAGCACAGTCTCCATTAGGGAACATTCTTAAGTTACTTGTGTCTCGTCTCTGGACGATATGTAATCCAGGGGAAAGCAGGTGCAAGAGAGGAGCACAGCCAGGTGGCTTCTCTTTAAAGCCCAGGGGCGAGCTAAGGATAGAGGAGGAAAAATAGAGAGATGAGCTTCACCTCCAGAGGGAATTAGCACCCTCCGCATGCTATTAAAGGATCCAGCACAATCCATGAGCATGTCAAATGGGCACAACCCCAGCACCACCCCTTCTCACAGTGGCCAGCATTAGCTGCCATCGCTGTTCTTCCCAATTCCTTGTACTGCAGGGGAAGACAAGTGAGGATGCGCTAAAGAGAGGTTTGAATTACGGCTTTCGACACCAAGAGCCATGTGATCCAGATAAAAGAGGAATTTAATTTGCTGGAGGAAATCTGTTCTCCTTGTACGTGGACCAGTTGGCCAGGGTGGCATTAGCCTTTTCTAATTTTAAGACATGTAAGTGCCCATGTGAGTTATTTTTCTGAACTCCAAGGACACTCAGTGAAATACAGTCAAGGGCTCCTCTGACCCAACTAGGCATCTGCTCTAGGATGAGACAGCTCACACCTTAAAGCCAACTGAAACTCCCCCAACCAAGGACATGTTAATGGATTGATGAGCACCTAAAATTAGGAAAGGCCAACTCCACCCTTGTGACTCCCCACCCCTCACCCCAGTTAGAAGGGGAAGCTGAAACCCAGCAAGTTCCAAGTGGGTAAGTCCCTATTTTATCATGAACTTGGAGTACAAATGGTAAAAACTGGCATCTATAGAGAATTAGAATAATTAAGAACTCCACTGTGGGACATGCCACATACAAGACAGCTTCTCTTCAGTTCTCTGTTAACTTGCTTTTAGGCATATGACTTCATCCCAGAGCACAGAGCTGTGGAAAAAAATGGTGTTGTGTTTCTTTCACCTGGGAGGGACATGGCTTTGATCCCTCTGCTCTTTACCTTTGCAATTCACACTTTATTAAAGCTATTAGACCCTCCATAAATACACCGATAATGATCAAGTGGCACTTCTTTAATAGACAGTAAGTAGCCTGCTACATCTCAATGAAGCGGGCTGTTAAGCAGACACAAGACATTTCCCACAAAGACACTGCTTCTCGGTGTTTACGCCCTTCAGATACTTAGGGAGATGTCACATCACGTCTTGATCACTGCTGTACTGATTCAGCTCTTTTCATCTTGCCCTTGTAAATCAATCCTTCCAGCCCTCAGTCATTTGTCGGTTGTTCTTATATGAACTCCCTGCCATTTGACAATATCTGTCTGGTAAGAAGAAGCCCAGAAATGAGCACAACTTTCCATATACATTAACGTTGAAGCTCCGCCATCCCTCCGGGATTTTTTGATCTTTCTGCTGTTCGTTATTTCCAGAAGGCTGCGGAAGGCGGCTCTGCTTATGAAGTGGCTTCTTGACTGGGAGCTGAGATTTGCAAAAAAACCAAACAAACAGGGGCTTTGCCCAGACTTTAAGGCTACTCTTATACTTTAAATGTGCCTGGACTGTCCTCTGCGCCTGAGAATAGACAGCACTGAACAACCCGGAGCTGGACTATCAAAATCCTTTCCCCTTCAAACGAGATGCCCACAACTGGGTGGTGGTACTGGCCGGTGGCTGGTGATGATTCCTGGGAAGGATTTGAAAAAGGGTTAATTATCCTAGGTCATTAGTATGTCCAGGACTGTTCTAACAACTGCCCAGTTTAACAGTTAGGTGCCAGTGCTGGAAGCACTCTCAGGCACCCTTAAATTTACTAGTAATAGTGTGGTTCCAGAGACCTTGGGTCTTCTACTTTCCATACAAAGAAGAATGAGGAATATTCCCAACACATTATAATTCATTCATGGGAGAATATGTCCAGCCCAGACTGTGAGACCCCAAAGAAGAGGCTGAAGGCAATAAGCAGTTAAACTGTAAGCCAGAGGACCAATTTTTGTATCTACAAACCCCACACAACTCCTCACACACTTCCTTCTTCAGATCATTTGCACCAAGACTTCTGCTATATGACCAGTTTCTTTCACACAGGAGGAATAGACTGTGAGGGTCAAAATAAGGTCCAGGGCCTCATTCCAGCACAAACTGGAACCCCTGGCCCCATCCCAGTACAAACTGGCAGCTGTAGTCTAAAGCCCCTGAGCCTGAGGACAACAGGGAGCGAGCTGATGCTTTAGTGTTAGACAGAGTCCTGCAAGGAGCAGAGAGTTGGACTCGATGATCCTTATGGGTCCCTTCCAACTCAACATCTTCTATGATTCTGTGATATGATGTTTGTGTGTGGATCTGAACTTGGGTTTACAGTGATGGAGCACAGCTCTTTGCCTGGCAGAGATTCCTTCTTCAGATCATTTTCACCAATCCTTCTGATATATGACCAGTTTCTTTCACGCAGGAGGAATAGACAGTGAGGGTCAAAATAAGGTCCAGGGCCTCATTCCAGCACAAACTGGAACCCCTGGCCTCATCCCAGTACAAACTGGCAGCTGTAGTCTAAAGCCCCTGAGCCTGAGGACAGCAGGGAGCGGGCTGAGTGTTAGACAGAGTCCTGCAAGGAGCAGAGAGTTGGACTCGATGATCCTTATGGGTCCCTTCCAACTCAACATCTTCTATGATTCTGTGATATGATGTTTGTGTGTGGATCTGAACTTGGGTTTACAGTGATGGAGCACAGCTCTTTGCCTGGCAGAACAGCCGTTCCCTGCCAGAATACAGACCTGATTTATGAAGCAGGGTCCCTATCACCAGAAGATGAACCCTACCCAGGATCAATCCTCAGCAGCAGCAGGTTGAGTTAGAGAGTCCACGGCTGACAGAGACCCTGCTGTGTTGCCTGTGCATGCAGCAGAAGGGTGTTAATGACCAAAAAGGCTGAGAAGTAGAAAGCCACTTGTGCCTCTGTTAGCGAAGCTGGTTTCTCTGGGAGCCATATTCCTCTCTCCTCCCGGAGATGTGGTAAGGGACAATGAATTCATCAATCTGTCATTTAAGATTGTTCGCTTGACAGCTCCAAAATGCATCTTAAAGAAACCCTAAACATTAAGGGCTTTAATAATTTAAACTACTCTTAAATATGCCCTGCAATTCAAATCCTTGGAGTGATTTAAACATTTGAAAGAAGTTCAATCTGGACAGCGATTTAAAGCCAAGACAGATGAGTTCAATTTGGCTGTGCACTGCAGACTGGCACAGGACCTGGAAGGCCACGGGCCTGACATCACTTTTCACTGAGAGTCTCCAGAGATGTCCATATGAAACAGTGATTAGGTGGATGGCCAAGTGTGGAATGGGATGCAGAGACATTGCCAGGATGACTCCAGACCGGGTGAGGGAGAGACTAGAAGTTGCGAGGTTTACTGTAGTTTTGGTTGCTGTCTGACTTCAATGTGTCAACGGAGAGACACCTCTGATGAGAGTGAGGTTGGATCCAAATGGCAGTGATCTCTAACTCTCATCTTTGTCTCCCGTGAAAAACAACCTTGAGGTTTTGTAAACCAGAATGGTTTTAGTGGTTCAGAAACCCACATCTTGGGTATCATTTAAGTGGTATGAGCCACCCCATCAAAGTACTAGTTTTTTCTCCATTAACTATAAAGAGAGATGAGTCAAATTAGTTTTGAGGGAAACCCCTGAGATGTCTACACTGTAGGGATCTAGACTGGTCAGATGAAACCTATCATCAGCACCAAAGCAGAACAGTATCATTGTTGATTTCTCTCCCACAAGCCCTAATCGCCATAGAAATTGCCCTAGACTCTGACCTCTCTTGGTTTCTATACATTGTTGTTTATTCCTATTAGTCTTATTTTTGTTCCAAGACCAATATAGCCCCAGCACAATGAGGTATCAAATCTGTTGGCTGTAGCCAGTACCAGGCCATAATAATGGCAATGAGGTGATCACCCTAAAGACAGCCAAAGAAAGAAGATCAGGAAAAAACTAACGTAGCCCCAATTCTCATGTCTTTTTCAAGTGCTCTGAAAGTTGTCCTTTGTGACCACATCTCTCTGTGAACAATCAAGAACTCAAAAATGTGTTTACATAGGTCATGAGTTTCCAAACCGAAACAGCATTTTATTCTCTATTGCATGGGATGAAGAACCTCCAACTCACAGACAGAGGTATGAGACCATGTTATGGTGAAGTGGAAGAAGATGATGAAGTCTGCAGTTCTCCCACTACAGATGCCTTTAAACATTTCTAAAATTTGCAAGTTGTTTGTGAGCAGCAAAAAAACACTTGCAAATGCTCAAATGGAAATTCCATGAGGAAATTGATTAAAACATGGGCTGTGTTTGTTTGTGTACGGGAGTTGTGGTTAGGAACAAAGTGTACAAGAGTGTACACAAAGCCATGAAGCCATGAAGCTCTGAAGATCCCAGCACCTCCACTCCACACATCCCCACAACATCACAAATGATATCAAGAGACCTGAAATATGCTTTTTTCCCCACAGCCCACCTTGACTGAAGACTGTATAAACTGACAAACACCAGATTGCAAATGAGAATCTCAGTCCCAGTCCAATGAAAGGAGTAAAGAATCCCCCATTAGATTTGTTGAGATCTGTGAAGAGCCTCAACATGGAAGAACCGATGTCACGAGTTGCCACCTTCTGTAAAATTTCTCCCTGAGGTTTAAACCTTACCCTGCCTAACACATTCAAGAGTTATCTTCATAACCTCACTGTAGCTAACAAGAGACTGCTCCATTACTGACTGGAGATTAAATTATAATCACATCCAATTCCTCCCCCCTCACCCCCATTCCCAGCAGTTTCATTACTCTCCATTATCAGACACTGACTCACATTCTTCAGACACGGCAACCAATATTGCCTCCCATATTTCACAATAAAAATTGCATGTGAACCCATGTCACCCAGAATTAATTTTTGTAAGACAATGTTTATATTAACCATTCATTTATTGACTTCTGTTTGGTGGGTCAATTTTGAAATTTATGCTCCCCTGGGATCCACACATTGACCTCAGTTTCATCTCAGGTCAATATTTCCTTCTCAGGTCAATAAATCTTGAAACTGACCGTAGCAGAAGTCAATAGTATCTGCATATTCTTATATTGTCAGAGGGTTGGTAACATACAATTGTGTGTCTGAGAGGTGAGGAAGCACAAGAGGCACCAAGAGCTATTGAATGAGGTATTAAAATGGAATTCTTGCTCAATAGCTCTCCTTCACATCTATCCATAGAGTTAGATCTGCCAGCAGGAGAGAAAATCATTGTTTACATTATTTATTTGTATATAAGCATGTAAGTATCCCATCACAGAGAGACACCCATGCTGAAAAGAAACAAGAAATGGAGTATAGGAGGCGCTGGCCCTAAAAATCTTCCAATGCATATGGATGGGTAGGGCAGCTCAAAGAAATGGCATCGAAGTGAAGAGCACAGAAATCATATCTCTCAAAAATAATCAGAGGAGTCTTGAAGTATCTCATCAAAGGAGAATTTTATGCTGGGATTGGAAAGAAAACGAAGAAGTCACTTTGTAGATGTTCATAGGAGGTTTCTTCCAAGTCAGGGAAAGCATCAATCTGTCTGCATGAAAATCTGCTAAGGGAGCAATAGCATCTGCACTCTTGGTTTGATCGGAGATGAGAACCAGTCTTCTGGCTGTGAAAGAGAGCTGAGAGGCAGGATGGAGACAGACTGCTGAGAACTCAGACAGAGAAAAGGAGTAGCTGATGCACTAAATGGATCCCAAATCTCCCAAAGCAGGGCTGCACACAAGCTAGCAAAATGTGCCGAGAGGCTCCAGGACCAAACTGCCTTTGTATAGAGTTACTCAGTGATGGATGGCCAACATTTCTTCTAGTCTCTTGCCTCCTGGTGGGATTCTAAATGATCTGTGGGCCCATGGATCTCTCTCTGCTTTCCAGCTTCATCCCTTCCATCTCCTCTTTGTGTGGAATCTGTGCAGCCTTTACCTTCATGGAGGCACTGTGGACTCTTTTACCCACCTACGTGTGTTCACAGATTTTTCAGGATATGAATTATTTAACAGCCCTCTTTTTCTGTCAAACCTGATCAAAGTTGGCCTGGGAATTCAGAGTTTACAGGAGCTGGGGACAGCCAATAGGCAGACAAACACACAAACAACAGGTTCCTGTTTGCCTCTTACAAACTGGTAGCAACTTCTTCTAGGACCAAAACTGCTCTCTCCTTCTGGCCATGCTGTGAACCCTCTTGAGTCACCAAATTAAGATGGCCTTTGTTCTGAAAGCCCTGAAGCTCAGCTTTAAGTACTTCTCCACTTCCCAAGCTTTCCTTTAAATTAGGGCTCTTTGTGGAAAGGTTTGGTTGGATTGGGGTTGCCCTCTGGCCTCCCCCACATTCTGGTGATGGTTTGGTGAGCAACGTTCATCTGGCCTGCTCTAAAGTTATCACAGCTGGGATTTTACAGGCAATCTGTAGGAAAAAAACCTCTTGACCAAAGTAATGTTGACAGTACATAGATACAAGAGGAAGAATATTTCTCAGTAAAGAGAAATCCCAAATGATTTTGAACCAGATTTCAAGTCAGCCCTTCAAATTACCCAGAGACCATCATGCCAGACACGAGTTGGCTCATGCCAGTGACACACCTAGTGTGTTTTGAGCATGCTGAGCCAGATAGTGAGGGAGAGCCAGGAGTGCATGTGTCCATGTGACAGAGGACTCAGAGGCATCTATGGAGCACAGCAGGATCAGTGTCAGGGTTCTGCAAACCACGGGTGGGTGTACAAACCCTGGTTTGGGAACCGTGACACACTGGTATCCCAGAGTGTTCTGCAAAGCTGAGAATGATGTTTCTGTCAGTGTAAGTGGTTGCACAGAGAGGTTAAACACCACAGACTTGATCTTCTGAAGAGCCAGGAACAGAACTTGGAAAGCTCCCAAAAAACTACCTTTGATTAATTCTCCATGGTGTGAAGGTGCCCATGGTACTGCAGTGCCCAGATGTTATATCCAGACCTCACAAACCTTCAAGCAATGGACTTCCCTTGGAGCCATGATGCTGCAGCTAGCCACACGTGTTTTTCCCCCTCCAACCAGAACCTCCAGGCTTTGTTTCATGGGTGTACTCAGGGCTGAAGTTCATTCTGCTTCATGAACCTTTGTCTGATCGCTGCCTCCCCCATCCCTGGTTCTGCAGAGCTTTCCTCCTGAGGGTTCTGGTGGGGCACAGCCCCCCTGGGTGGAGAAGACAAGTGGGTTTCAAGCAATTTTAATTCTCCCTCCCACCTTCCCCAGCTGAGAAAGCACAGCTGTTACCTGTCTTCTTTTCCTCCACAGCTCCAGCGCAGGAGCCCGGATCCTGCCAGCCACTAATCTTCCCTGCCTCAGGGCTTTCCTGACAGAGCAAATGATCTGCCAGACCCAGCTTAATGGAATTGTAATTGCCAATTAAAAGCTGTCCTGTTAATTGCAGCAGCTTGAAGGTTTTGAGTGTGCATTCGTGTGGGCACGTGTGGGTGGGTGAGCCAGCGCGAGTTCCTGAAGTCTCTGCTGCTGAGATTGATGGTCTGCCCACAAGGAGATGAACTTGGGA
Organism: Calidris pugnax; assembly: GCF_001431845.1. Lineage (NCBI taxonomy): Eukaryota > Metazoa > Chordata > Aves > Charadriiformes > Scolopacidae > Calidris > Calidris pugnax. Next base: position 30,192,377 of record NW_015094509.1, read on the forward strand.
ATAACCAGTATCTTTTTGCTGCTGTTGAAACACCACCCAGAATGCCCCTCTGGCCCGTTGGAGGGAATGAACCACATAAAAGGCAAGAGAGGAGGACACAAGCAACCTGAAGGGGGAGAATCTGGTGTCACCGACAGGCAAATCAAATAAGAGGGGCCATCTGAATTACCATCATTCCAGAGGGTGAGCTTGATGGATGGTGGGGGAAAGCTATAAAAGAAAGCTTGCAGATTTACTAATGCAGCTAAAGTCTTAAAGAACGAGGTCTGAGAATTTATCACACTTCTGTAGCTTCCAGCACTGTGTTTGTCCAGACCCAACAGACTCATATTGTCAATCCAAGGGACTTTTTTCAGCTTAGGTGAATAGAAAACACCTGAACAGAGGGAAGAAATTTGATTTTTTTCTTGCAAAAGCAAGAGAGCAGAAACCGTGCTTTTTTCTTTCTTTCTTTCTTTCTTTTTTGTTAACAGGAACAAGGTGCTTTTGAACTCTGCAGAATGACAGCCTGTCTCCACACTTCTCTTGGAGTCCTGATTTCCCACAGCTAGGCATGCAACTATTGATCCCAGCACAAAGCAGGCGTTTGGCTGTCCAACTCCACAGGGCAATGCCCCTCATCCACTGTTCCCCGTGTTTAATAAAAAAGAAAGAGTCCATGGAGGCAGGATATTTTGGGTAGGAACTTGGTCTGCAAAAGACCAATGTGGAAACACCTGGGGTCTTTTTCCTGCTCAGCCACAAACCCTTTCTTTGATACTGGTCATGTTACTTAAGCTCAGGTTTTGCACCAAAATTTCAAGCCAACATAACCATAGGGGCTAGAAAAAAAGCAGACAATATGATTCATGGGAGAATATGTCCAGCCCAGACTGTGAGACCCCAAAGAAGAGGCTGAAGGCAATAAGCAGTTAAACTGTAAGCCAGAGGACCAATTTTTGTATCTACAAACCCCACACAACTCCTCACACGATTCCTTCTTCAGATCATTTTCACCAATCCTTCTGATATATGACCAGTTTCTTTCACGCAGGAGGAATAGACAGTGAGGGTCAAAATAAGGTCCAGGGCCTCATTCCAGCACAAACTGGAACCCCTGGCCTCATCCCAGTACAAACTGGCAGCTGTAGTCTAAAGCCCCTGAGCCTGAGGACAGCAGGGAGCGGGCTGAGTGTTAGACAGAGTCCTGCAAGGAGCAGAGAGTTGGACTCGATGATCCTTATGGGTCCCTTCCAACTCAACATCTTCTATGATTCTGTGATATGATGTTTGTGTGTGGATCTGAACTTGGGTTTACAGTGATGGAGCACAGCTCTTTGCCTGGCAGAACAGCCGTTCCCTGCCAGAATACAGACCTGATTTATGAAGCAGGGTCCCTATCACCAGAAGATGAACCCTACCCAGGATCAATCCTCAGCAGCAGCAGGTTGAGTTAGAGAGTCCACGGCTGACAGAGACCCTGCTGTGTTGCCTGTGCATGCAGCAGAAGGGTGCTAATGACCAAAAAGGCTGAGAAGTAGAAAGCCACTTGTGCCTCTGTTAGCAAAGCTGGTTTCTCTGGGAGCCATATTCCTCTCTCCTCCCGGAGATGTGGTAAGGGACAATGAATTCATCAATCTGTCATTTAAGATTGTTCGCTTGACAGCTCCAAAATGCATCTTAAAGAAACCCTAAACATTAAGGGCTTTAATAATTTAAACTACTCTTAAATATGCCCTGCAATTCAAATCCTTGGAGTGGTTTAAACATTTGAAAGAAGTTCAATCTGGACAGCGATTTAAAGCCAAGACAGATGAGTTCAATTTGGCTGTGCACTGCAGACTGGCACAGGACCTGGAAGGCCACGGGCCTGACATCACTTTTCACTGAGAGTCTCCAGAGATGTCCATATGAAACAGTGATTAGGTGGATGGCCAAGTGTGGAATGGGATGCAGAGACATTGCCAGGATGACTCCAGACCGGGTGAGGGAGAGACTAGAAGTTGCGAGGTTTACTGTAGTTTTGGTTGCTGTCTGACTTACAAGTGTCAAAGGAGAGACACCTCTGATGAAAGTGAGGTTGGATCCAAATGGCAGTGATCTCTAACTCTCTTCTTTGTCTCCCGTCAAAAACTTACCTTGTGGTTTTGTAAACCAGAATGGTTTTAGTGGTTATCTTTGTCTCCCGTGAAAAACAACCTTGAGGTTTTGTAAACCAGAATGGTTTTAGTGGTTCAGAAACCCACATCTTGGGTATCATTTAAGTGGTATGAGCCACCCCATCAAAGTACTCCACATCTTGGGTATGATCTATTTGATCATTTAAGTGGTATGAGCCACCCCATCAAAGTACTAGTTTTTTCTCCATTAACTATAAAGAGAGATGAGTCAAATTAGTTTTGAGGGAAACCCCTGAGATGTCTACACTGTAGGGATCTAGACTGGTCAGATGAAACCTATCATCAGCACCAAAGCAGAACAGTATCATTGTTGATTTCTCTCCCACAAGCCCTAATCGCCATAGAAATTGCCCTAGACTCTGACCTCTCTTGGTTTCTATACATTGTTGTTTATTCCTATTAGTCTTATTTTTGTTCCAAGACCAATATAGCCCCAGCACAATGAGGTATCAAATCTGTTGGCTGTAGCCAGTACCAGGCCATAATAATGGCAATGAGGTGATCACCCTAAAGACAGCCAAAGAAAGAAGATCAGGAAAAAACTAACGTAGCCCCAATTCTCATGTCTTTTTCAAGTGCTCTGAAAGTTGTCCTTTGTGACCACATCTCTCTGTGAACAATCAAGAACTCAAAAATGTGTTTACATAGGTCATGAGTTTCCAAACCGAAACAGCATTTTATTCTCTATTGCATGGGATGAAGAACCTCCAACTCACAGACAGAGGTATGAGACCATGTTATGGTGAAGTGGAAGAAGATGATGAAGTCTGCAGTTCTCCCACTACAGATGCCTTTAAACATTTCTAAAATTTGCAAGTTGTTTGTGAGCAGCAAAAAAACACTTGCAAATGCTCAAATGGAAATTCCATGAGGAAATTGATTAAAACATGGGCTGTGTTTGTTTGTGTACGGGAGTTGTGGTTAGGAACAAAGTGTACAAGAGTGTACACAAAGCCATGAAGCCATGAAGCTCTGAAGATCCCAGCACCTCCACTCCACACATCCCCACAACATCACAAATGATATCAAGAGACCTGAAATATGCTTTTTTCCCCACAGCCCACCTTGACTGAAGACTGTATAAACTGACAAACACCAGATTGCAAATGAGAATCTCAGTCCCAGTCCAATGAAAGGAGTAAAGAATCCCCCATTAGATTTGTTGAGATCTGTGAAGAGCCTCAACATGGAAGAACCGATGTCACGAGTTGCCACCTTCTGTAAAATTTCTCCCTGAGGTTTAAACCTTACCCTGCCTAACACATTCAAGAGTTATCTTCATAACCTCACTGTAGCTAACAAGAGACTGCTCCATTACTGACTGGAGATTAAATTATAATCACATCCAATTCCTCCCCCCTCACCCCCATTCCCAGCAGTTTCATTACTCTCCATTATCAGACACTGACTCACATTCTTCAGACACGGCAACCAATATTGCCTCCCATATTTCACAATAAAAATTGCATGTGAACCCATGTCACCCAGAATTAATTTTTGTAAGACAATGTTTATATTAACCATTCATTTATTGACTTCTGTTTGGTGGGTCAATTTTGAAATTTATGCTCCCCTGGGATCCACACATTGACCTCAGTTTCATCTCAGGTCAATATTTCCTTCTCAGGTCAATAAATCTTGAAACTGACCGTAGCAGAAGTCAATAGTATCTGCATATTCTTATATTGTCAGAGGGTTGGTAACATACAATTGTGTGTCTGAGAGGTGAGGAAGCACAAGAGGCACCAAGAGCTATTGAATGAGGTATTAAAATGGAATTCTTGCTCAATAGCTCTCCTTCACATCTATCCATAGAGTTAGATCTGCCAGCAGGAGAGAAAATCATTGTTTACATTATTTATTTGTATACAAGCATGTAAGTATCCCATCACAGAGAGACACCCATGCTGAAAAGAAACAAGAAATGGAGTATAGGAGGCGCTGGCCCTAAAAATCTTCCAATGCATATGGATGGGTAGGGCAGCTCAAAGAAATGGCATCGAAGTGAAGAGCACAGAAATCATATCTCTCAAAAATAATCAGAGGAGTCTTGAAGTATCTCATCAAAGGAGAATTTTATGCTGGGATTGGAAAGAAAACGAAGAAGTCACTTTGTAGATGTTCATAGGAGGTTTCTTCCAAGTCAGGGAAAGCATCAATCTGTCTGCATGAAAATCTGCTAAGGGAGCAACTGAAAAGAAAACGAAGTCACTTTGTAGACGTTCATAGGAGGTTTCTTCCAAGTCAGGGAAAGCATCAATCTGTCTGCATGAAAATCTGCTAAGGGAGCAATAGCATCTGCACTCTTGGTTTGATCGGAGATGAGAACCAGTCTTCTGGCTGTGAAAGAGAGCTGAGAGGCAGGATGGAGACAGACTGCTGAGAACTCAGACAGAGAAAAGGAGTAGCTGATGCACTAAATGGATCCCAAATCTCCCAAAGCAAGGCTGCACACAAGCTAGCAAAATGTGCCGAGAGGCTCCAGGACCAAACTGCCTTTGTATAGAGTTACTCAGTGATGGATGGCCAACATTTCTTCTAGTCTCTTGCCTCCTGGTGGGATTCTAAATGATCTGTGGGCCCATGGATCTCTCTCTGCTTTCCAGCTTCATCCCTTCCATCTCCTCTTTGTGTGGAATCTGTGCAGCCTTTACCTTCATGGAGGCACTGTGGACTCTTTTACCCACCTACGTGTGTTCACAGATTTTTCAGGATATGAATTATTTAACAGCCCTCTTTTTAAAGCATCAATCTGTCTGCATGAAAATCTGCTAAGGGAGCAATAGCATCTGCACTCTTGGTTTGATCGGAGATGAGAACCAGTCTTCTGGCTGTGAAAGAGAGCTGAGAGGCAGGATGGAGACAGACTGCTGAGAACTCAGACAGAGAAAAGGAGTAGCTGATGCACTAAATGGATCCCAAATCTCCCAAAGCAGGGCTGCACACAAGCTAGCAAAATGTGCCGAGAGGCTCCAGGACCAAACTGCCTTTGTATAGAGTTACTCAGTGATGGATGGCCAACATTTCTTCTAGTCTCTTGCCTCCTGGTGGGATTCTTGGGAGTCTAAATGATCTGTGGGCCCATGGATCTCTCTGCTTTCCAGCTTCCTCCTTTCCATCTCCTCTTTGTGTGGAATCTGTGCAGCCTTTACCTTCATGGAGGCACTGTGGACTCTTTTACCCACCTACGTGTGTTCACAGATTTTTCAGGATATGAATTATTTAACAGCCCTCTTTTTCTGTCAAACCTGATCAAAGTTGGCCTGGGAATTCAGAGTTTACAGGAGCTGGGGACAGCCAATAGGCAGACAAACACACAAACAACAGGTTCCTGTTTGCCTCTTACAAACTGGTAGCAACTTCTTCTAGGACCAAAACTGCTCTCTCCTTCTGGCCATGCTGTGAACCCTCTTGAGTCACCAAATTAAGATGGCCTTTGTTCTGAAAGCCCTGAAGCTCAGCTTTAAGTACTTCTCCACTTCCCAAGCTTTCCTTTAAATTAGGGCTCTTTGTGGAAAGGTTTGGTTGGATTGGGGTTGCCCTCTGGCCTCCCCCACATTCTGGTGATGGTTTGGTGAGCAACGTTCATCTGGCCTGCTCTAAAGTTATCACAGCTGGGATTTTACAGGCAATCTGTAGGAAAAAAACCTCTTGACCAAAGTAATGTTGACAGTACATAGATACAAGAGGAAGAATATTTCTCAGTAAAGAGAAATCCCAAATGATTTTGAACCAGATTTCAAGTCAGCCCTTCAAATTACCCAGAGACCATCATGCCAGACACGAGTTGGCTCATGCCAGTGACACACCTAGTGTGTTTTGAGCATGCTGAGCCAGATAGTGAGGGAGAGCCAGGAGTGCATGTGTCCATGTGACAGAGGACTCAGAGGCATCTATGGAGCACAGCAGGATCAGTGTCAGGGTTCTACAAACCACGGGTGGGTGTACAAACCCTGGTTTGGGAACCGTGACACACTGGTATCCCAGAGTGTTCTGCAAAGCTGAGAATGATGTTTCTGTCAGTGTAAGTGGTTGCACAGAGAGGTTAAACACCACAGACTTGATCTTCTGAAGAGCCAGGAACAGAACTTGGAAAGCTCCCAAAAAACTACCTTTGATTAATTCTCCATGGTGTGAAGGTGCCCATGGTACTGCAGTGCCCAGATGTTATATCCAGACCTCACAAACCTTCAAGCAATGGACTTCCCTTGGAGCCATGATGCTGCAGCTAGCCACACGTGTTTTTCCCCCTCCAACCAGAACCTCCAGGCTTTGTTTCATGGGTGTACTCAGGGCTGAAGTTCATTCTGCTTCATGAACCTTTGTCTGATCGCTGCCTCCCCCATCCCTGGTTCTGCAGAGCTTTCCTCCTGAGGGTTCTGGTGGGGCACAGCCCCCCTGGGTGGAGAAGACAAGTGGGTTTCAAGCAATTTTAATTCTCCCTCCCACCTTCCCCAGCTGAGAAAGCACAGCTGTTACCTGTCTTCTTTTCCTCCACAGCTCCAGCGCAGGAGCCCGGATCCTGCCAGCCACTAATCTTCCCTGCCTCAGGGCTTTCCTGACAGAGCAAATGATCTGCCAGACCCAGCTTAATGGAATTGTAATTGCCAATTAAAAGCTGTCCTGTTAATTGCAGCAGCTTGAAGGTTTTGAGTGTGCATTCGTGTGGGCACGTGTGGGTGGGTGAGCCAGCGCGAGTTCCTGAAGTCTCTGCTGCTGAGATTGATGGTCTGCCCACAAGGAGATGAACTTGGGAATAACCAGTATCTTTTTGCTGCTGTTGAAACACCACCCAGAATGCCCCTCTGGCCCGTTGGAGGGAATGAACCACATAAAAGGCAAGAGAGGAGGACACAAGCAACCTGAAGGGGGAGAATCTGGTGTCACCGACAGGCAAATCAAATAAGAGGGGCCATCCGAATTACCATCATTCCAGAGGGTGAGCTTGATGGATGGTGGGGGAAAGCTATAAAAGAAAGCTTGCAGATTTACTAATGCAGCTAAAGTCTTAAAGAACGAGGTCTGAGAATTTATCACACTTCTGTAGCTTCCAGCACTGTGTTTGTCCAGACCCAACAGACTCATATTGTCAATCCAAGGGACTTTTTTCAGCTTAGGTGAATAGAAAACACCTGAACAGAGGGAAGAAATTTGATTTTTTTCTTGCAAAAGCAAGAGAGCAGAAACCGTGCTTTTTTCTTTCTTTCTTTCTTTCTTTTTTGTTAACAGGAACAAGGTGCTTTTGAACTCTGCAGAATGACAGCCTGTCTCCACACTTCTCTTGGAGTCCTGATTTCCCACAGCTAGGCATGCAACTATTGATCCCAGCACAAAGCAGGCGTTTGGCTGTCCAACTCCACAGGGCAATGCCCCTCATCCACTGTTCCCCGTGTTTAATAAAAAAGAAAGAGTCCATGGAGGCAGGATATTTTGGGTAGGAACTTGGTCTGCAAAAGACCAATGTGGAAACACCTGGGGTCTTTTTCCTGCTCAGCCACAAACCCTTTCTTTGATACTGGTCATGTTACTTAAGCTCAGGTTTTGCACCAAAATTTCAAGCCAACATAACCATAGGGGCTAGAAAAAAAGCAGACAATATGTTACATAAAAGGCAATTTTGGTATCTTCCTTGAATAATTCCTTATTCTCGTCTATATTGTAGCCAAGAACATCAGGCCACCCAAGCTGGAAACCCATCCCCGTGATGTGAGTTGCTTCTCCCTTTCACAACCAAGAGCAGAATCTCTCACTGCTCTTCCTGGGCCAGGTCCAGGCCCAGGTCCCTGAGCAAGGAGACAGGAGAAGAGGATATAAAGAGGTTACTAAAAAAGCCATAGTCGCTTAAACCTCATGACTTATAGAGGTATGGACAGCTCAGGTCCTTACAAAGGGCATTTCACCAGCCTTTGCCTCAACTGCTTTCCTACTCCCATAGGCTGTAAGTAAGGAGGTCTTCTTGGGTGAGGGTGGTTCAAGAGTGCAGGTCCATTCTCATGGGGAAAGACTTTTCATGTTGACCACTTGGACTCTTTCCAAATCCATTGCTGCTTCCCCATGGGGCCATTCTGAGTGCCTCCCCTCCACACTATCCTGCCCAGGACCCCGCTGAGTGCACTTATTCTTCGTTGCTGCCAGGATCCTCCAGATCTATAGCAAGAGGAGATGAGCTCTTTGGCTGGGCTTGGGAGACATTCATCTGCCTGCACATCTCCGGTCAAGCAGAGTCTGAGGGATCCATTTATCAGGGGAGCTGGAGAGCTGTGGTGGTGTCAGGGGACAGTTCACCATTGTGTGATTTGGCTTATTTTGCGCTGGGATTGGTGTCTTCCCTTTCCATTTTGAACAGGGACAGTTTCTTCAGCAGAGAAATTGCTGCATCTCTGCTCTGCTTGGACTGTTCTTCCAAGGAACAAACGCTTCTGCCATTTCCCCAGTTTTATCCTATTTTTTTTCAGTTGCATCTCATCCCATCCCAGGAGAAAGGTCTCCATATCGACCCACCAAGGGGGACTGAAGTGCTTCCACAAGGGAGAGGTCTCCTTGCCCTATTAATATACTCCAACATTTTTCTTGATGTCTCATCTTCAGACACTGAGCTGAGCCATGAAGTGGAGTCTCAGAGCTTCTTTATGCACGATGACATCTCTGGAAGATAATTGGAGACTTTCCTCCCAAATCCACGTGGTCTGTCAAGAGGCCAAATGAGATGGAGGCTGAGAAGAGGTCCATGATGATCAAGTCAGTTCAGTTCACCTGGGAACAGAGCCTCCACCTCCTCCCTGGGCCCTTTTTTCATTGCTTAACAACTCTCACCGGGCTTCAGGGCACCTCACCAGTTTCTCTTTCAGCAGGTGTATGCACCTTCTGCAGTGGGGTCTGGAAATCTTTTAATACTAAATCCCTGCCTCAATGCCCCAGAGGCTGGAAAGATTCATTGACAATGAGGCAGGCCCCGTTCAATAATAATCTTTTCAGATCTGGAGGACTGAGGGCTGTTCTTTAAATTTCCTTGAGATGACACTACATTGACTGACGTCTCCCTCTCACCCTGCTCACTTAAATCCTGAATTGGCATCATGTGCATTTAAACAGGAACAAGGTGCTTTTGAACTCTGCAGAATGACAGCCTGTCTCCACACTTCTCTTGGAGTCCTGATTTCCCACAGCTAGGCATGCAACTATTGATCCCAGCACAAAGCAGGCGTTTGGCTGTCCAACTCCGCAGGGCAATGCCCCTCATCCACTGTTCCCCGTGTTTAATAAAAAAGAAAGAGTCCATGGAGGCAGGATATTTTGGGTAGGAACTTGGTCTGCAAAAGACCAATGTGGAAACACCTGGGGTCTTTTTCCTGCTCAGCCACAAACCCTTTCTTTGATACTGGTCATGTTACTTAAGCTCAGGTTTTGCACCAAAATTTCATGCCAACATAACCATAGGGGCTAGAAAAAAAGCAGACAATATGTTACATAAAAGGCAATTTTGGTATCTTCCTTGAATAATTCCTTATTCTCGTCTATATTGTAGCCAAGAACATCAGGCCACCCAAGCTGGAAACCCATCCCCGTGATGTGCATTGCTTCTCCCTTTCACAACCAAGAGCAGAATTTCTCACTGCTCTTCCTGGGCCAGGTCCAGGCCCAGGTCCCTGAGCAAGGAGACAGGAGAAGAGGATATAAAGAGGTTACTAAAAAACCATAGTCGCTTAAACCTCATCACTTATAGAGGTATGGACAGCTCAGGTCCTTACAAAGGGCATTTCACCAGCCTTTGCCTCAACTGCTTTCCTATTCCCATAAGCTGTAAGAAAGGAGGTCTTCTTGGGTGAGGGTGGTTGAAGAGTGCAGGTCCATTCCCATGGGGAAAGACTTTTCATGTTGACCACTTGGACTCTTTCCAAATCCATTGCTGCTTCCCCATGGGGCCATTCTGAGTGCCTCCCCTCCACACTATCCTGCCCAGGACCCCGCTGAGTGCACTTATTCTTCGTTGCTGCCAGGATCCTCCAGATCTATAGCAAGAGGAGATGAGCTCTTTGGCTGGGCTTGGGAGACATTCATCTGCCTGCACATCTCCGGTCAAGCAGAGTCTGAGGGATCCATTTATCAGGGGAGCTGGAGAGCTGTGGTGGTGTCAGGGGACAGTTCACCATTGTGTGATTTGGCTTATTTTGCGCTGGGATTGGTGTCTTCCCTTTCCATTTTGAACAGGGACAGTTTCTTCAGCAGAGAAATTGCTGCATCTCTGCTCTGCTTGGACTGTTCTTCCAAGGAACAAACGCTTCTGCCATTTCCCCAGTTTTATCCTATTTTTTTTCAGTTGCATCTCATCCCATCCCAGGAGAAAGGTCTCCATATCGACCCACCAAGGGGGACTGAAGTGCTTCCACAAGGGAGAGGTCTCCTTGCCCTATTAATATACTCCAACATTTTTCTTGATGTCTCATCTTCAGACACTGAGCTGAGCCATGAAGTGGAGTCTCAGAGCTTCTTTATGCACGATGACATCTCTGGAAGATAATTGGAGACTTTCCTCCCAAATCCACGTGGTCTGTCAAGAGGCCAAATGAGATGGAGGCTGAGAAGAGGTCCATGATGATCAAGTCAGTTCAGTTCACCTGGGAACAGAGCCTCCACCTCCTCCCTGGGCCCTTTTTTCATTGCTTAACAACTCTCACCGGGCTTCAGGGCACCTCACCAGTTTCTCTTTCAGCAGGTGTATGCACCTTCTGCAGTGGGGTCTGGAAATCTTTTAATACTAAATCCCTGCCTCAATGCCCCAGAGGCTGGAAAGATTCATTGACAATGAGGCAGGCCCCGTTCAATAATAATCTTTTCAGATCTGGAGGACTGAGGGCTGTTCTTTAAATTTCCTTGAGATGACACTACATTGACTGACGTCTCCCTCTCACCCTGCTCACTTAAATCCTGAATTGGCATCATGTGCATTTAGTCAGTTTGATGTGTCTGTAAATGCTGGCAGTTTGGGATGAAGTTAAAACATCAGCATGGAGCCTTCTGCAGTCCTGAAAACCTCACTGATGGCCCCCAAATCAGTGAATGAGTCCTCCAAATCATGAATCTACCTAAAAAATCACATTTTCCAAACAGGAATAAATGTTGAGTTAATTTTTATTTGATTACCTTTCTTTTAATGTGTAAGTTCCATATTTTTAATATGTTTGTCCACAATTAAGTCAATTAAACAGTTAGGTCTAGAGCGTGACCCCATAAAAATAATAATATTTTTTTAAAAATTTACCTAGGAATACGATCTAGGAGCTGGTGTTTTAACAAAAAGCAGATACTCTTCACACACCAGACCACAGAGCTGTGGGACTGTTTGCTAGGGGATGCTGTGGATTCAGTTAATGGTTTCAAGAGGAGACTGCACACATTGTTGGAAAAGAGATCTAATGAGTGTTACTAAACAGACAAGTGACAACAGGCTCAGGAAATCCCCTGAGCTAAGAACAGCTGGAGCTGGGAGAGCGTTAGAAGAGGTATCACACAGTTGTCCTCTCCTTAGTTTTCCAATTGGAAGAGCCTGCTTAAGGCCACCATTGGAAAGAGGGGTCTGGCCAGGATGGACCCTTTCTTCAAAGCCAGGCTGGATGGAGCTTTGAGCAACCTGGTGTTGTGGGAGGTGACCCTGCCCATGGCAGAGTGGTTGGAACTCAATGATCTTTAAGGTCCCTTCCAACTCTGACCATTCTATGATCCTATGATTCTGCTGTCATAAACCAATGATGTCTTAAGATCACAGATAAGTCTCAGGACTTCGCTGACTTTGACCCTTTTGACAGTCATTTCATCATCCCCTTGTAGAGCTATTTTTACCAAAGGCTCACAGCCCCTCAAATTCGGGTGTTGGAAATCTGAGTCAGCAATGCAGAAATATGCTAATCTTGTTAAAGCAATAAAGCACCAACCTAAAGCATCAAAGGGGATTCGTTTCCCTTTGTGTAAGCTCCAGGCAAGACCTCCTCTGCCTAATTCTCCTTTGCCTGTAAGCTCTTTGGTGGATGACTGTATCAATGAGGCCACAGAAAGTGGTTGTTTTATGGAGGTTTGAAGAGGTTTTAACAGGACTCGTCTGTTCACATGGACATCCTGGAATTGAAAGGACCCTCCACAGGGAAAGCCACCAGGCTCTGATCTCACCTGGAGTGCTCAGAAGCTGCTGTGTCTGTGCTGGTGGTGGGGTCCCAGGTTCATATTGTTCTCCTCTGCAGATAACTCACATCAGCCACAACTCCCTGCCTGCCTCAGAAATGGATCCTGGTGCTTTCCCTTTTTTCTCCCCTCCCACATCAGGCATTCTTGCAAGCAAGACCCTGGTTCCTCAGTAACACAAGGAAAGATCTCGTGAGATGGCTTAAACCAGTGACTAACAAGTTGCTTCATCTTCTTAGGGATACTTCGTGACCACGGAGGAAGCACGTGGGTGGAAAAGGAATATTACTATGGACATCCTCAGCCCTTGAGTCTCTCCTGGGTGCTGGGGAAGGCAAAGGGGGCGATTTGGAATGGGGAATGTTTGTACAGTCCTGAGCACCGGGGACACCTTAGTTCTGGCCAAGTTCTTCAGCTCAGTTGCAAAACAAATGAAGAAATAATTGTAATGAGTAAGGCTATTACCTACCAGCTGTGAATGGTGTGCCCAGAGGTACAGAGACACCACACCACCAGCATGGGTCGGGTATGAGCCAAAAGAGACCTCCTGCAGGGCTAGCTTGGCTCCAGACAGGAGGCAGCAATGCACAGACGGTGCTGTCCCAATCTCATAAAACCTTCTGGACTGAAGCAGCAGCTTGTGATCTCTCTAGAGCATCCCTCAGGGATCATCTTAGCCTTATAAAAAAAAAAATAAAAAAATCCTTCTTCCAGGTTTTATATACCCTAGAATCCCAGACACATCCCTCCTGTTCCAGACTTTACATACCCTAGAATCCCAGACACATCCCTCCTGCTTGTCGGCACTTAACTCAAGTACCTGACTTCGAAGTATTTTTGCCCTCAGCGAATTCTGTATCGAATGGAGAGGGTCAGGCAGGGAGCCAGCACAGCCTCCCCCTTTCCCTGGTTATAGGGTGTCTTCTCAGCTCCTTTGGATGGGCTGGACCTGCTGCCTGATAGTCCCTTTCCCCCCCACCTAGAGGGTCTCTTCCAGGTTTGTAGGAGGGATATCTGGAGGGCACGGGGCTTGTTAAAACAAGATACAAGCTCAGATGCAAACGTCGTTGCCACCCCAGAGGAGTGCAGTGATCCTGACCTGCTCTCTCTCCCCGGCTCAGGTCTGTGTCAGCTTTTTCTTTGTTGTTCCTTTAAGCGGCTTTTCAAATTGATGCTATTGAGGAGAAAAAAAAAAAATTAAAAAAAAAAAATCTAAAAAAAAACCCCAACCCAGTAAAGGCTTGCAAGGCATGATGGGCACTGGCCCAAAGCAGGCTGGACTCTTTGCTGTGGTCTGCCGTGGGGTCTCAGCTCAGGGATGAGGTCCCATGGCACAGAGCTTTGCCCTTATGGAGAGCATTCTGTCCCAAATATCCAGCCCTGGATATCCCAGCCAGGGTCACTCCTGGGGTACCTCCTCTCCTAGGGTCCCACAGACCTGTCCTGCACGTGGGCTACCCTTGCAGTCAGTCCTAGACACGGGACATTCCACTCACACACAGACACACGTCCACTGACACCATCTGAGCTCAAGTGGGTCCACAGAAACAGAAATTGCTCCTCCAGCCTGAAACCCTTGTGAAGACATCACTTCATTGACATTGCATAGACCACACATGCACACACACATAATAGACACCCCAACGCCATATAAACTCCTTTTCCACCCGTCCCACAGACCTGTCCTGCATGTGGGCTACCCTTGCAGTCAATCCTAGACACGGGACATTCCACTCACACACAGACACACGTCCACTGACACCATCTGAGCTCAAGTGGGTCCACAGAAACAGAAATTGCTCCTCCAGCCTGAAACCCTTGTGAAGACATCACTTCATTGACATTGCACAGACCACACACGCACACGCACATAATAGACACCCCAACATCATATAAACTCCTTTTCCACCTTGTGGACCCACATACACTCCAGCACTCACCATGTGTTCTGCTGATCCAGCCCCACATATATGTGGTCAATCCAGCCCTACAAGTGTGTGCAAAGCTGCCCACAGGGGTACAGACCCCCACACACACTCCCTCCATCCTCTGCCACACACCCCCAGCCCTACCGATGCTCCTGGTGAAGCCAACCCCATGAGAAGCCTCCTCACCCTAAAACCTTCTCCTCAGTGGGACCAAGGGGGGGGAGGATCCCACCCCACAGCCCTCTCTCACCCACCACCACCCCAACCTCGCAAAGAGGCTTTACCAGCCCTTCCACCCTGCACGTTATGTCTTCATTTGTCCTCTTCCCGTGCAGCCACTAGACGGCAGGTCAGGCTCACAGAAGCTCTCTTTTCCAACCAGGCAGTCGATGGGCTCATTTGTCCCAGCTCCCCCAAGTCGATGGGGCTGACACTCGGCAGTCAACGCTCTGATTAAGATGCCACAGTTGAGTTAAAGCGCGCATTAAGATTTGATGAGTAATTGATCAGCACATCAACGGGGACGAGGGGCTGGAGAGAGAAGCCGAGGCTGCGGACACCTGGGTAAAAGCTCCAGTTGCACGCTCCGTCTTTAAATAAAACTTATTAGGGAGTTTGAATCTTAAAGGGATAATGTCAGGTTTATATGAGATGGGGCCGCCGCCGAGCCGCAGAGTGCAATAAACAGGCTTGACAAAATATAAATGGTGATTTTAAAATTCTGGCTCCCCCGTATCCTTTGAGGGGCACATCCAGACGGAGAGGGAGAGAGGAGGGGGCTGGGATGGAGTTTAGCCGGATCGCCTTTATACCAATGGGAAAGTGCTGACATTGATGGATTCGTTCCCGATTTTACACCAGCGTAGCTGGGTGTCTCTCACCGGACCGGGAGGTATAAATAGGCGTGTGTGTGTCTGATGCAGATATTCAGGGCTTCAGCATCTCTCCTGCCTTTTTTTTTAAATTGTGCAATATTTGGTGGCTAGGGAAAAACGAATGAGAAGTGACTGTAAAATGGCACTACCTGGCTTTACAATTCCATCAAAGCCACGCTTGTGCTTAAGTGTTCGCAGAAACAGGGACTTCACTGTTAGCCCGGCAGAAAAAAAAGGTTTCTTTTAAACTCTGTGCTGTCACGGGAAGATAATGTAAGTAGATATAATATACCTATAATAAGAATACACAGTTCTTGCAGAGGAAGCCTGATTTTCTTTATACACACATATCCATACACTCCATAATAAACATGCACACGAAAATGTAAAATAAATCCTGTGCATCGCAGGTGAAGGAAAATCTGCTATAAATATGTGTTTCTTCCTTGTTCTTAAGGAAGGAAGATAGAAAAAGACCTGGTCCACACCCTGCACAGAAATAATAATGTTATGAGCTGCCATAAGAATAAATTCACACGTTTTTCCTCCAGAAAAAGCAAAGTCGTTCTGTGTTCTGGCATTTGACTGCAGCCAGCCTTTTCCAAAGGATTTTCTGTTCGCTTTCTGCCAACACTCGGATAATATCTTGTTTTGGTGTGTGGGACTCGTTTAATTGAACCCACCGAGCTCTTCTCCCACCCACAGTTTTGGTCAGGCTTCTGTGGCCACACGAGCATCACCCTCCTGGGAAGGGACTTTGGGTTTTGTTCTGCCAAGGAGGTAAATAATTACAGTGCAAATCAATTACTGAGTATTGAGGTGGGGTCTGGCTCTTCTTTTCTATTGCCTCAGCTGTTTTGGCTCCAGAGGACTCATTCCAGCAAGGGGGGAAACAGCACAGAGTGAGACACACATCCTGTGCTCCCCTATTTAAGCTCCATCTCTTCATTTAAGTGGCAGGATCCTGGGAGCAGACATTATTTTCTTACCCAGTTTGCTCAGCTCTCACCAAGTGCCAGGCTGTTTTCTGGCAGTGGCTCCGATGTTCTCACTTAGCACGAGCAGTGGTAACCAGCAAGCACCTGGAAAACTCCTGGGATATAGAAAACATTAAGCAGAAAAGCACTGACGCAGCTCTTACCAAGTGCCAGGCTGTTTTCTGGCAGTGGCTCCGATGTTCTCACTTAGCACGAGCAGTGGTAACCAGCAAGCACCTGGAAAACTCCTGGGATATAGAAAACATTAAGCAGAAAAGCACTGACGACCCTTCTGAAGAAATATTAATTGATTTCTTGATTTATTTTTGAAAGGAAGGAGGACTTCGAACCAGCTGGCACGTGAAGTCTTTTTTCTTGCACCCACTAGTTTCGGTGTCTGAGAGCCCCAAGGCACAGTCCAACCACACCAAGAGAGATACCTGAGGAGCAGGGACACTTTTCTACCCAAACAACCCATTTGCTGATCATTAATCACATTTGCATGTGTTCTACTCTCCTATCGTGAAGTGCACATGTGAAAAAATGAAGTCTTAAAAAAAATAAATGCTGTTAAGAGAAGACCAGGGAAAACCCACACAGGAACCTGGAATTATTTTTGGAGCAGGTGTCTAAGTGTGCGGCACATCATTTTGCTGGAAAATGCCATTTTATTCTGCTTGAATATCCCTACATCTGGAAATGGGTTTGCATTCTGAGAGCCAAAAAAATACATATAAGGATTTGAAATTTATCCTGAGAACAAAATCAACCCGGAAATGTTTTGTTCTGATGTTACACTGTTTTAGTTCAGTCGAATAAAACTGTTCCATCTCACTAGCGATGAAACATGGCAGAAATCTCAACTTTATAATCCAATATATTGTTAAATCCAAGGTTTAACTATAAACACTCGAAGAAACCAGGATGCCTCGGCAGAGCTGAAGCAGTATGTTTTCCCCTGGCATTACAAAATATTTTGTTGCTTTGAAAGCGAGGCGACACAGTTGAAACGACTCATTTCAATATTTTTAATATAAAAATAAATCGCCGCAATCAGCCTGATCCCAAGACGATTTTTTTTGACAAGAATATGTTTTCCGATAGAAAATTCCACTGTCAAAAAAGTGTTGACCAGCATTTTGTGGCATTAACGCGAAGGCACAGCTTCAAATAATACTGAGATGGGTATAAGCTGCATCTCTACGGACTGCAAGGTTTTCCCCAGGTTTTGGCTTCGGGGCCGGGGGTTGGGGGGAGGTACCTGCTCCAAATTCAGGGCAGCAGAGAGATGAGAACCAGTCGAGAGCTTGGGCTCTGGCTGAGGACTGGCAGCATCATGAAAACCTGTCCTAAAATGAAAGAAGAGCTCCCAAAGCTAAAATTAAGGAGAAAAATGACTCCACAGCAAGGAGGGGGTGAGACACTGAGTCATGACTGCTCTGCAGGGACATGAAGGTCACACATGGCTGAGCCAAAACTACAACCTCAGTCTAGCCAAATCCCACCGGTCTGGCCCAGAACGTGAAGGTCCCAACTAGAGCTGGCTGCAGAGATGCTCCCAAACCAGCCTCAGTTTCTCTCCTGCTCTTTATTACGTTTGATGCAACGTAGGGCCCAGGTGCAAAGGCTGCCCGTGGCCAAATCTGAGGTTAGAAAATTGAGGAGGAGAGAAAAATGGCAGCCGTTGTGCTGCAAAAAGGCTCTGCTGGGGAAAGGGCAGGTACCTGCCTTCTGAAGGGAGTCCAAAAGAACCAAAAAAAGACCCCAGCAAGTCAGTCTGCTAAGAATTGTTACACTTCATGATCTGACCAGATCACTCAATCCACCAGGAAAAAAAAAAAAAGAGATACTAGGTAAAAAGTGAACGGGTGGACTGCAGTCCTACTATTTGCCATCCCATCTTGCAAACCCGTTCTTTTTTTTTTTCCTGTTGGCTCCGAAGAGAGCTAGAAACAGAGGCAGGAGGTCAGTGAAAGAAAGGGATTCCAGAAGCTCGAGCTTTCTCTGGGGAAAAAAATAATAATAATTAAAAAATTTAAAAAAACGGTACGGGCTGATTTTATTATGGATTTTTTTTATTTTATTTTATTTTTTTTAAAGTGGTCATACCCTGAGGCGGGCCGGTGGCGGGGAATCGGCAGTGCCCTGGCAGGGCTCTGTGGGGCTGCGGCAGGGAACAGGCTGGCTTATCTGCAGCCGCAATTGAAGGTGGCATTTTGAGTGTGCAATTACGCACATCCTTTCTTTTCTCATCTCCGCCAGCTCTTTCAATCCTGCTGCTCCTGCTAGTATTTACTGCTGAGGGCGGCTGAATTCTGTACACTGCCTGCTTGGCCTGAATTTCATCACACACACACTCACACACACACACACACGGAGAGACACAGAGCATCCCACCTCCATCTGAATGCAGAGGTGGCAAATAAAAAATAAATAATTTTTTTTTTTTTTTTTTTTTAAAAAGAAAAAGGCAGCTCTTTTGTTTTCCAGCCATCTCTGTTTATTGCACAGGGAAGGGAGGGATCCCACAGTGGGGTGAGGGAGGAAAAGTGGGGAGCACAGAGGAGACGTGGGGGGAGAGAAAAGGTTAAGAATTGCCATATTTAATGTAAATCTTCCTGCCTTTTATTTTTTTCCCCTTTCTTTTTTTTTTTCTCTCTTACCTCGCCGTTAGTTTCAATCCTGCCTGCTCCGGTGGAAATTCCTGCTGTGGAAAGATTTGGGTTTTTTTCTTTTTTTTTGTGAAAGCTGCGTTGGCAGCACATGGGTTTTGTGCCTGCACAGGAGCAGTTTTGGTACCCAGGAGGCCACCAGCCCCTCCCTGCAGCTGTGATGTCTCCAAGAGCCCTGTCCCATCAGAGATGTTCAGAATCTTCTGCCCCCAGAAGCCCCTGTTTTGTAGACCTTGCAGAAAAATCATTCCCCCCCCTGAATTCATCCACCCCTTGTGGATTTGGTAGAAATCAAGCAATGGGTTGCAGTTATTTTGGGGTGTTTATGGGTATTGGTACAAGGTGGGTTGGCAGGGGGAGAGGGTTGTCCAGGCATAAAATTCTGACCTCCGTGGTTTCTCCTGGCTTCTTAAGATGTTTCACTAGCCTGATTCATAACCCAGAAGGGTGAAATAACAACAGAGCCACAGCCCTGACCTCAATGACCACGTGGATGTGGGGTCTCTCCTAGGTCCCTGCACCCTTTTTGCTGCTCCCGTTAGACCAGGGTTATCCAGCTGTGACAGAGACACTTTCTGGTCAGAGGTGTTGCTCCACCAAGGGGGATCAGCTGGAGAGGGGACAAAAAAATCAGCAAGAAGGGAGCTCTTAAAACGCTAATAAAAAAAAACAGGCTCATAATTTGAAGAAATAAAAATCTGTGAACCCTCCATCATTTAGTAACTCCATGTTGCCAAAATGACAACAGCAGTGTCCCATGCTCCAGGGACATCCCTTAGTAACAAGGGGGATGCAGAGGGGATAAAATATCTCGCTTTGGACTTGGCATCCCAAAACCATCCAGCCCTCGAGTGAGTCCAATTTGTGCCAGAATGAGGTAGCCACTCTCACCCCTTTCCCACAACCAAGCAAGCCAAAGGATGGAGCAAGGACTGGAGCTTTCCCCCCACCACCACCCCCAGTTTCTCCTTGCACAGCAAAATAGTGGTTCCAAACGCTGGTTCCCTTCCAGCATCCCTTGCATTTCTCCTCTGTTTTGACTTAAAATGTGACTTTGGCTTTCAAGTTTAAAAGAAGAGAAACAAGAGCTGACACTTGCATCAATATGAAACAACAGTTTTTTGCCTCATTTAGACTTAGCGCCACGAGTGTTTCTGCTTGCTGGGTTTTAAAAAGGAAACAAAACAACATTTGACACTCAGTGCTGGGTATCCCTTTCTTTCCAAGAGCTGCTCCGCAGCAAAGCTTCCTGTTTGCATTCACAAAAGGTGATTTAGGTTGGACGGGACCTCTGGAAATCTCTGCTCCAATCCCCACCCCCCTAACCCCACTCAAGAAGGGCCAAATTAGAGCAGGGTTTTTTTTCGTGTTTCACCCCTGTGTGTACTTCACTCTTCGGTTCAAAAAATTATCAAGAGGATTTTTATTTGTGACTTCTCACGGGAAAAACTCTTTCTATCCTGTTCTGTGTTTTTGGGAGCATCCCAACACATTCCAAGTCCTCCATGCAAAATCTACATGCTCTCCTCAGTGGGATGGCAAATGTCCACACTTTCTTGTTTGGGGTTGCTCTTCACCTTCCAGATAGCATCTGGGATCCTCAGTTATTTCTAATCTACTAGACAATGCTTCAAGCTTCCAACCCTGGTCACACATCCTTTACCTTGTCCCATCTCTGTTTTAGGGTGAACCCTAGCACACACTAGCCCACCTCTGCTTTTTTGGGAGCATCCCAACACATTCCACCCATCTACAAGTTATCCAGGTGAGGGTTTTCATCTGCCACTCCATCCTGGCTGATGGTCATCTGTATTAAATCCCGCTCGGGGTTTGCTGGGGATAATTTAGGGAATAATTTGGCGTTTGCCGGCTGCTCTCCCCCCACAAAAAAAAAGAAAATTTTCCGTGCTTCTAACCACAAGAGGAAGCAGCGGGTGTGCGTTAAGTGCCTGCATGCTGTGTGTTTACAAACACATCCAAAGGCTGCGGGTCGGCTTGATGAGCTCCGCGCGCGCGGCGGCGGCTGCAAATTGCTTCAGCTCAGTCAATGAAGCCGGAGCGTTTCCCAGCAGCCGCCAGACCCGGCCCTCTGCATATTCCTCTGCAGCGTATATATTTATCTAACTAATCTTCAAGATATTAGCGATAATCTTTGCCGTTTTCCCTTTAATGAATGGCTGACACGCTCGCCTGGAAGCTGTTACTGGAGAGACCACCAGAGAGAAGAAATCAGATATCCTATCTCCAATCGTTTATCACTATCAGATCAGGGACGGAGCTTTTTCCCCCGTCTCTTTCCTCAATACCTCCTGGCGTGTTCGGTTATTAACCTCACTTAGCCTCCAGCAGAGCCTGGGAGACCAAACCAGAGAAGGTTCACGTTTTATTCCCCAGCTGCTCCGTGCTGGAAATCCTGGGGCAGAACAAGATAAGGAGCGAAGCAAGGTGTCGGTGGGGGGGGGCAACCATGTCACTCACCCGGTGACACCAACCTCTGCTGAGTCAGGCACGGAGGAATTACTTGCTTGTTATCAGCTCCCCACCAAGGGCCATGATCTCATTAGCCCTCCCAGACTAACGAAAGAGGGATGCCAGCCAAGGATGCTGCAGGAGCGAGGACCATGGAGCAAGGGATGCTGCTGGCCACTGTGCTGCCATGAGCAGGACAGCCTTCCTGGCGAGGGGACTTGCTCTCTGAGTCAATATCCCTCCCTGGCCACAAACAGGGTTTTTTCTTTAAACCATGTCACTCACCCAGTGACGCCAACCTCTGCTGAGTAGGGAACGGAGGAATTACTTGCTTGTTATCAGCTCCCCACCAAGGGCCATGATCTCATTAGCCCTCCCAGACTAACGAAAGAGGGATGCCAGCCAAGGATGCTGCAGGAGCGAGGACCATGGAGCAAAGGATGCTGCCGGCCACTGTGGTGCCATGAGCAGGACAGCCTTCCCGGCGAGGGGACTTGGTCTCTGAGTCAATATCCCTCCCTCAGCCAGGTTTCCCCCCTCCTCCAGTCATCCCAGTGCAACAGCCAGAAGGTGTCTGCTTTCAGAGCTCTTCTATCCAAGGCTACATCCCACAGGGTTGCAAAAATCCCCGAGTTAGCAAGAGTCGGTGCCACAGGGGCTGACCAAATTCTGTGTCCATTAACTACTTAACAAATTTCTTTGTGCCCGCCTCCCCCTCCACCTCCCCCCGCCACCTCCAACACATTAGACTTAATGCTCTTTCTCATTTCCAGGCCAAAAGCCAAGGCAGATCTTTGCAGAACCAGTTTCCCTCCTATCCTTGGAGTATTTGGTTTGTGAAAGGCTGCAGAATGAGCACTGCAGTCGTCTGGTTCAGCCTGAGTTTTCTTACCCCCCCACCTCTGGATAGAAATATCTAGAAATAGCCACAACACCCCTTCTTCTCAATGCAATCCCATGAATAAAACAGCAGGCATCAGCTTCCAAGTCCTCCATGCAAAATCTACATGCTCTCCTCAGTGGGATGGCAAATGTCCACACTTTCTTGTTTGGGGTTGCTCTTCACCTTCCAGATAGCAGCTGGGATCCTCAGTTATTTCTAATCTACTAGACATGGCAATGCTTCAAGCTTCCAACCCTGGTCACACATCCTTTACCTTGTCCCATCTCTGTTTTAGGGTGAACCCTAGCACATGCTAGCCCACCTCTGCTCTGCACCTCCAACACATTAGACTTAATGCTCTTTCTCATTTCCAGGCCAAAAGCCAAGGCAGATCTTTGCAGAACCAGTTTCCCTCCTATCCTTGGAGTATTTGGTTTGTGAAAGGCTGCAGAATGAGCACTGCAGTCGTCTGGTTCAGCCTGAGTTTTCTTACCCCCCCACCTCTGGATAGAAATATCTAGAAATAGCCACAACACCCCTTCTTCTCAATGCAATCCCATGAACAAAACAGCAGGCATCAGCTTCCAAGTCCTCCATGCAAAATCTACATGCTCTCCTCAGTGGGATGGCAAATGTCCACACTTTCTTGTTTGGGGTTGCTCTTCACCTTCCAGATAGCAGCTGGGATCCTCAGTTATTTCTAATCTACTAGACGTGGGAATGCTTCAAGCTTCCAACCCTGGTCACACATCCTTTACCTTGTCCCATCTCTGTTTTAGGGTGAACCCTAGCACATGCTAGCCCACCTCTGCTCTGCACCCTGGCTTCACCCCACTGTCCAGCTGAAAAACTAGTTTCTGGAAGCCAGCACATCCCTCAAATGGACAGCAGAAGATCCAGGAGCTCAGGTTTAGCAGATAAACCTGGATGTGACCATTTGAGATACTTCAGATCCTCTGGACATGAATGACAAGCACTTCTAGATGACCTTTCATGGTGGCTGCTGGCAGCATCACCCTCCCAGGAGCCTTCATTTCCTTCTTCAAACTGGAAGGGTTATAACTTTAAACCATAATGAAAATTTCCACCAAACCCAGTTGGTCTGCACCCCACTCACCACAAACCTGCCCTCTCAGGGACTGCAATACACATATACCATATTTTAATGGTTACAATGAACACCAAGAGATATTCAGGACATGATAATTTGAACACTGAAGGGAGTCTGGGCTGAGTTTGGACCAAGCCAAGCTTGGAAACCATTGAAAATCCTCTGAACACCTGATATGACAGCAAGAAGGGTCTTCAATAGACCTTGACAGCTGTTCAGTTTTTCATTTACAAGTTGTGAGTGACAAGCTCCTTACTGTTTCCCCATGATTGGGTGGATATGGAGATTGAGGTCCGCACATCTGAATTAAAAACCTTGGGATAATCATGTCATCTCCTGGGTAGAGACAGCCCAGACATGTACACAGGTCTTCTTGGTTTGTTCCTTGGAGTGAGGAAATTGGATTAGAAAGGCTGGTGGACCTGGGTGTCAGTGACCATGTGCATTGTATGGAAGGGGTAGTACTCAAAGACATTGCTCAAAGACATGTTATCCAGAAGGGATTGTCTTGCAGCCATCTAAGTGAGCTGTTTTGTGACTTCCTGAAGATTTCACTCATATCTCTACTTTTGGTCACCTTTTGCAGTTCATTCTGACTAGGATTCTTACCTTATCTGCAAGAAGGTGAGTTTAAATCCTGCTTTGGGATTGCCAGGTCAAACTCTACTTGCAGGAACAGATTAACTGGAGACCTTGGCTTAATGGAAGAAAAAATCCTCAGGACTCCATGAATGAGGCATCTCAGAGCTTCATGGAGTCTTTCTTCAAACAGTCGGAGATAAAGTCATTGCCCTCTTGCGCCAGGTGAGACACAATCCTTTCACCTCCGTACCCTGAGTGTCTTCTGCCGGAGTTAAATGACATTTTCTTGTTGTCTTTCTCACTCTGTGAAATGCTCTCTCTTCCCCATCCTTGGTTTTGGGGTGTTCTCCCTTCTTCTTTGTGCCCCTCAGCCTGGAGAATTCTGTTACATGGGGTACTTCCTCACCTCTTTCAATCATATCATAGAATTGTAGAATCATAGAATCATATAGGTTGGAAGGGACCTTAAAGATCATCTACTCCAACCACCAACCTAACTCTGACAAAAAAATAAATAAGAAATAAGCAATTAAAAAAAAAATAATAATCTCCAGCTTGTTCACCACATCTCCCTGCCAGATCCCCTGCTCCTTTGCTCTGGGAGCAGGACCTAGGGGGAGGACCCCAAAGAGTTAATGCTCTTCAGTGGTTATCCGGGTGCATCTCTGTGGTTCCAGGGTGGCCACAGATCCCTGGAGCCAGCAATTCTGCTGAGGATTTCGGCCGGGCGACAGAGCCACTTAGTACACGCCGCTCTCGGTAACAGAGCGTCGGTGTCAGAATGGGGCTGAAAGCAGATCCCCGCTTTCAGGTGACACTGAGGAGGGCAGATAAGGTTTCTCCTGGGGGAGGATGGGGTGAGGAGCAGCCCAAGGAGAGGGTGGGTACAGAGGGCTTGAAGGGAGAAGGTTGCGTCTGTGGTGACCAGACAACCTTTGGACGTTTATTTCCTGACAGCTTGAAAAGTGGGATAACCAAGGGTTAAATCTTTTGCTGGGAATCAGCCGGGAAGGGTGAAGAAGCTTCTGCCTCAGTTTAAGCCAGACCTTTGATGAGAGTTTCAGGCAGGGGCAAAGAGAGGCAGGTGTGGCACTTAGGGACATGGCTTAGTGGTGGACTTGATAGTGTTAGGTTTACGGTTGGGCTCCATGATCTTAAGGGTCTTTTCCAATCTGGTGTTAGGTTCACGGTTGGGCTCCATGATCTTCAGGGTCTTTTCCAACCTCAGTGATTCTTACCAGCTCCTGGCAGAGAGGTGACTTAGCCATCTCAGTGATTCTATAATTTTAAACCAGCTCCTGGCAGAGAGGTGACTTAGCCACGTGGTCAGACAAGTAGATATGCCAACCAAAGTGACCACCTTGATTGTCCCCACATGGACATGTTGGTATCAGGCTGGATGGCTCAGAGATGCATGGGAGGTCCAGCTCCATACCTCTACCCAGAAACCCTCATGCAACAGGTTACCAATGGAGATTGGAGGAATGGAAGGATGGACCAGCAGGCAAAGCGTTAAGAGAAACCACCCCTGTGAAATACACTGGGTAAGAAAGAGAAGGAGAGGAGATTGAAGTCCAGCTGGACCTCTCCTCTATTCCCCCTGTTTGATTTTATGGGCTCTGAAATGTTGCCCATCTGCCCTCGGTGTATTCTGCTCTTTTTTAATTGAAACGGACAGAGGGTATTGACTAGCTATCAAAATTCATATCTATGCAACATTTCATTTCCAGTGGCCTCAGCACTCTGCCGCCACCTCTCCGTTATCATCCCCCTCGTTTCGATATAAAGGCAACTGTCACTTCGATAAACGGCCCCTAATGGTGGGTGGTGAAGGTGGGAGCTGGGGGAGAGCCACGGGCAGGGGTAGGACAAAAAGCTTTCAGATCCTGCCAGAGAACTTTATCAGGAAAGGAAAAAAAAACCAAAAAACTCCGAGGACTTTTTTTTTTTTTTAATAACTGCGAGATTTAATTAATTGATTGACTATTAAGGCTAATATAATTTTGATGATGTCGCCTATCTTTCCTCCATTGATTTTAAGTCAGGGTCTCTTTCTGGCCTTTTGGTTGTGTTTTTGGCGATGGGGCCCATTGTTATTAAAATTCAATTGAATTTTCGCTATCTCTGCACCAGAAGCCAGAGGAGCCAAAAAGAAGGATGAAATGAGTGTTATTGGTATTTATTCAATTGCACATTCACTGCTGCTGGTTTGGATCTTCCTTTTTGCCTCGTCAAGCTGCTCTTTACAACAGATAGCAGGAAAGAAGTGCCCACACTGTTTATTCAATTGAATTTTCACTTACTTTCCCCTCCACGTGAAGCAGCTTTGGTAATGGGAGAATTTCTTAATCTGAGGGAAAACAAAGCAAAAAGAGAAACAGGATCCAAAGCAAAGCTGCTTGTTTCTGATTGTGGACAGCAAATAGCAGGAGGTCACAGGAAGGCAAAGGGCTCAGTCTTGTGATTTTCATGCACATATTGATGCCCAGGTGGATGTCTTGGGCACAGAGGCCAGCTGTGCCACAAGAGAAATGGCTGCAACCCTCTTTTCTGGTGTCTCAAAACTATTGTCACGTCTGCAGGTGCTCAGACACCTGCAGCCCCATGTACACCCCCTCTGATGCTCAAAGTTCCCCCTCCTCCCCGCCCTGCCATGGCACACACAGCCTTTCTGTACCTACAGCAGCAAATAAAATAGGTCAGACAAGTTCTTCGTAGTGAGTGACACTCACAGGTCACATCCAGCCAGGTCACCACTGTTACCCTCCAAAGCCTGTGAGAAGACAGACAGTGGGCAACCGTGCTAGAGCCCTTGTGATGGTGCACACACACCTTCTTCCCTCCACCAAGGGAGAGCTGGGGCGTCAGGGTGAGCTGGACCCCTAAATGCAGGCACCAATATCTATCCTTACAGGACACACTCAAAGTCTGGGTCCTCTTTGGTGGAAGGAAAAAATAGGTTTGGCTGATTCAGAGGCAGAGAAAGGTCATCCTTCAGCCTGATCTACAGCTTGAGTGAAAATGGTGAAGCAGAAGTTCTCCTTGCCACCGGGTCTGTCTCTCTGACACATCAAGATGGCTTTTTGCTGGCAGTGCAGGTTTAGGACCCTTGTTCTCTGCATCAGCAACTCCCCAGTTCCTGTCAGAGCAATCCGATCATCCTCAGCAGAAATACAGGAGAAGACCATTAGGTCAAGCCACGATGGGTCAACGTGCCTTGGTGTTACCAGCCAACACCTCCAGTGCTGTCCCTGGTCCCCAACCCAGCAACTTCACGTTTTGCCACATGTGTGCCTTGAACCCCACATTTATCCCTCAGTGTCTTACATGGAGCACGCCGCATCAGGGCTGTGAGCCCAGTTGGATGGATAATGATGTACAGCTCAATAGCCATTGGATGTGGACTTTCTCCTTGGCCTTCTGCCCTCAGATTTCCTTCCTGACATTTGGGTGGCACGGAATACCCAGAAACATTTGTTCTGCCATTCCCACTCATGCTGATGGGACACCAGACCCTGCCAGGTTCTGCCTGCCTGTGCTTCTCTCTCCTTTGCCATGGTCTTGGCTGTGCAGACCAGATCCTGTCTCCATCCCCTAAATATGATGCCAGCAGACCTAGGAAAGACTGTCCATTGCCCAAGTGCTTTGAATACCTCCTGCTGGGCAGGCTGCCCACTCACATTCCCACCCCAGCTCAGCCACGAAGCATCTGCCATCCCTGGAGGACACTGTCCCTGCCCTCCTGCCTTCCCCTCACTGCACTGGAGGACATGTGGCAAGCAAATGCCACCCTGTAAGCATCTGCTTCCCCTCGAATTCCACACATGCTTTGACATTCCTGCCTGCAGAGAGCACTTTGCAAGCCTGGTGACACCCCCAGGGAGGTTGCTCAGGTCCTTGGAGTGAAGAAACCTGCTCTTCCCACCAAACACCAGACAAGACATTGTCACCAGCCACCGATTTCCTCCTACTCATGCATGGCTCCAGAAGCAGCTTTACCAGGAATAAATCAGACAATTAAACTAGCATTATGACATTAGCTTTTAAAGCCCTCGTCCTATGAAATAATGTCCCTCTGTTAGCGCACCGCACGCAGAAAGCGGCAGGGGCGTAAAACTTTTATTATTAAAATTAACATTTAAAACCCGTACCATGAAGTAATGTGTGAGGTGAGCGTGGATAAATCAGACAGTTAAACTAGTAACGTAACATTAGCAGTTAGAGTCGTGACCATGAAATAAAGTCAAGGTTAGGAGACGGATAAATCAGGCGGCTCAGCCATAGTTTCTTGATGTTAAAAACTTGAAATCCCCTGAAATGGGGGGAAAAAGAGCCAGACGGGGAAATTAAACAGGTGACAAATTATGCAGGGCCTGATTCTGGTGTGGTGCAGCCGTTGGCTAAACCAGCAGTAACTCGGGAGGGGAAAAACATTGGAGAGGAGGAAGTGGGGGCTGTTCAAGCTGCTTTGGGAGGCTGCAGGAACGTTTCTCTGGGCTGTGATGAACAATGGGGTGACAGAGGTCTAACAAAAGCTTTACTCCTGAGTAAAAAGGCAAAGGAAGGGCCTTGGGGAAGGAAGGGATGAGGGTTTACAGGCAGGTCCAAACCCCTTTGCAAATGAAGAGCAGCTCCTCAGCCACCTTCTTGAGACACAGGGCTTTACCAAGGTGCAGACTTCAGGGCTTCTGACATCTCCATGGGCATGTAGGGCCAAGCACAGCCAGCAACAGGCATGCACAGGGTGGAGTTGGCTCAAACCCATCCTTCATGTCCCTCTCTTAGTGCAAACCCAGCTATGGGGAGTATCTAAGCTATCTACATGGTACCTAGTGCTCTGCCATGCCCCTGGCCATGGCTAAGTTGGTGTTTGGTAGCTAAAATGGTAATGAATTTATCTAGGTTGGTCCCAGAGACACGCAGAACTTTATACCATGTGAAAAATGCACTTTGCAGAGAAAAATAAAAAAAGGAAAGTGGAGAGCAAACTTGAGGTATCTCAGCATCTCAAAAAGTGCAGGAAGGGCTCACAAGACATACAAAAAGAGTTTTGGCCTTCTCCCCAGAAAGGCTGTTGTTCATTCCTTGCTGTGGAATGCACCTGAGAGAAATGGTTCGTTTGCTGGTGACATGCACACTGCAGGTCTCCTCAGGACATTTGTACTTATATGTTTTCTTCACAATGACAACCTGCACCTCTATAACCTCAGCCATAACCTATATTGTCACTGCGAGCCACCAGGAAAAGCTTCCAGCACTGCTCCACACAGCAGGAACCTTCCTTAGCAATATTGTCTCTTGGCTGTGAGGCTCAGGCCTTGCTTTCTACCACGACGTTCACTAGGCCCTTTACCCATTTTTCTCTACAATTCTTTCCAAGAAGAGGCAACAGCAAGTTGCTCTCACCTACTCAGCACAGCCATCATGGGATGATCAAACTCAGTGGGGAGAGATTGGAGACAGAAAATGATGCCTAGGTTTTTTTTGTCCTTCTCTGGATGGCTGAAGGGGACCAAACCCTTGGCTAAAGAGAACTGAGAAGTCTATTTCTAGCAGACGTGGTCTTTGGGGGTTGCCCAATGTACTGCCAAGGTGTCCCCAACTCTTTTGCTGCAGGAAGTTTCGGATGTAGGGAAATTATGAGAAAGAGGGAAGCGAAAAGGCAGGGTGGTGATGGGGACGGGGTGGGATATGATGTCATCTTCCCACCCCCCCGGGGGAACCCTGAATTATTAATCAGAAAAGAAAGCGGTCCCTGCAACCCAAGCCGGGGCGGCTCTGATTTCATCTCTCAACAGCCCTGGCGCTTGGCTGCGCCGACCAGTCCCTCTTCCGGAAGGGAACGTGTCTCTCAGGGACAGACGGCGGCAGGGGGCTGGGGACAACGTGCCAGTGGAGGCACAACATGGGCCCATATCCCTGTGGCATCAGCACTGAGGTCAGCCGTGACCTCCAACTTCATCCCACAGCCCCTCTCGGGTGGTGGAAGGAGGAAGGTGGAAGACTTGCTTCCTCCTCTCTGCCCATTGGGGTCTCTTGGCATGAATGGATCTTGCTGGAGACATCCCATCTCCTGGGGTCAGAAGGGTGGCCTCCAGCTGCCGTAGGAACTGAGGACATGCTCACTTAGGGATGCACCAAAAGTTTTCCTCACCCCAGTGTTATCCAGCTACCTTTTGGTGATCTGTGCGCAATGAGCTGCAGAGGTCTCAGCCTAGGTGGAGGAAATCGTAGAATCATAGAATGGTTCAAGTTAGAAGGGACCTTAAAGATCATTGAGTTCCAACCCCCCTGCCATGGGCAGGGACACCTCCCACTAGACCAGGTCCCTCAAAGCCCCATCCAGCCTGGTCTTGAACCCCTCCAGAGATGGGGCAGCCACAGTTTCTCTGGGCAACCTGGGCCAGGCTCTCACCACCCTCACACCAAAGAAGTTCTTCCCCAGATCTCATCTCAATCTCCCCTCTTTCAGTGTCAAACCCTTCCCCCTCATCCTATGGTTCCCCTCCCTGATCCAGAGTGGCTCCCCAGCTTTTCTGGAGCCCCTTTAGGGACTGGATGGGGCTCCAAGGTCTCCCTGGAGCCTTCTCTTCTCCAGGCTGAACCCCCCCAACTCTCTCAACCTGTCCTCACAGCAGAAGGGTTCCTTGGATCATCAGTTAGGGCAGACACCAGTGTCTTCACCATCACTCTTATCTTACTACCCAGTTTCATCAGCTTGGACCTATTGTCTCATTCTCACCTTGTCCCTTTTCTCCCTTTCTTCCTAGCTATGCGCTCCACAGGCTGACATCCTGACAACTAAACCCTTTCCCAGTGTCTTTGTTTTTCCCTCTCTCCATCCCTAACAATGACAATGCCAAAATATTTAGGGGCTTTTGTGGTGCCCCAGGGCCAAATTCTGCCCTTGCCATTGCTGTGAGATTTCCAGAAGCATGTGCTGCATTTTCACCTCTTGGTATCAAGAGGGAAACAGATGAGGAAGCTCAGGAAAGAATTGCAGCATCTGCTAAAACATCTTGACAACAACTCATTTATTTGAGGATATGAACTATTATTATTTTTTAAATTAACGGTGTATTCTAACCAGCGAAAGGGTAATAAATATTGTTTGGGAGGGAGTTGGAAGTCAGGGTTGGGAGTAATTTTTAATTACAGAAGCAAGAGTAATTGCCCCAAAACCTCAGATTTCTCTTCCACTTGGAGGGTGTCCAGACTTCTGATGCTTCTCATTGCCCCACTGTAGACTAGTAGCTCGTGGTTGCTGGTGGCACACTCCACTCCAAGGTTCATCCTTGCTTTGGAGCTCAGTCTGGGAGGAGGGACGATGAGAGAGGTTGACCTTCCTGGTGAGCTGTTCCTGCAGGTCACGATGGCCGATCCTCTCCTCCAACCTTGGCGGACTGTATGAGGAGGAAGGCTCCTCATCTCTCTCATCACAGCAGATATAAGCAAAATATGAAAGCTGTTATTTTCCATTTCAACACCCATATCCAGAACTCTCCTGCAGAGAGCAGGGGCTGTGGCAAGCCAATAGGCCAACTAACCACTTCAGAGTTTGCATCTATCTTTAATTCTGCAACCCTATACCATTTTCTCCCCCCTTAGGGATCCGGCGCTGGGCTGATTCAGCTGAACAAACACAGGAGTGAGGTGAGCTGTGTCCTGAACTCCGGCTCTTGGCTCAGTCTGCATTGACTCCAGAGAGAGCCCAAGGTAACCGGCCCAGGCAAAGGCACAGCAGATACTTCCCTATAGTCAGATCAATGTCTGCTCTAGGTAAAATGAGCCATGTGGGTAGTTGGTAGTCAGGAGAGAGGAATCAGCACTGTTTCTACTCTTCAGTCTACTATTGCTTGGTATTTTTTTGCATTTTTATCAATTGGGTTCTATTCATGGGACATCTAATATCCCTCATGCTGCTTCGCATCTCCAAAAATCCTCTGAAGGCCATGGAGAATGTCAGTAACGTGTGAGGCCTTCCCATCTGCCAGAAAAATAAGAATATTGGGAATACAGGATGAAATGTCACTGGAAAATTGATCAGTAGGATCACTGACACACAGGGAGCGACTCCCTCACCTGAAAACAGACACCTACATCAAGCTGAAAAAATGCCCCCTAGACTCCACTGGCAATATCACAGTATCATAGAATCATAGAATGGGTCTGGTTGGAAGGAAACTTTAAAGGTCATGTAGTCTTATCACCCTCCCTGCCATGAGCAGGGACATCTTCAACTAGATCAGTTTGTTTAGAGCCCCATCCAACCTGACCTGGAATGTTTCCAGGGACAGGGCACCTCCCACCTCTTGGGGCAACCTGGGCCAGGGTTTCACCACCTTCCTCCCACCTCTTGGGGTAACCTGGGCCAGAGTTTCACCACCTTCAGCATAAAAAATTTCTTCCTTATATGTAGTCTAAATCTTCCCTCTTTTAATTTAAAATGATTATCCCTTGTCCTATTGCAAAATGCCCTTGTAAAAAGTCTGTCCCCATCTTTCCTGTAGCCCTTATAAAAAGTCTGTCCCCATCTTTCCTGTAGCCCCCCTTTAGGTACTGAAAGGCCACAATAAGGTCCCTCTGGAGTCTTCTCCAGGCCGAACCCTCCCAGCTCTCTCAGCCACCCTTCACAGCAGAGGGGCTCCAGCCCTCGCAGCATCTCCATGGCCTTCTCTGGCCCCATCCAACAGCTCCATGTCCTTCTGATGTTGGTGGCCCCAGAGCTGGAGGCAGCAACTGGGGAGGGGTGTCCCCAGAGCGGAGCAGAGGGCCAGATTTCTCCCCCCTCACCCTCTGGCCACATTGCTGGGGATGCAGCCCAGGATGCAGGGGCTGTTTGACCTGCAAGCACACATCACCAGCTAATTTTGAGCTTTTCAGCCACCAGCACCCCCAAGTCCTTCTCTGCAGAGCTGCTCTCCGTCTCTTTATCCCCAGTTTGAACCAATTGGCTCTGCATGATGGGAGCCTGGATATACAGCTCAGATGTGGATGACTTTGCTGTGGACTCCTCTACTCAATGAGATGAACCCTACCCAAAGTTTTCAGTGAAAATACCTATCAGCATTTGTTATTGTGCCTGACAAGGTCTTACTCCCTGAGACCTGCTGTGCTGAACGTGCTGAAAATATGGCTTTAAGTAAAGAGGGTTTCTACAGGTTGATTCAAGTGCCTTGTGCTTTGTATGCAAATTGCAACGTGGCTGTGATATATCAAAGTTGAGAAGTGTGCAAGTTCAGTTATTCAAACTGCAATAAGGGAAACAGATCTTAAATTCACAGGGACATGTTTGGAAGCCGGTGCAGAGTTACGGTGTGTGAAACAAAAGACAAGTCCAACAAAGAGCAAATCGTTCAGCATCTGCACCAGGCAACTGCCAAAAACAATATTTCTTGGAACTTTCAGTGCGAATTAAGAGGTAAAATTGTAAGAGTGATTGAAAAGGTGGAGCTGAGCCTGATTTTTGTATTGCCGAATCACTGAGAATGGGAATGATAAAGCAGGTACAGAAATGGGGTGGCAGCAAGAAGGGATAGGAGCTGAACTGCTGGGGCCAAAATTTGAGTTTGTCGTTCCAGAAGGACATTAAAATTATTGCAACCCTCAGGGAAACTCTGAAAACTCTTTGAAAATAAATATTAAAAAAATTCCTTGCAGTGAAAACAGAGGTTCACCAGGATAACTTCCAGATTTATAGCCTGTGAAGGGTAATTTTAAAGCACCCAAATGAGGTTCTGTGTTTCAAGGCAAAGGAAGACATGGAGGGCTGAAATCATCGGCAGCATATTCTATCCCTGACAGACCCTCATTGCCAGCGCTTCAGCTTCTATCTCCGAGAACCACTTTGTAGGGTGAGTTTCTGTAGATGGATGCAGTGAAGGAAATGGTGGAGAGAGTCCCCTTGCAGTGAAAGTTTGCTTCCTTTGCAGAAGTTATTTTCCTCTTTGCTATTTAATTAGTCTTAGAAGTCCTAAATGCAGCAGAAGGTTAGAGCACAGCCAAGGGGGTGACATTCGTGTCTTCTCCATGCTTACATGCTCAGCTTCCCTTTAAGAAGCCCTGGAGAGGAGCTTCCTATTTCCACCCCACCATGTCCCTCTGCATGTGGTCTTTCTCGTCTTTTCTTTCTCTTTTTATTCTTCTACTGAGCAAACCAGGGCTGACTGCAGAAGGCTGCATCTTCCACAACAGCAGGAGCTTAAGACCAGTAAAGTTCCTCTTAGAGCATCCCAGCAGTGCTGTGGGCTTGCCATGAGATTGGGGACAATAACTGTCCCTTTACTCCTGCATCCTCCTCCTCCTTCCTTGGACACCATCCCTTGTGGTTTCCCCACCTGCGTCACGGCAAAGGGATGATCATCAGTAAATTTAGTGTCCCCAGCAGGAAAGAGCTTTCGTTAGCATTTTCATTGTCTTCAAGGGTGTGTTCAGGGCATGAACTCTGAATGTGTGTGTGCACATGTGGACGCGTGTAGGTACATATAGGTAGGAATACCTGGAGTTATCTGCATAAACAGACACCCATGTGCGTCTCTCCAGATAATAGATATGTGCATATCTGCAAATACCTAATGCTTATTTAAACTGGGCCCCAAAACCCAGCTGAGACCTCTTGCGGTTCCTACCACGGATGGCTACTCAGAAAGGCTGATGCAAGCACTTGGATTCCTGGGAGACCTCTCTCTCTCTCTGCCTCATAAGCAAAGTGGCTTTCCCCAGAGGTTTGAGGA
The DNA here is from genome assembly GCF_001431845.1 of Calidris pugnax. NCBI lineage: Eukaryota > Metazoa > Chordata > Aves > Charadriiformes > Scolopacidae > Calidris > Calidris pugnax. The sequence continues at coordinate 30,226,939 of NW_015094509.1, forward strand.
TGCAGAAGGGAGCTGCTCGCTCAGCAGCTGTGCTACAGGGAGGGTTTCCTAATGGGGCACTTGCAACGGGGTCGATGGGGCAGAAGCCATTTCTGGAGGGAAGAGATTTAGGCTTTAGGGGATACCTGTCCAGCTTTAAGCCTGTATCTTGTTACTTGGAGCTGTGTTCAGCCAAGAGAAAATCTGTCCAGGAGGCTGAAAGAGTTTGTGGAAGACACTGGGAATATCCTCCTACCTCTGATGGCCTGGCAGCCTTGCACAGAAGTCAGTATATTTCTTATTAATTGTGTTTTCCTCCTTCTAACAGCCACAAGAAGAAGCTTGAACGCACCCCAGTTGCCTCGTTAGACCCAAACACAGGGAGCCAATATTTAGGAAAAATCTCTGAATAAGAATTCCTAAAATTCCCTTTTTCCTTTTCTTTTTTTTTTTTTTCCATGGGATTGGATGCCACAACAATCCTCCTTGTCATTTGCAGTCCAGCATCACACAGGCTTTTGCCCAGTGATTGATGTATCAGCCCAGGGCAGAGAAGAGGTGGAGGTGTTTCAGCACGTTACCCTCTGTCCCGAGCCAGCCCAGCTTCTCCCGAGGAGGACTCGTGTCTCCATGACTGGGGCAGCAAACAGTAGATTTAAAGTCTTTGGATCTCCAGTTTAACCCACAGATTTTCCAAGTAACATTTGCTCAGTAAAACATTTCCAAGAGTGGGATTTACTGTCATAATTAATAGGTTATGATTAGGTCAATAACTTTCATCAACCTAGCTGGGAGAGAACCTATTAATGAAACTGTAAAACAACGTAAACTCTACAGAGAAGGTAGGAGGGAGAATTTACAACTTCCCAGAAGCCCTAGTAACTAAAGCGACGATTTACAGGAAGTAAAATGAACCGGGCGCCCATAAAACACAACCAAAATTACACCCATATCCAAACAAGACAAATTAAAAAGGTTTAAGTGGATTTCTCAGCCCAAATAAAACAGAGCATCTCAATTGAGAGGAGACATTTCATGTTGCGTTTTATGGAGTTGCAGGAGGGGAAGATGCATGGAAATGTGAGAGCACATCAAACAGGTCGATAAGAAATCAGTGGCACAACCTGACACTCCTGATTGCCCCTTCGGTCTCAGCCAGTAGGATGTGGTCCAGCGGTCAGAAGTCAACTCTAGACTAACAAGGCAGCACGGTCACAGCAGCCACTTCTGCACCATGGCCAAAATACGGAGATCTTAGATTAAAAATCAGAAAGCCTGGAATGAAACACTTTCATCCTGCAGTCTGTGGAAAGGAGTCCTTTCCATCCCAGTTGTCCTGAGAGGACATTGCCCAACACCACAGAGTAAACCACTTCAGTGGCTGCCCAAAGTAGCGGACTCCTATAGACATGCCACCACATCTTCTGACTGTAGGTCCCAGATCTGTCCTCTGCTCCCTTTTTTAGCTTTGCAAAAAATAGGTTGCAATTTTCCAGGTGTAGAAGCCTCAAAATATATGTTCTTACCCCAGAGTACTTCCTCAACTGCACAGTGAGGACCATGGCCAACTGGGACCACAGAGCAAACCTTCTCTATGCTTTGGTGGTGCTTTTCTAAAGTTAACCATGAACTTCCTCATCCTGGGCTTTCCTGTGGGTGATCCATCTTCAGCTCAAATTCTCAGTACAGCAAAGCCTTTTGAAATGCGACCTTTTCCAGAGCAAAATCTAACTCTCCAAACACCATGTGATGCCTGGAAAAAATGTGTGCATGAAGTGTGGATTGCTGGATGCTCCCTGTACCGGCCAGCTGAGGGATAGTAGGGCACCAGTGACATGAGGACAGCACAAATACTTGTACAAGCCAATTTATCTCTGTGTTTAGGTGGAGCCCTACAATATCCAAACGTCTTCTAATTCTCCCTTTTGATTATAATTGTATTATACCTCCCAGTCACCAGCCATTTACCTTCGTTATGAGGAGCCAGCAGAAATCATGTTAAAGTTGATTTCTTCATCAGCATATGAGTTTGAGCGCCAAAAAGTACCACTATGATCAACTTTTCCAATGTCTTGGAAATTACAACCTGATTGGATATTACTTGGATAGCACTGTCCTGAATGAATGTTCTCTGCAGCTGTGGTGGCTGTGGGTTAAAGTGTTTTGACTCCAGTCCTTCCAGGAATGGACAAACCCTGCATTGTTCTACATGTTGTGCAAATGACTTTTTTTAAACAAAACTTGTTGATTTAAACATCTACCCAAGAGACTCGACCACAACCCTCTGTAAGTTCCTCCTGTGGTTAATTATCCTCACTCTTGTAATTGCGTTTATAAAAGCTACTTAATTTGACAAGACCGATTTCCCATAACCCCCTGCTGATTAGCATCATGTTCCTGTAATTCTTTATTAATCGAATCCTTGTGAGGTGTTCCTTCATTTTGTCTAGAATCAATGGCAGGCAATAATTATCCAAGTAATTCTGTTTATACCATTTTAACGTACTAGCATGACATCAGTTTTCTTGTAGTCCCCTGAATTGTCCAGGCCTCCAAGGCATCTTGAAAACCAACAGCAACGCTCCTTGGCCACTTCCTACAAAACACTTGGATGTAGTTCAGACCTGTTTTCAGAAAGTTTTGTGTTTTTAAGAAGGGCTATTTGGTATGTTCCACAGTTAATGCTGGCCTGTAAACCTTCCCTTCCCTTTAATCAGATACAAATCTGCTTTTCCCCCCAAATACAAAACAAATATCTATTGAAAATGCATGCTTTGCACATTTCCCTTCCAAGGAGGAATCAATACTGTGGTTATTATAGCTCTTTCTGTTCCCAAAGTATTTAAACTCTTTGCTGTCCTCAGCTCTACTGGCCAGAGATGTCTCATGTCTTTTTGCTCATCTTACTGATTTTCCACATTTCTAGTGCAAATTCAATGCCCTCTACTTCTTTTTTTTTTTTTTTTTTTTTCTTTCTCGGTGCCAACAGTGCAAGAGCAGCAGAATAAACCCAATTATTCCATTCAAAGCAGAAGGGAATCCAAAATGTTGACCCTATGGAGACGCTGTGAAGCAGTGCAATTGTGCTTCAGAGGATTGCTCGACACAATTAGACCAGGGTAATTAAATTTCTGTTAACTGCTGCGGCATCAGCATTGAACGGGCAACACTTGCCTGGCGATCTGTACATATGTGCACATCTGCACCTGAGCTGGTGACTCTGCACTCCTTTTATCTTCAGGGGAGGAAAACAAGTGCTCAAAATGACCCCCTAATGTTGATTTCTACTTTTTTTTTTTTTTTTTTTTTCATTTGCTGTGTCTCTTGCCTTTCCCTTTGCCTCTGAGCCAAGCCAGTTTTTCAAACCAGTGTCACTCTTGGTGGAGAGATTATTGCTTTGGGGGCACTTTGTTGTTTGTTAGGTTTTTTTAAACCATTCCCTATCATCATTCACATTTTTCTATTCCATTTCTTTTTTTCACCAGCTCAGTCGTCTTTTAGGAGATTTTTCCACAAACCTGACCCTTGTAAAATAATGGATGAGCTGTTCTGAGCTAATTTTGTTTGAACATGATAGATGTAAACAAGGATGGGCATTGTCACCCAAGAAGCAGCCACAGATGTTCTTCTGGCCAACCAGTGCCCCTTTGCATCCCAATGGAGAGTTCCACACCTTGATTGCCACCAGATCTGAGGTTTCCAACTGCCACTCGTAATTTTGAGAAAACCCCAAAGTTACCTGAAGGCTGGCAGTCCGACAACTCCAGTACACGTTGGTCCAGATGAAATGCTTCAGCGGTCACCACCTTCTTACCTCCACATCGCAGGTGAGTCCTTAAGGTGCTGGTCAGCCCACTTTGTGGTGGGGAATGCTAGCAAGGTGCAGACACCACCAATTAGCACAGCTCCTGCCGTGTCCATTAGGACATCGACCCATAACCATTCCAGACCATTTGCATCCAAGCTGCCTATGGCCTGCAAACAGAAGATGTTGGTTTTACTCTTTCTTCCTCGTTTGATTGCTCAAAAAACATTGTAACCGGAGACTTAAGCATACCAGTGGTTAAAACTGGTGGAATAGGATCCTCAAAAAAGTTTCCATGAAAGCTTTTTTTTTCTTGCAAAAGCAGAAATTTTGGATAAAAAGAATTTTTTCCACTTACTGCTGCATCAGGCTTCCACTAAACATTTATGAACTCTAAACCAGTTTATTTTTCAGGGTTGAGTTTTCTCAGAGGAAAAAGTGTTTCAACTTAGATTGTTTGATTCCACTTAAACTCTACCCTCTTCTTTCCCTTCTCTCCTCTCCCAAATTGTCGAAAGAAACAATGAACCTTGTTTTTCTTCCTACACTAGTGACTGTTATTTATATTTCTAGTCCCTTCCACTGCTTCTCCCCTTGAATCCGCCAAGCTTGCAGTAATTTGAGATTCTACACTCAAAGTAACTGAGTCGCCACTAACATGGCACAGACTCTGCATGACCAGGGCGGCTGTGCTTGGAGGTGACCCTCTGGCCTGAGCTGGCATATTTAATCCTAGGGATGCCAGCAGATTGGGAGGCATTTCTTTACTTCTTCAGGTCCTTTATTCCTTCAGATCATCCTGAAATTATCTACGGAAGGTGAATTTGCTCCAGTTCAGGTGGGTTCCCCTAGGGATGAAGACTCAAAGACATTAAGGAGACATCTCTCTTTCTATTCAACATCCTGGAGGTTAACACGCCCATCCTGGATGTTGGGCAGGAAAGTGTGTTTTATTTAAATGTGGAATAAAATATGCAGGAGAAAGTGAGGGAACATAGATCCCCAAACTCTTCCGATCTGATCGGGATCCTCACTTGAGGGAAGGATGTTCAAAACCCATCTGACTGATTCAGAAGTGACAGCCACGGTGAAGTGACTGGTGGAAAAGAAGATGGGAGCAGGTCTGAGGATGGACAAAGTTTTTGCACTGCTCCTTCAGCAGTTTCTGCTGGAGTTTCTCACTGTTACTTTGAGATGTATGGACTTGTGGAGGTTCTTAAGTTGCTTTTGCAGCAAACTCAGTTCCCCAGACTGAAAATCCCACCAACGTGCAGAAGAATATTGTAGAAGAGCATGCAGGATTCTCCTACAGCTGAAGGTTTGTGAGACTTCATCCCATCAAGACGGTCAGTTGGAGACTTGCAAAACACAGGGAGAAGGGCACAGAGGGGACAGAGCTGCAGCTGAGAGACCTCTCACCTCAGTTGTCCAACGGGGACCATTTTTCTGGTTTTCTAGTAGGATAAGTGTTTTCTCAGATCTGCCTGCTGGGGATGGTATTCTTCCCACAGAAGCATGAAGCTGGGCAGGATGAGACTTAAGAAAAGGAGGTGATAACCCAGATCATCTGGCCCTTGTATCCCTTCCCAACAGCCCATGGATCTGCTCATATTTTCTGCGGGGCTGAAGTGGAAAAGAATCAGGTACGTTGCACTGAGTCAGACAGAACCAACTGCAAAATAAAGAATAATATTGCAGGAGAGTGTTGGTGTCAGGCATGAGCAAAGTTTCATGCCAAAACAAAGGCATTCAGGATTGGTTGGAGGTGTGTTTAGCACTTGTGCTTTTAATTGGTCAGCTTTTACACATAAAAATGAATTATTACGCGTGTAAAAACATCATTGCACATGTAAAAGTAAATTATTGTGCATATAAAAACTTTACTGCACAGCTAAAAGTAAATTATTGTGCATGTGAAATAGATTTCTGTGTATTTTTTTTTCTTGTACCTCCCTGTCATTATTTTCTTAACACTTGTAATCTCCCATTTTGAACATGTTGAAGTTACACCAAAGATTCCTTCCCCCTCTGCTTTAGCAGTTTCGAAACAGATGCCCAGCTGCTCTTTGAAGAGGACCATCCAAAATATGGGTCGATTTCCAAAGAACTCATAGAGGGCCTGGCGTTCCTGGAAATCATCCCTACCACCTTGATTGCCTGGGATTACTTTCCACGCAGGGATATGGAGAAGACGGTGTCATAAAGTGCAGATAAAACAATACAGGTCCATTTTCCAACCGTACCAGGCATATGTGGGCTGGGGGAATCAGACACAGCAGCGAGACAACCTCCTCCAGACAAGCACTTGTGTGCAGAATTTCTACGGCTGCACGTGAATTCCTGGCAACTGCATGTATTAATTATGATCACAAAAGTGCCTGCCAAACTCCCGCAGCAGGCTGATAGCCACATGCCTTCAGCTTTCTGCCACGGCCAGACCCTGGCTTCTTGCTCCCGGGTTAAGATTTATGGGTGATGTCTTTCCCCTCTTTCTCTCAGGAGTTTAAAAGCTTTGGCCTCAAGGGCAGGCCAAGCTCCCATCGTGTTTTTGCATTGCTGTAGCAGCACAAACCATCCCCCAGGCTCAGCAGAGCTAGTCCTGGAGAGCTTCTTGTCCCTTCCCCACAGCAGCCCGATGCAGGGGGAGCATGCAAACGTGTTGACGTACCCCATGAGGTCATTGGAAGCCACCACAAATCCAAGATGCATGTTTCAGAGCACATCTCTGTAGCTTTACTCATGTACACCCAGGTACTGCTTGGTGCTGCCCCAGACAATTTCAGCATCAACATCCAACTGGCACTTCTTTACCATAATTCTGAGTGTGTTTAGTCAGTTGTTTTGCAGACGTTTTCACCATCCAGACTTCACAGGGGAAGATGTTCTTACAGACTTCATTTGTGGTGTCTTCCAGAGGTGCACAATGAAACCCCAGAGGGCTGGGAAGCTGCATTCAGCATCTGAAAGGCTAGAAGACATAAGCCTGGGATCAGAAGATTCTCACACTCGTTTCCATCTGCCAGGAAAAGCTGAAGGAGAGGAGAAGGAGCCAGGGAGAAAGGCTCACTGAAGAAGTTGGTTCAGCCTCTCCTACATGAACTGGGGACACACTGAACTGGAGCTGGACACAGAGTCAGTTCATATCCAGCCACATCATTTGAGATCCACCCATCATTTGTCAAGGAACGTCAAGCTCTTGGTCATGGAAATCAGAGTTGTACACCATACCATGATTTTACCTCAAATTATGTCATAGCCAGATATCCCACCAAGACTGCTTCTAGTCTTATCCTTAAGCAAACACCAGTCCTTCGTCCAGTTGTGATGGAAACCTCCCCACTTGCAAGATATGGCCACAGCAAAATAGGAAGGCTGAAATCTTAGTGAATCGTACCTGGAATTGTGCAAAGCATTTGACACTGTTCCGCAAAACATCCTTGTCTCTAACTTGGAGAAACATGGATTTGATGGATGCATCACTCAGGGGATAAGGAATTGGCTAATGGCCTCACTAAATTTGGGATATTTGTTGGGGCCTGGCATCACCATGGTGTATGCAAACTGGGATGAACCACCGTTATTTCTTTAAGGCCTATAATATCACACTCCAATGATGGAAAGATGTTTGAATCTGTCCCTTTACCTGTGTTTTTGCGATTATTGAGCTACCTCTCTGCAGTGGGGTCTACTTTATCTGGTGGCCGAGGTTGTCCTGAATGGGAGTTTGGGTGGTGAGAACTGGGAAGTCTCACTGGCTCAGGCTCACAGTTTGCAATCCTTGCTGGAGTCTGACAGCACCTGAAGCCCTGCTGGCACATCCACTCATGTGTTTGCTCGGGTGATTCAGGTGACACAAACCACCGATGCCAAGTGGAGCATCCTGCAAAAATGGAAACGACGGTCCATCTCTTCTCTTCACCCACTGCATCCTCTCTCATAAATCCCAGGGCAGTTCGATAACCTATATTCCCAGCCCTTATTACTTCAGTGAATAGTCTATAGAAAGCAGGTGATATACATCCTATCCAATAAAGCCTTTGACACTTCTGATTAATAATCTACAATGGTACAAACTAGAACGATGTAATTTCTCGTGTCGTGCTCTCTCCCCTGCTCCCTCTCTGCCCTGGCCATGCCGAAGGCAGAGAGCCCTCCCTCTCCTCTTCTCTCCCCCCCCGACCCCCCCGCCTCCCTTCCCCCCTTTACTCCTTATCTGACGAAATCATCAAATTTATGGCCAAATTGAAATGAAATGCAATTTAGTTCCCGTTCTGCTTTCAGTCCATCACCTCGCAGGCCAGTCCCGGAGGATCTCCTAACCTAATCGCCGGATGGCAGTAACTTCATTAGTGCTGCCAGCAATCCCTTGCTTTCTGCTGCGTGTGGCTTCCAGAAATCATGGCTGACACCTCTCCCTGGGAATTACTGGAAGCAAGAGCTTTCTCAAGTTTTCTCTGGTTTATTTCTGGTTTGTGCTTGGTCAGCACATTTTCTTCCTCGGAGTGATCAGATCACCACTGCTTGGCTGGGTGCTTTCCACCCAAAAGGTCGTCTCCAGCTCCCCAAGGTGCAGGTCAAGGTGGAAGCACGGGCAAAGTAGGGAGAGAAGCTGAGGTGCAACACACACAAGCACACAGTGCCACATCGCCTCGGGTCCTGTGAACCTGAGCACAATGATGGCCAGGGAAACGGATAAAGAAGCAGCTCTGCATGATGCTGAAAGACACAACTCACACCATGAAAAGAGCATGAGCATCATGGGGGAGAAGCTCCGGTATCGTTCCAGCCTATCAACCCTCTGGAGATATCCCAGCACTCACTTGCATTGCCTTATGGATCAGCCAAAACACAACCAGGTGGATGTTTGTCTTCCCTGTCCCCTGCCCCGTGGCAGGATCCACTGTCTTTAAGCCTTCTTGACACGTTTGTCCTCCAAACCTCCAGCACTGGTGATACCACCCTGCCCCCGCTCCTAGCAATTAATCCCAGCCCTTCTCTATCCCCACAGCTCTAAATCTCCTTTGCTGGCTTTTAAGCTCCTTATTACTTGTCCTATCCACAGGGAAACATGTGTCCCTCCTCTTCTTGCAGAAGCCTTTTACATAATTGCAGGCTGTTATCCCATCTCCCTTCAGTCTCTGGACTAAACAATTTGATGTCTTCCCAACCCTTCCTTGTAGGCCATATTCTCCCGGTTTTTGAGGAGGTTTACTACAGGATCCCAAGCTCCTACGCAATCTGGTAGGTTAGGTGGTCACCAGCCTCTAGCCAAAGGCTGAAGAGATGCCTCTGAAACCAGGCTTCTCCAACCTCAGCTCCCCAGCTGCTTTTGCCCCCTTTCTTCAATTCAGTGCCCAATTTGTAGAGTGCTGTATACTGTTGTGGATGCACACAAGGCTGGTGGGTTACAGCAGAAGACATTTCATCAGCTCCCAGACCTGGGGACCTCCCAGAACCCACGTTCTGCTCTGTCCTTCCTTATCTGCTCGTGCATGATCCCCTCTGTCTTCTTAGCATTGCTGAGGCCACCCCATGGTCTTTCTTGTTGGGTCCTCATTTTCTCTTCACCAAGGGTGGGCATAGGGCCAGGTTGACACCCCTTCTCCTTGCACAAGAGATGCTCAGAGGGTGCAAGAGGCCCAGGAGGGATCTGGCACCTCTCTGGGATGGGGTCACCCATGGGAGATGAAACACCCATGCCTGAGCAGTGCCAGGAGCCGGTGTCTGAGGGTACAGCCAGCCCTTGGCATTGCCATGTCAGCCAGACTTTACCCCCAGGGATTCTATGGGGTTTTTTTCTCCTCAGTGCAAAGATCTGGTGCCCCTCAGTTTCAAATGAGACAAGAAGAAGAAAATAGGAAAGGTTGTGGTCTGACAAGGAGCTGGTTCTCCTCACTCCCACCTCCCACTTAGATCTTCCTGCTAGTGATATCCACAACGTTGAGACCACAGATGATTTGGTTGGAGGCAGGTGAAGTGACTCAGTGGTTGAAGACCCCTGGTCTATCATTCTGGGAGTCTGTCTGTAAATCACTACAAAATAACTTGTGCTGTCCCTGGGGAGAAACACTTACAAACATACTTTCATAGTGCAAACGAATAAACAAAGCAGGGAGAAATAATAAAAGAACATTTAATGTTTAATCTAATTTTGCACTGGTTGCAAACGGGGGAAATTGGTTGCTTTGGGGGAATAATACAGAAGCTGGACTCTGTCCTTATTCCTAAAAAGCTAAACAGTCTCCCAATTAAAAATACTCAAGAAACACTAGGGGAGATTTTTATGCGTTTCTCCCAGCTTGCTTTCGAGGATTTTTTTAAGTGCTTAGTCGATATGAAAAGGGAGGGCTGTGTCAGGGCAAGAAACTGAATCCAGATGTGAAAGTCTTCAGCTATTTCCCTAAATCCTCCGCCAGGGCCAAAAAGCATCCAGGCGTTTGCTCCTACGTATGCACACCCACATATGTACACATGTGTGTAGACAATTATATCCCTGCATCTGTTTGTGGTTCATGAGTCAAACTCTCTGATGTTTAGCTTCGATTTAGATTTTGAGTCAAAACTTATCTAAATTCTTTCATTTCCCACACCTGCCCATACATACACTTGCTTGGAGAGAAAGCCCATCGGCACCTGGGGAGGCATCAGGCCGGAGGAGCTGTTAGTTCACAAAGGCAGGAAGCAGAAAGATCCCAAGGAAAGTGAGTCTCATTAACACAAGCAGCTTAGCAAGAAAAACGATGCAAGCAGAATTGTCTGGAGAGATCAGGAGGGCTGCTTGGAGTTAAACGTGCTCCTGCCTTTCCCAGCGCAAAGCAGAGTCTGTCTGAGAACACAAACAGAAATAAACTATATTAAAAAAAAAAAAAAGGGGGGGGGGAGGAAGAAAAAGAGGTGAGGTAGACTCAGTAGGTGGTGCTCTTCCCTCTGAATCCACACAGGGCCTGGGGAGAGGGTGGTTGTTGATGCCCAGGTGGAAAAACAGCTCAAAAACCAGGTCCTGGTCCTGACTCCTCGCCGCGGTGGTGGACATACCACCTCAGCACCCTCTGTGCTCCACCCCGGTAGCAGCTGCGTTTTGGTAGATGATGGTTTTAAAGCACAACATCCAGCTTCTGGCTGCTGCCTAACCCCTAAATCCGCCTAAATACTAAATGCAATAAATAAGTGTCAGCAAGTGGCTTGAGTCAGGGGTTGAGGTCCCAAGAGGGGACCTTGTTTCTGACACAGCTGATATTTTATCACATCCAGGGCATCTCCAGCACATGCCTGGACAAAACCCTTGCAGGAATGGAAGGTGCTGATTAATCTGGTGTTTTAACAGAAGGAAGTGGAGCAGCACCAGTCCTGGACCTGCACAGCCCCCATGCTGGAGGGGAGGCGAGAGCCCGATTGATCCGGTAACGCAGAGCCATATATCAGCACGGCCTCTCCCATTACTTTCCCTGATGGATTCCCACCCGATGAGCTGATCTGAAAGTGATAAAGGGAAGACCGGAGCATTTTCAACACGCCACTAACTCCAAAACCGGGCTCAATAATCCCACAGATTGATGGCACCTAAAGAGCAGGGAGGGAGAGGCAAGCAGGCTGAGGCGGGGAGTTTATTTAATACTCACAGCATTAACTGAGTATACATTTATCTGGGTAAATGAGGGGGCAGGACAGGTACCACTGCCAAGGAAATGTATCTCCTGGCAAAAAAAAGCAATCTGGGGCTCTCAGGTGGGGTTCCTGGGGTAAGGGAGTCAGCCTGTCCCCAGAAATGGCTCGGGGCTTCCTGCAGAAGTAAGAGCTTTCTCACAGTTTGCTTTTTTCCCCCATCTCACTCACTTTTCATGCCCTTGTGGGTAATCCCACAGTCACCTCAGACACCTTCAGTTCCACCAACGAAGCCCCAGACAGTGGTGGGACCTTGGTTCCTTGTTCTCCTGGCTGAAGGAGTTTCCTTTTCGATTGCCTTCAGGTTGAGAGAGAAGCAAATATCCTCTCAATGGTTTCTCCAAGGCCAGACATCATGGAGAACCTGTTTTCTGTCCAAATGTTGCATTTTCCTTCAGGGTCCCAGCAGGGCCCTTTATAGCTCACAGGCAGCTTTACTGCCTCTGCTGTGATGGTGATAGGGTCCACCAGAGCCTCTGAGGTCTACAACCAAACAATGGGAGCTGCTGTTGGAGGATGCAAATCTCAAGCAGGATGTCCCCTGTGCCCTGGCTTCCCAGACAAGCAAGATCTTGAAGGCAGGAGCTGCATATGAGCCATCCTTTTTAATAGCCATCCCAGCCAAAAAGGTATCCCAGGATTGTCCAGCATCTCCACCACCCTGGACTGAGTTGTCCTTCCATTACATGAGGACCTGTTTAAAAATCCAACCCTTTCTCCCCAGGTGAAACCCACTGCCTGCTCCTTCAATCAGAGCAAGGAGACCTCACATTGCTCTTCATGAACCTCACAGGTCCCTGGAGTACACGATGCCAGTCCCAACTGGCATCCTCATCCTTCAGCTCCTCCAAGCTGCATCTTTCCACTCCCATCCTCGCCGTCAAGACCTCAAACCAGCAGGGATTTCGATCTCAGGAGGCAGCTATTGTGCTGTAATTAAACAGCAATTGATTGCAAACAGGGTTCTTTTGTGTTTGGGATTAATGAGAGGCAAGAAGATAAATTTGGTCACCACTAATTAACCCCAATTACAGAAGCAATAAATTAGGAGTGTACCAAGCTATGTGTCATCTGCTGCCTGAGCCATGGGGAGGGCCATGGGTCCTTCCCCCTCCCTTGATTTCTCCCTCCAAGTTGTTTGGGCTCTCAGAAGTGAAATGAATCTGGAGAAGGGCTGTGGGGACTGGTGGATACACTGGTGTGTGATGAACGGGCAGCGGTCGGGATCTCGGCCACGCACGGGGCGTGAGGATGCTGTCATGAGGCAAGCAAGCTGGGACAGCCTTTTTGATCCCTAATGCCCCAACGGGGAATCGATGATTTTGCTAATTCTAAGTACTAATCCCTGGCAATTTTTACGAGCTTTGATTTTTGCTTGCTGGTTGAATAGGGGCAGACTTTGTGGGATGGGAAAGCTGCATGTGCTCAGCCCAGGCATGCCAACAGCGTGTTATCCTACTGGATTCTGGGGGTGAGGTCCATGCCCAGCTGGAGATAAACCCCAGTAGATGGGGTTGACCCCTGCCACCTCCTCAAGCAGTGGGGAGGACAAAGCTGAACTAGGCTGGAATTTCAGGTTTCCTGAAATTCCTTCAGCTCTTTTCAGTTTCCTTCAGCTCTTTTCAGTCCTGGGGTTGAATCACCACACTGGGCTGTGGTACCTCACTCATGGCGTTGCTCCCCAGGCAAAGGAGGGGTCATTTCCTCCCTGCTGCCTTCCTCTGGGTTGTGTAACTCCAGCCTCCATCCTGCCTGGTGCCCGAAAGCATTTCCAAATCATTTCTGTCTTTAACCTTGGCTGTTTTCATAGCTGAACAGCTTTGAGGCTGGGCCATTGACCCCTGCACCAACAAAGCATTAAAGAGGATGCTTAAGGGTTTCCCAGGACCCGGGGCCTTCTGAGCTTTTCTTTGCATGAAAGGTTGCAAAAAGGATTCGTGCCCCAGTCCAAGGGAGAGCAAGTCTTGGTGTTTGTCTAGGTGCAAACCCCCCCATCTTGAGCCAGTGTTAATAGCATCACAGGAGCTTTTGGAGGACTGGAAGGTCCTTGTTCTCTCAGAAAAGTTGTGGGGACAGCTGCCACAAAATCTCTGCAGTGACCCAGCACCCCCCTCGACAGCATCTAGCATCCTCCAGAGAGGAAGCCAATGCCTAAATCTCAGCCTTAACATTTGCAGCACCTCCCTGGTAGCGTTGTCAGACATGAAGAGCTATTCCTCACCTGGAGATTTAGGCCAGGTTTTATATGTGTTTAACATTTGCAGCATCTCCCCTGTTAGCGTTGTCAGACATGAAGGGTTATTCCCTACCTGGAGATTTAGGCCAGGTTTTATATGTGAGCGTCCTAGGTGATACCCCAGCTCCATCTCAGCTGGTGATGAGAGGTGACAACATCCCTGTCCCCACCAACTGCTATCTCTCCAGTCCTACATCCCCTGAGTACACCTGAGATCCTGGCCCTAGTGCCTGGGGTTGCTAACATGCTCCTCCTCACTGGGAGGAAGAGCAAAAAGTTGAATGGATGTGGTGGAGTGGGTCCAGAGGAGGCCACAGAGATGCTGGGAGGGATGGAGCCCCTCTGCTGTGAGGACAGGCTGAGAGAGTTGGGGTTGTCCAGCCTGGAGAAGAGAAGGCTCTGAGAGACCTTATAGCCCATTCCAGAATCCGAAGGGGGCCTACAAGTAAGCTAGAGAGGGACTTTGTAAAAAGTCATGTAGTGATAGGATGAGGGGTAATGGCGGGGCCTACAAGTAAGCTGGAGAGGGACTTTTTACAAAGGCATGTAGTGATAGGATGCGGGGTAATGGCTTCAAACTGGAAGAGGAGAGATTTAGATTAGATCTCAGGGAGAAATTTTTTCATTATGAGGGTGGCGAGACACTGGAACAAGTTGCCCAGAGAAGCTGTGGATGCCCCATCACTGGAGGTCTTCAAGGATGGACGGGGCTTTGAGCAACCTGGTTGAGTGAGAGGTGTCCTTGCCCACAGCAGGGGGGTTGGAACTAGATGACCTTTAAGGTGCCTTCCAATCTAAACCATTCTATGAATCACAGCCTCTGTCTGCACCCAGCCTCCCCCCATCTCACTTTTTCCTGTTGCCATCCCCACCTGGGGGGTGCCTGCACATCCAGAAAGGGGTCAGCGGGTGCTGAGAGGCCAGGGCAGATCTCCATGGCTAATGTTATAATCCTCCCCCTTTTCAGGCAGCAGGAAAGCCCAGGCCGGCAGGATCCCTGTGCAGACAGGGTGTAAAAAGCTGTGGCAGCTCCAAAGCAAACACTCCCACATCTTCATTCCTTCCACCCTATTGGCCATTGATTTCAGATAAATATCCGTCCGGCCCTGACAGGGCTCAATTCTCCTAATTATAGCCCTATTGACATGTGATCTTTAGCTGCTCAGCTTGTCAGGAGCCATCTATCAGGCAGACAGATTTCTTTGGCTCGGGAGGAAATGAGATGGGAAGGGGGGAGAAAGGAGAAGCAGGGTCTGGGGAGGGGGGGAAATGCCTGCATTAATGTGCCAAAGAGATCCTCTGGTCCAGATTTCACTTTATTAATGAGTATGTTGTGGGGGGCTCCAAACACCAGCCTTCAGGGTAGAAGCAATAAGGGCAGAGTTAAGGTTAAGAGGTCCCAGTTTGGGAACAGCGTGTGTGGGTTGCTGTAATGGATTGCTGTGCTTAGGCTGCTCATATTTCACAGGTCTTTCCTCTTCTCGCACAGCTGAACTGGTTTTTCACAGATCTCTGGAGAACAGAAGCAGCAAAGATGCCTCCTGCCAGGCCAAAGTTACCATGAGCTGCTGCTTTCTGCAATCAAACCGCAGAACTCCTTGCTGCAGGATGTTAAAAAGTTTGCGTGGATGATGGGCACATTCACAGAGGAAAAAATCCATCCCCTGCCATAATGTAGAGGGCAACACCTCTTCCTTCAAGAGGTCCCTGGGCATAAGTTGTTGAGAACACTCTGCTTGTTCCTCCTGCCTTGCCTTTCTCCAGGCATCAACTGTGGGCAGTTTTCAGAGGCAGGACATGGAGCAAGAGGGACCTTGGGCTTGACCAGCTCTGGAGAGAACCAACCTGCTGTTTTCTTCTCCCAATCCCTACCTTGGACTGGGAACACATTGCTAGGGCTTGGAGATCGTATACCTTTTCCAGCCTTCCTTGTGATGCTCTTGTAGCTGGATTGCATTGGTGCATAAACCAACCGGTCTAGGGGGGATTCTTCCTGGTTGCTTCTCCTGTTTTATGGACTGCATGGGTAAAGCCAGAAGCTCTGTGGACCAGGAATGCCTGTTTGCATCACCCCTAAAGCCCTGAAATGAAGGAATAAACCTATATACCTTATGCCTGGCATCTTTTACTCACGACCCCAGGAAGAATGGCTGTTTGCATCACCCCTAAAGCCCTGCAATGAAGGAATAAACCTGTATACCTTTTGCCTGGCATCTTTTACTCACGACCCCAGGATGAACACCGTGCCTTGATGGCTCAGGAGCTCATGGGTGGCTACTGTTATGACATCTTAGGATGGACTACAGGAGAAATCAGGTAGAATGGATGAGGGAATATCTCCCTGGCCTGTCCTTGCCCTCCGAGGAGGTGCAAGCCACCCCAGGCAGCCGTCAGCCAACATTGCAAAGCGGTGTCAGGGCAGGCACTCGGTCAGCGATCAGGGAAAGAGCCCTGTTAGCTGACTCATATCCTGGTCGGCACGTCTCTGTATTGTGAAAGGACCCAGACAGCCGGAGTGTCTGGAGATAACAACAGCCTTTACCGGGGAGCCCTGAGAGCTCAGGGTTCATTTACAAAGCTGGGCTTATTCGCGCCGGGCAGGATCTCTCTCCATATCTGCATTATTGATCCTCTCCCCCCTGCCCTAACCCGTCTGCGGTATCAACCCATCCATGGAGATAAACTGTCTGCACTACCTGCTTCCACCCTGGCTCCGGTATCCGGCGTAGCCTTACTCCTGCAGCACTTTAAGAGCAGCAAGGACCGGCTTTGCGGAAGTGCTGAGCGCTCAGAAAACCCAATCGTGCCGGAAAAAGCAAAGCCCAAGCAGCTCCCATCTCCCACCCCCGCAGTAGGAAAGGAGAAAACAGCTCGGCTTTCCTGCTAGGGAAACTGAGGCACTGGAAGGGGGACAGATTTTCCAGCTCACTTCCAAGGCCTCTGTGGAGTCACCTGCATCTTCCAAATTTATCGAGTCATCTGGGTTGGAAGGGACCTTTAGAATCATTGAGTGCAACCATCAACCCAACACTGCCAAAACCACCACTAAACCATATCCCTCAGCACCACCTCTACCCATCTTTTAAATATCTCCAGGGATGGTGATTTAAGGCCAGCAGTGATTCTCCACATCGGTTACAAGATTTACACATTGGTTCCCACATTATGTTCATTCCCATGTAGACATTTGAAACCTGCTCCCATATTTTCCACTTCCCATTTTATTGGACAGCTTCTGCCCTCACACCAGCAAAACTTTCTAAAAGGCAAGTTTATTCCCTCCCATGGGACCCTTGAAAAGCTTCATTTTGACTCTTTGGGAGCCTCACTGATATGCTTTTCTACCTCTTAGATCTCCCCCCCCCTCAATTCCTTTAGTGTCCAAGCAGAGCCTTGCTTTCAAATCACCCCAAGCAGAAGCAGAATGACGTCTTTCTTGTCAAATCAAATGTTTTGTGAATTAGAGTTTCTTTGACTCCTCAGTTAAGCATGAACTTCAGAAAAAGGAGGCGGCTTTGGTTGAGCCCTGAGAGAGCGCCTCATTCCTGGACCATTTCGGTCCCCACAGCATGAACTTTGCAGTGACACCACAGGTCTTCTCTGGTGGACTCTGGTGCCAGGGCAGTCCCTGCCTCTCCGAGGGTTTAATCCCAGAGGGACAAACTTATTAAAAATGGGGAAATCTGGGCAGCATGAGGCTAGTTCTAGGCACAAGCCAAGGCAGGGACGAAAGAATTAGGCAGCTGCAGAGGAAGGAAAAGGGGATTCATAGGGACAGGAAAGATGGGTCAAGGCTGGCTGATCCTGATGCAAGGCTGTCCCTCAGCTCCCCAAGCTCTTCCTCCGTCCTCGTAGCAAGAACAAATCAGTATTTTCACCCCAGGAAGTTAAAATGTAACTCAGACTCATTACTCAGAAGGAAATGAGAATTACAATGCAGGGATGAGGGAGACAGGCTTTGAGGGTCTTTCATTCTCCTCTTGCACCAGTTTGACACCACTATGATATCCCTGACTCCCGGGTCAATTATCATGATTTATGCAGGATCAGCGTGATAAAAACAAGGTCTTCCCACACATGCATGTCTCCTCTGGGCTGACATCGCTTAGCCTGGACCAGGATCTGTGCCTGGGGGGCAAAGCAGGCTCAGCACAGCCCCACACCATGCAGCAAAGCCCTCACCTGCCCCACACCCCCAAGAGGCATGGGAAAGACAACGTCCCAACCACCACTCTGCTGTCTTGCCAGCCAGTGGAGCAGCGGGCGCTGAGTCAGCATCCCCCATCCCGCCCTCCCTGCCTGTGACATCCACCCTGGGGAAAGGCAAAAAAAAATAACCAACCACAGGCTGACTCAATGGGCAGGCGTCTGACTGCAAAGAAAAGCACATCCACTTCCCTTCGCCCCCGGCAGAAGCACGGGCAGATCCTTCACTTTAATGTTAACTGAGTTTTAGCGTTGGCCCCGGGGCTCTGCCATTTATCTACGAGGCTCCGAAGAGCAGGGAGAGCAGAGTTAATAAATCCGCTCATGTGTCGCCTGTAATCAGGCCTGTAAATAAAGTGGATCTGTCAGGGAGCGGTGGCCCGTGCCGCCGGGCTCCTCATCGTCCCCACTTTGGGGCTTGGGGGGGTGTCGTGTCACGGGGTGCAATATCCAGCTCCATCTGCCCATCCTGCAGCCCAGGGTCACCACCAGCTGCTCTTTTCAGGGTGGTAATATCGTTTTCTCCTACGCTGGATAAGGCTCCAAACGGTTTAAGGATGGTCAAACCACTGAAACAGGTTTCCTAAAGAGGTAGTAGATGCCCCATACCTGGAAAAATTCAAGGTCAGGTTGGATGGGCTCTGAGCAACCTGATGCAGTTGAAGATGTTCCTGCCTAGGGCAGGGTGGTTGGACTACATGGTCTTTAAGGTCCCTTCCAACTCTAACCATTCTATGATTCTGTGATCTTATGTTGGAGATGTCCCTGAGGTTGGGCTAGATGACCTTTAGAGGTCTCTTCCAACCTAAACTATTCTATAATTAAAGCTTGCACTCCCCAAATCTGGGAAATCTCCAGGCTCTGTGAACACGGGAAGAGCAGAACACCTCCTGGAACAAGGCAGATTTACCATCTCAAAGACAAAAAACTGCCTCCAGGACCACACGCTAAGCACCCCCACCTTCCCCCCGTGACTACCCAGCTGGGTCTAACCCCTCCCATGAGATACTTCCATACCTCCAGACAACATCCCGATTCTGAGAGGGGAAACTGAGGCACGCTGGGAGGGAAAGCAGCACACCAAGGTCACTTGGTTAGTCGGTGGCAGGATCCCAACGGCGGCCCGCTGCTTCCTCTGACTGCAGGCAGAGGGGAATTGATTCCAGCCAAGTCCCTCGGCAGGTGTGGGGACTGCGGAGAGGTTGGGCAGGGGAAGATTTCCTGTAAGACGGGAAGTTTTCCTCCCGCTGTGCCCTGCTCTCCTCGTTCTGGTCCGGCTCCGGGAGGCAATCCAAGCGCTACATATCTTTAATTATTAAGCAATCACCCATTGTAGTTACTTATGTGCTGAGGAGCCTCCAGGATGTTCCTGCCAGCAGTACCAGGGCGTAAAGCATCCCTTGATGTTTCCTCCGCAGCAGCTGAATCACCCAGCTCCATTAACTGACATCCACCGCAGCTCCGCATACAAATACATCCCCCTGGTCACCCCCCTTTCCTCCACCAGCTTCCCCCCCACCCCTCCCCATCTTCACCAAGCCCCTGGGAGCCCTCCTGGCCACTGCTACCGATTGCAAAGCAGTTCCAGGAAGGCGGACAGAGGTGCAAACTCATCCGTCATGGCCCAGAAGAAGCCATCAGGCTGGGGAGCATCCTGCAAAGAAGCAGATCGTGGCAGCTCCAGGGGAGGGCTAAGAAAAATTTCCTCCTCCCTTCCTCATGTTTATCAGCTGAAATCCACTTCTCTTTCCCCACAAATCTTGAGTACTCCTAAATTGCTATTCACCAGCTGGTTTGGGTAGGCTCTGGGACATGCCAACATGGAGAAAACTGCAATGGTTGTTGAAGAAGATGACCCTCCACCAGAGCGTGGGTAGCCCACGTCTTGTGGCCAAGACAGGCAAGATTTCCTAGATAGACCCAGTGTCACTTGCAGGAAAGATTTATTGGACAAGGAAGCAGCTCAGGACGGGGTGGCTCTTGGAAAAGCCTCAAGTCAAGGTGAGCTTTCTCTGCGTGGGTGGTATCAGCTTTTCAAAAAGGGGATTGTCTTGTGCAAGCAGGAGCCCAAATAGGTGAGATGTTTTATGGGAAGATGCTCCAAGGCAGTGCAGCAATACACCCTGACGTCTCTGGCCACCACTTTTGGCACAATCTGAGACCATTTCAAGAGCATCTTGAGACCATCTCCTTTCATCCACCTGCTGATAAACGTCTCTACTTCCTCCTCTCCAACCCTTAAATCTCTCGAGCACAGAGTAAGCGTGAAAGATGCTGTGGTCAGAACATGGGAGGGAGACTCCTGGTCTGGAATTACATGTGTCCCAGATACCACTGTCTTTGCACATCCCCCGTGACTTTTTCTGGCCTCACAACACACTGATCTCCTCCTCGTCTCCAACAAGAGCTGTGGAGCAAAGCAGTTTTCAGCAGCCCAGGGCAAGGTGAATCCTTTGCCTTCGACTTCCTCGGAGCTCATGCTTGCCAGAAGAGCTGAGCAAATATTTTTCATGGAGCATCAGAAAAATGCTGTTTGGGCAAAGTCTGAAAGCTTCCAGGAAACACGGAGCAGAGAGACACTTGCAAAGAAAAAGTCTTCGGAGGTTTGCAGGTAAACTGGACGGTCTGGGTTTGGTTTATTTATTATCACAGCGTGAAACATTGACACAGACATGATGCACTTTTGGCTTTGAGAGAGCAAACCTGCCTGTTTCCAGGAGGCTGTTCCCATATTCACAGATTCTGCAGATTTCCCACATTTGGGGAATGCAAATCTTCCTTAAACACTATTTCTGAAATGTCAGTGTTTTCAGAGGGTCCAGATTCCTCTTCCCATGCACCGAGCAGGCAGGGATACACAAGAGGATGGAAGAACATGGATTTACCCTACCGTCCCAAGCTGTTTGGTCAGCTACCCAAGTGCATGGGGTAGTTTAGGAAAAGGTGTGAGATAAGGGCCACAGTACAGCCTCCAGCGTGAGCTCCAGGGCTTCCTAAACCAGAGGTGAGTAGTTGTGTGGAACCCACACAGGGCTGTGGTCCAACCTTGCACTGCTCCCACTGGCTCCCCCAGGACTGTGTGCTTTTCACCCCAAAAGAGGACAGCACCCACCACTGCCGGTGTCTGTAGTAGATGAATGACCACACCAAAACTTCCTGGCCATGCACAAAGCAGAAGCCCCCATCCCAGCAAAGCAAAAAAAAAGGGGATGCAGGCTGACGGTCATAGGCTTCACTTCTGCTTTACAGCTGAAGAAGTTTGAATGGAGACATTGATCTTCAAATTGCTTGCAATAAATAGGATGGTTTTTGATTGCAGTGCACTGGCTTTGCTCTTTGATGCAAGCTCTTTAGCAAAAGTGAGGTGATCCCAATGTTACTCACCTGAAATTCATTCATCACCTTTTATTCCCTGGCCAAAGAGATTTTCCCCCTTCAACAATCCTCTTTATCAGGTAAATACCCAATATTTTTCACTACATCAAGATAAATCCCAGACATTATGCCAAACAGACTCTCACTTTGTAAAAAAACAAAACAAAACAAGCAAAACCCATTCTTTTGGTAAGCTTTTAATTTTTTGTCTTTTGGTGCCGTCAGACAGCTTAGGTGGTCTCTGCTTTTGTAGAAGGATAAGTGGCTGTTCCAAATACACATCATCTCCTGGACTTTCATGGACTCCATGGAGCTGAGTAGAACTCTCCTGTCTCCTGTGCTGAGGAGCAAACTTATTCATTTTCCAATATGACAGTGGTGAAATACTGCTAGGGCTGATGGTGCAGCTGATAACTGTTCAATATCATCAATGACCTGGATGGAGATGCTTCCTCCAGAAGTTTGTGGGTAACAGTTAATAAGGAGGGGAAACTGGCACAATGAATGGCAGAGCTTTGGTCTACAGGACCCTGAGAAGTGCTGGGGCAACAGGGACATCATGAAGGTCAACAGGGAGGTGTGCAAAGCTCTCTGCTGGTGTTGGAGTGACACCAGACTGGGAATTGACTGGAAACCAGTTGAGAACTGGCTGGGAACTGAGCAGTTGAGCAGCCGTGGTGCTATGTGGTGACAGCTGATGCCACATTGAACATGAGCCAGCAGTCACTCTCATCCCAAACAGGGCAAAACACATACAGGACTACAGATTCCAGAGGATCTTCCCACCAGCCAGTCTAGGATCACACTGGTCACCCAAACCTTGAGCACCACTGGGTCCCACCACTCACTACCACTGCTTTTCAGCCAAACTTCTCTCCAGAAAAGGAAACCCAGAGAACGGAAGAAGTCCTATGGGTGAGGAACTGCAAAGGGATCTGCCAGGGTTGTATGTAAAAAACAAATTATCCACCTGGCCCATCATAGCTGAGTGGAAAGACACCCTAATATTTAAGAGGAGAGAATTTGCGAGGTCCCATTGCTGCCCATCAACTTTGCCATTTTCTGGATATGCCAGCCAATTTTTAAGGACAACATGTTGTTTCTTCAGTCCATTTGCAGTAGGTTCCCATTGGTCTCTACAGAGGAGCTCACCATTGTCAACATCACTGACCAGGTGGGAAAACTGGGGCTCAAGGATGGGAAGAAACTTGACCAAGAACTCCCACAGTGGAGCCAGCGAGGAAACTGTCATGTCCCAAATCCTGTGCCCTTATTCCCTGTCTGTCCTTGCCTTTACTGGAGAGTTGAGTTTTAAGTAGCCTGTATAGAAACCACCCCCAGGAGTCCTTCTGGCTCTCCGCGGGTTTGATTAGCTGGAGCTGCATTTCTAAGGGCTTCGTAGGACTCCTCCAGCTCAGGAGGGAGCTCAGACCACTCCACAGCCTCAAACAACTTCTTGATGTTAAATTCCCCAATCTCCCAGTGCTGAATCCACCTTGAAATTGGTCTCGAAACCTCTCTTTGCAAGCAGTCGGGAAGGGGGCTTAGGAGGAGGAGGAGAGGAGGTGGAAGGGAAAAGAAATTAGATACATTTTCTGCGAGAAGAATTAAAAGGAAAAAATCAGCTCAGTAGCGGAATAATGGAGCTGTGTCTGGGAAATGCCTCGTTGTGAAGGAGCAGTGAGGAGAGGTATCCGTGGGGAACAGGCACATGAGATATGGCTGGCAGTGGTGGGAGGACTCCAGGAGCACCGCTGGCAGCAGCAAGTTGGGCATCCTGCCCAGGTCAGCCCTGGCCAAGGTCAAAAGCCAAGGTCCAAGGGGAAGACTCTGATAGGGCTTTCTTGTAGGGGGGCTGCAGAGATACAGGAAAGATTTAACCATGATGATAGGAAATATTAAAAAAAATTCTTTCTCGTGTGCATGTGAGGTGTGGGATGGGCTCTTCCCATGGAGAGGGTCACAACCTACACCTGAAATGAGGGCTAATCCTATGTCAAGCTCAGGGGACCAGGTTTCTGAAAAATGGCAGGGGAAAGAGAGAGGATTTTATGCAAACTGGTTGCTGTCCTCTAGCATAACTCTGCCTGTCACTGAAGGAAGCTTTTTTGGCTCTCTCCACAGAGGAACAAGAGCACCATCCCCTTAGAACCAGAGCTTGATAGCTGAGAATCATAGAATGGTTTGGGTTGAAAGGGACCTTAAAAATCATCTAGTTCCATCCCCCTGACATGGGCAGGGATACTAAATCAGAAGGGGGATTCTCAGCTTAAAGGACTCAGAGACACCAATGTCACTGCCAGCCCATGGCTTTCCTCAGGTCTCCTTGCAAAACCCTGGCAAAGAGGTGGATTGGCGACATCTTCAAAGCTGGAAACTTGCTCTTCATCCAGCTCTGCTGAAGGCAGGGAAAAGGCCAAATTTCTGTGTTCCCAGGGAGGGTGGTTTACAAATCTCCTTTCAGGATTTATGAACTGATTTGAGGCCATAATTGGAAAGGATCTAAGTCCAGTTAGTGACAGCTTTTCATTGCCCATCCCAAATCATCTTTTTTGGGGGGAAAGACTGTTTCTCCCTCCCCTTTTCTCCCCCTATCTCCCCCCACAAATACTTCAGGCTTGACAGGGACAGGTCAGTCAGTCCGTCGTCGCTAATCTTTGGATACTTTTAGTGTCACTCTAATGACAGCACACCTCTCTGCCGAGCCGCCGAGCAACCGCAATAAAAGCCTCTTAAGGGCAGCAGCCCCTCTGAGCAAAGTGGCTTGCCCGCTGCCAGGGCCCTTCCTTCCCCCTGGAAATGGCATCCAGCCGATTAACCCGGCTGCCCGTGACAAGAATCGGATGTGAAACCTTCCACTTTTCGATGCATTAAAGCCCTTTGCCAAGGAAGCGCTCAGAAGCGCATCGCTGACCCCCTTCACCTGCCCTCCCACCCTTCCTTTCCGCTCTGGGGACCGAGCAGCTGGAAGGATGCTCTCAGGAGCAGCCAGGGTGGTTTGGCTCACTCTGCCCCACAATCTTCCTCTCTGTTTTATGGATGCTGAGGGCATATTTCCACTCCGTTAGGCTATGAGGGCTCTGTGGTGCATCAGGATGGCTTTGCCATAGGACCCAGGCTTATCCATAAACGAGACCTAGGTTGGTTCACAGAATCACAGAATTATATGGGATTGGAAGGGATCTCTGGAGATCACCCAGTCCAACCTCCCTACCAAAGCAGGTCCACCCAGAGCGGGTTGCACAGGAATGTGTCCATGTGGGTTTGAAATGTCTCCAGAGACGGAGACTCCACCACCTCCCTGGACAGCCCGTTCCAGGGCTCTGCCACCCTCACAGGAGAGAAGTTCCTCCTCATGTTTAGGTGGAACTTCTTATATTCAAGTTTGTGCCCATTTCCTCTTGTCCTGTCACTGGGCACCACTGAAAAAAGACTGGCCCCTTCCTCTTGACACCCACCCTTTAAGTATTTATAAGCATTGATAAGATTCCCCCTCAGTCTTCTCTTCTCCAGGCTAAAAAGACCTAAGTCCCTCAGTTCTTCTTCATCAGACAGATGTTCTAGTCACCTCATCATCTTCATAGCCCTCTGCTGTACCCACTCCAGCAGTTCCCTGTCCTTCCCGAACTGGGGAGCCCCCCACATTGGTAAATTCAAGGGTGTTCAGCCAGCACTTTGGATGCAGTTGTTCTGTTTTACAAGGAAATAGGGTTAAATAGTGTAAAATCATCCATTTCTTGCCCATTGTCCTTGGGAGCAGGAGCTGGGAATATTTAACTTCAATAGAGAGAGGGATTTTTTGTCTGCCAGCCCCAAACCAGATCTTCTTGCCACCCCTGATCACAAGGAAAATGGAGTCAGATGGCAACCAGGGGACAACAGTGCTCTTTCAGGCCCCTCTTTTCACTGGGTTTTGGCCGTGTCAATGCTTGGTTTTGCCCTCTGCCACCAGCCCTACATGTGAGTGAGAGGACAGCACCCTCTTAGATGGAACATGAATGACACAGCACGGCATTTCTGTGTCTGGGGTAAAAGTCTAGGGCTTCTAATCTCAGCCCCACTCTCTCTCGGGCCCTCTGCTCCCTCCTCAAGGGAGCCAAAGTGTCTTTTCCCACCCGAAGTGTCTGCAGAGCTATGCTGCTGCACTGCTGAAGAGCTGATGAATGAAGTGTGCAATACTATTAATAATAAATAAGCTTGTCTGTTGGTTTAGAGGATTTTGTTCTGCTGCAGGGCTCATCAAGGCATCCACTGGGACCTGTTGCATTCGAAGGCAGCATCACGTCCCTAAACCATTAAGCCATCCCCATAGCAATGTTCAATACATCTGCTTGCTTTGGACATCGTGGCTTGGTACAGCCCCTGAACCGTGGTTCTGAGCACCACGGGATGGAGGAAGGCAGCATGAGCTCTGCCACAACTCAGCGGCAGCACAGCTTTCACAGTGTTTCCCTTCATTTCACCAAATTTGGGTTTGCAAGGTAAAAGGTTGATAGCTCAGTATGGTTCTGCTCAGTTCAGCAATCCGGTTGCCTTCGGAGAATTGCACCCTGGGGAAGGTGAGATGTGTTATTCCCATGCCCTGGCGCGTGTCCCAGGCAGTGGAGGGATGAAGTCAGCGGGCTGCCAGGGGCAGATGGGTGTGCTGAGAGCTGGAGGCAGCCAGCGTGAGCTGGAGCGTGGATGAACCAGAACCAAGAGGCAGTAAGTCACCAGGAGCCGGGAAGGGCACAGTGGGAAGCTGGGATTGCACGATGCAGCCCCAGCCGTTTGGGGGGTTTACATCTGGCTGTGTAACTCACTCAGAATCACAGAATCACAGAATCTTCTAGGTTGGAAGGGACCTTAAAGATCATCTTGTCCAACCGTCAACCTAACTGACAAAAATAGACACCCACACAACAAACAAGGAGCATCATCACTAAACCAGACCTCCCAGCACTACATCAACCCGGCTTTTGAACACCTCCAGGGATGGTGCCTCAACCACCTCCCTGGGCAGCCCATTCCAATGCCTGATAACCCTTTCAGTGAAAAAATTTTTCCTAATATCCAGCCTGAACCTCCCCTGGTGCAACTTGAGGCCATTTCCTCTTGTCCTGTCGCCTGTGACTTGAGAAAAGAGACCGACCCCCACCTCTCTACACCCTCCTTTCAGGGAGTTGGGTGCCTCAACCACCTCCCTGGGCAGCCCATTCCAATGCCTGATAACCCTTTCAGTGAAAAAATTTTTCCTAATATCCAGCCTGAACCTCCCCTGGTGCAACTTGAGGCCATTTCCTCTTGTCCTGTCGCCTGTGACTTGAGAAAAGAGACCGACCCCCACCTCTCTACACCCTCCTTTCACTCGCTTGACTTCATGCAAGGCCTTGGGTATTTCTCAGGCTCTCCCATCAGAGAGCAATTTCACCGATCCTTCTGAGTCACTAGGGCTATGACTGTATTAGAAATGAGGCAATGGTAGGGGATCTGGAATCCAATCACCATTAAATTACCAGTGCAGTCCCTGGGCAACCATGGACCAGCCCAATTAGCTGCCTCCCAAATGATTTATAAAGACAGTTCTGCAATCATCATGGGTCAAGAGGCCATTCCCAATAGTCACAGAGTCACAGAATCATTTAGACCAGAAAAGACCCTTAAGATCCAACCTTTAACCCAACACTGCCAAGTCCACCAGCAAAACATGTCCCTCACCACCACGCCTACACGTCTTTTAAATATCTCCAGGGACGGTGACTCAAGCACTTCCCTGGGCACAGTGTTCCAATGTTTGATAACCCTTTTGGTGAAGACAGGTTTTTTCCTAAGATCCAACCTAAACCTTCCCTGGTGCAACTTGAGGCCATTTTCTCTTTTCCTATCACCTCTTCCCTGGGAGAAGAGACAGACACAGCCCCCTCACTACACCCTCCTTTCAGGTAGTTGTAGAGAGCGAGAAGGTCTCCCCTCAGCCTCCTTTTCTCCAGGCTAGAACAACCCCAGCTCCCTCAGCTGCTCCGCATAAGGCTTGTTCTCCAGACCCCTCACCAGCTTCATTGCCCGAATCAGGACATGCTCCAGCACCTCAATGTCTTTCTCCTGGGCACAGTGTTCCAATGTTTGATAACCCTTTTGGTGAAGAGAGGTTTTTTCCTAAGATCCAACCTAAACCTTCCCTGGTGCAACTTGAGGCCATTTTCTCTTTTCCTATCACCTCTTCCCTGGGAGAAGAGACAGACACAGCCCTCTCACTACACCCTCCTTTCAGGTAGTTGTAGAGAGCGAGAAGGTCTCCCCTCAGCCTCCTTTTCTCCAGGCTAGAACAACCCCAGCTCCCTCAGCTGCTCCGCATAAGGCTTGTTCTCCAGACCCCTCACCAGCTTCATTGCTCGTCTCAGGACACACTCCAGCACCTCAATGTCTTTCTTGTAGTGAGGGGCCCAAAACTGAACAGTGTTCGAGATGGGGCCTCATCAGTGCTGAGTACAAAGGCATGATCACTTCCCTAGTCCTGCTTGACACATTTCTGATACAAGCCAGGATGCTGTTGACCTTCTTGGTCACCTGGGCACACTGATTTAGGATGACCCCAAGGTCATCCTAGGCAAGGACCTGTCCCTGGAAGCTGAGAGAGGCCAAGCTACAATTCAAGCTGTGCAGAAGCCTTCTTAAGTATCTCCAGCTGTAGGCATTCTTCTCAACGATTCTTCTCAATAAATGCTTGGGAAGAATTGCCTGTTGCTGCAGGAGAAAAAGATTGATGATCATTTCTCAGTGACAAATGTCATGGAATGACCTTTTCCTCAGCTGAAAACCAAGGGTCCCAAGCAAAATCAAGAGGAATTCAAGAGAAACCCTCCTCAAAGCTAAGTAGACACCCTTCCTCCTTCCCATGTTTTGAGCAGGCAAATGGGGAAGAGTCATCTTCTTCCTAGTTGCCAACATCCTCTTCTTGGCAGAGAGGGAAGACGCAGGGAGGAGACCTGGTCAGTACTGTCACTGCTGGAAGGGGTTCCTGCACCACAGACCTGACAGCCTGTTCTGTGTGACTAGAGGAACCCTAGAAGCCATAGAGGGGTGAGGAAGCAGAGCTGGTGGAAGATGGACTGACTTGAGAACTGGGAGGTAGGGCTGGCTTGGGGGTGACAGTGAATCACCAGCACAGGGCCAGGTAGATAAAAACATGAGAGCTCTTGTTATACTGGTGGATGAAAATCCCGGAGACCCAGAACCCACCCCAGCTGTCCCACACATGTGTCTGCATCCCACATCCCCAGCTGAGCTCCCAGCAACACATCCAGGAAATAGCCAAATTTCCTCAGATCCTGCCTCTTTCTCCAGCTCTTTCTGCATGGTGTGTCTCAAGTGCAGTCAATTAGAGCCATGGATCAATTAAGCATTAACGGGGAAGGAAGATAAATTACTCAAATGGGCAATCCCAGGGTCCGGAAGGGAAAATTCCCTGGTGTTGATTCATGTGGACTCTCCTGTTTTTCAGCCTGACCGGATGCTCCTTGGGCTCTCAGCACGAGACCTTGCACAGGTATGAGGTGCCGAGCAGTCTGCAGTGGGGTTCTTTTTCCTTTTAAGACGTTTCACTCAGATTGCACGGGCAGACACGCTCACGGAGTGCTCAGTTCCTGCTCTCCCTTCCTCTCCCTCATCCTCCCCAACAGCTTTTTGGCTTGGGGAGAACTATGAAAAGTGCAAAGAAGCTGAACTCAAACCTGCTTTTCCCACTCCAGAAAGCAAGGTTTTGAAGACGTGCATCCACACGGCCTCTTGCCAATGAAAGCCCAGACAAAGGAGTGTGTGTGCGTACTTTTGTGTATTCACACGTGGACATTATCATTCCTTATCTGGCTGGAGTAAGTCTTTTTGCACATTTGGATTTTGCCCTTCCCTAGTAGCTGGAAGATTGAGTGGGGAAGGTCTGGTGAAGGGTATAAAGGAATTCTCCCTCAAGAACTCCATTTACGGCACAAATATCTGTGCTCAGCTGCCTTTTCCTGGGTCCCAGACCATTCCTTTCTATATAGTTGTGAGGCAATCAATCCCTCCTCCATGCCTGTGCACAAAACCCCAAGCTCAGGGCAAGATGGGAAAACCATCTCCTGAAGCCTTGTGGGGCCAAATTTTATAGCTCTTCTGAACCATAACTAAGCTGCATCATTTTCAACAAGGTGTCCTTGTCAGGGACCCTTTTGGTGTGTCTGATATTGCCCACTCCTGAGCTGGAGCAGTTTCAGATCATGTTTTTCTATGGATGGTCCCAAATTTGACCCCAGATTTATACCCCAGACACAGGGGATGTAAAAGGTCCCCGGCTTTTAATATTTTGTGGGTTTATTTATTGCATTTGGCTTCACATCTCCCCCCGGACACTGACAATTTGCAGCCTGGGCAGGGCAGGGAAGAGAAGACAATGCAATGAAAGGAAAATCCTGCCCTTCTCATGGCAGCTCCCGTGTCTCTGCCTCCTTCATCCTTGCTTTTCCATTCCCTTGAACCTCCCCAAGCCCTGCTTATACCAGCCATGCACATGCAGAAACTCTTCCTTCCCCTCCACACTCCTCATCCTCCTCCTCTCTCCCCCCCTCCGGCTGCTTGAGAAATTCAAACCTTCTTCCTATTAGGAAGAAAAAAAGGGTGTGCTATCAGGTTGAAAGGGAAAGCAGAGGAACGGGTTAAAGAGGTTTAAATTGGAGTTTTATGGATATTTCTCTCTCTCCTTTGTGAGCGCATTAAACTTTTCTTTCGTTAAAAACCAAGAGGACAGGAATGGGAAAGGAGAGGGGAGAAGGGAAAGAGAAAGTGGAGGGGGGGGAAAAATCCCTCAGATATTCATGTGTGACACAGCTCAGGGAGGTGAGACGTACGGCTGATTTGCTTAATGCTGACAGGTCTTTCTTCTTATTGGAAAGAAAACACAGCGGGGATCCTAAAATGTGCCGTGTAAAGGTCCATGGCAGGAGCATTTCCAATCTTCCGTGGTGACGCTGCGGGCCAGGTATTCACACAGGCACATCAGGAGAAAATAACACAAAAAGTTCTTCAGTAGACTCCCATTAACCCGCTGACTATGGTAATGTTGAGCGTAATTCTGCTCCAGAGCACCCGGTGCTCCTGCTCCAGCTGGCACAAGGATGTGCGTGTGTTGGTGTGTGTGGGTGTCAGCCTGCCCAAGTGGGGCTGAGAAGAGGGAGAGGGGGGAGAAAAAAAGGGAGAAAAAGGAATACCAAAGTAAGGATGAGGGGGAAAGATGGGGAGAAAGCAAAGACAAAGAGAGAGGGAGGCAATCTGAAAGAGAAGAGACAAAATGAAGGTGAGAGTTAGGATGGAGGATGCTCCCTGTTTGGTCCTGCTTGCTGATGGGCTCCCATGTGGGGCTTCTGAAGGCTCATCCCAAGGAGATGTCTCCCAGAAGAGGGCAGGGGGAGAACCTGAGCATTTGGGAGGTGAGATTCCCTGTGGGAGCCACCAGCCCATCTAATCCCAGTGCCCTGGGTTGCTGTGACTCCCTCCCAGGGGAGAAGTACCCTCTGGCCATCCTGACTGTGCTGCCTGTCTTCTCCAATGAGTGGATGAGCTTGTCCTGAGGGATTGCATGTTCGCTTTTCCTCGCGTCAGCTCGACAGACAGTGGGACGTGTTGGGGCAACATCATGCACAATACACAAACTGACACTGCTGATGGTCCCTGATGCTGGAATGGCTTGAGATGCTCTACAGATAAAGACAAGACTCAAGGGCAACCTCGCAGCTGCAGACGAGGCCATGATGATGTCTGGTGTGTCATTTATCCAAGGGGAACATCCTTCTCACAATTCTACGTACCTGTTGGCACTGTGTCTCACTTGTAACAAAAGGTGGGGCAGATCTTTATGGAAAGCCTTGAGAACAGATGCATAAATGGTTGCAACAGCAGTCACAAGCAGAGTTTGGTGAGAAGGGGTGGGAGGGGAGGAGAGGAAGAGATTTAGAAGCAGGAGAGATACCCACAGCGAACAGGAGTCAAGGGCATCAAGGATTTAGCCCAACCTGAAAAGGTGGTGAGGTTTGGAGCTGGGACCTATACGCTGGTGAGCATGAGTTGATGGCACGGTGCAAGCTGGAAGTTCTTCTGAATGACTGGGCATCACAGCAGGAATGGCAATAATGCTGAGGGAACAGGTTGCAGCTCCCAGTTGTGGGGTCAGCGCCTGCATCGTGTATCAACCATTTAGTCTCTCTGCTCTGAGCAACGAGAAAGGAGAGTATAATAAGTCAGATCACAGAGTGTTGCAAAAGCTCTCACAACTGGGCCACAATGGAGATGAGAGGGAAGATGATGCGCCCAGAAGAGGCCATTAATAAGGCCAGGGCTGGAGCACAGGACAGAAGATGATGGGCCAAGAGCTGGGTTTGTTCACCAGGAGAAGAGCAGGCAAGGGGGAGATCATAATGTCACGTCCATATTCTTAATGGGAAACTCTAGGGAAGACAGAGACAGACTCACCTCAGTGGTGCATAGTGGGAGAACAAGAGGCAACAGGGACAAGTTGGAACGAAAACCTAAGGATTTTTTGCCAAGCTGTGAATCCCTCCTCTTTCCCTTCTGGGAATACCAAAATTTTTCTTACATGTGGAGCAGTAAAAAACTTCCAAAGTTTATTTTTCCCCTGGCATCCTCCAAGACTTCAGCTTCCTGATCCCAGTTTGACCACGGGAGCCTGTCCCATCCTTCCCCCCACCAGCTCCAACAGACATCAGCTCCCCCTCTTGAGCAGAGATGAGGTTAAGGGAGAAACACCCAGAAAAAAAACTTTCCTTAGAAGTTATTTTTTATTGGCAAATATTAAGTCCATTTAGTCCCACTGAAGTTCTTCCTGGGGTGAATCTCACCAGTTGGACACATGGGCAAGATGAAGGGAGGGACAGAGGGTTTCTCCACAGCATAGTTCATTCCTGGAGCAGCCATAGAGATGTCATTTACTCCGGGCTGCCTATATCTCATGTCCCCTGCAGGACAGAGGGGACACAGACCATCAATCCTTACTGGCATTTTCCCAGTTTCTCCAGTTTCACAACATGAAGACTGGGAAGGAATAAGTGATTTTATTGAGAGCCCTCATCCCCTGGTTCCCCCTGTCTGCTGCAAGCACAGAAGTTCAACCTCCCTTCCCTCACCTACCGGTACCAACTAGCACAGAAGTGGCTCAGGAGAAGGATCTGGTCCCTCTGTTCTGCTCTCCTACCTCCACCCACCACCATCTGTGCTCCCACCCTACTGCAGAGGAACTGGGGTTGCTCCCACCCCATCATCATGGACTCAGCTCTCTGGCTGTATCCTTGGTGTATGTTGTTCCCCCTCTCTCCCCCCCAGTCTGTGACCCCCTCTTGTGCTACCATGCTGACAGCCCTCTACATCCTGTGCCAAGGGTAGAGTGATGCCCCTCTTGGCTCTCTCCTTCCTCCTCCTCATGGGTAAAGCAGAGTCCCGTGTGGAAATGAGCTCCCCTCCTCTCTGTTTTCTTCCCCTTTTCTCTCCTCCCTTCTCCATCACGCCAGTTGTTTCATCCTTTGAGAACTCTCTGCCTCTCCCTATGGGACCCACTTTAAAAAACAAGGGGAGGGGGGCCGGGGGGGGAGACGGAAAGAAAACTCCATTGTCTTGTCAAAGGGAATAAGTGAAAAGTTGCAAGTGTCTCTCTGCAGGTTTTGGCTCCTGTGTGTTCTCCTTTCAAACCCTGCCAGCCTCAGGGGCTGTCATTTCGCCTTCATCTCAACGGATCGACCCGTGGTTTCCCACCGCTCCCCCTCCCCAGCATCAATGAGCGTGGAGCTGCCAGGCTTTTCACGGCCACCGCCAGCTTGATCCTATTGACAGGTCTCTTCTCTTTGCTTCCCTTTCAAAGGAGGGGGGGCTCGGGGTCCCTTCCTTCCTCCCTTCTTCTTCCCTTCCTCCCCTCCCTCTCTTTCTCTTCCCAATTTTTTCTTCTTCTCAGAGGTGTGCCGCTGAGGTGCCACTGTGCAACGACTTGACAAGGCCACACGCGGCGGAGCGGGGGCCCAATTATAAACCCCTCCTTAAGAGCGGCCTTCGTTTAGGGAGCGAGATCGGAGCTGTCGGAATATTAACAAGCTCTTGCCAGCGGCGCGGCATCCAGCGGAGGGGCTGCATCCCGGTGTCGAGGTGTGCAGGATGGAGGGGTGCAAGACCAGGGTGACCAGGGTCACCAGACCAGGGTGATGCCCTGGGCACGAGGCTCCAGGGGTGGGGATGCTGGTGTGCAACCAATATGTCAGGCATGGTGTTGGTTAAACCAGTTCATCCCAGCCAGGATTTGTGGGGGCGGGGGGCACCATGGATGTGTCATCCCCACTCCTTCCACCAGGCATCACCCGGCCATGGGGAGGTGGTGTGGTCTTATGGTTAGAGCAGGCAAGAGCAGCTCCACTGTCAACTCTGAAGGTGGCCTTGGGACTCGTCCCCTGCGGGGCACAGGCCTTCCCAGGGTGCTGAGGAATCACCCTACACACCACCTTTCCTCACCCCTGCAGTGAGGAGGGGATTTTTTGGACAATCAGCAGCAAAGTGGTTGCGTGGTCTCCCATGACTGGGGTACATCCAGCACTGCTGTGGGCGATTACAAGGTTTCACCCCAAAGCCAATTGAAGCCTCAAAGGGGAATGAGACAAGAGGTGGGTCTGGAAATAGAATCATAGAATAGTTCATGTTGGAAGAACATCAAGTTCCAACCCCCCTGCTATGGACACCTCCCACTAGATCAGGTTGCTCGAAAACCAATCCAGCCTGTTCTTGAACACCTCCAGGGATGGGGCAGCCACAGCTTCTCTGGGCAAAAGAAACACTTCTCAGAGGGAAAAGATCCCCCCTGTCCCCTGGAGTGACATATGGGTGCCCACCTACAACATAACCATGCTGGCAAACGTGTGGCCAAAGGAGAGCACATACATGCAACTGCCTGTCAACACATGCAAATACACACATATAAATGGCAGACATGTCCACAAGAGCATTCAAGCCAGCACATGCTTAAGTAGACATTCATGACCCTGCACACACAACTGCGGTGTTGACAAGAACCTGCACATAGGTGTGTCTATGCATCTGCAGAGATGGAAACCCAGAGAAGTGATCATTCATGTAGCCCCTGTTAAATATGAGCAAACAGGCTCACACAGACACACGCATGCACACAGCATCACACGTGTTCATTTGCAAGCATACACTGAGCTCTCCAAAGGGTCCCAAGTCACATCTTTGTCACGGAGGGGGGATTCTTCCCCTCTACTCCACTCTGGGGAGACCCCCTGCAGTGCTGCCTCCAGCTCTGGACCCTCAGCACAGAAGAGACATGGACCTTGGAGCGGGACCAGAGGAGGCCACAGAGATGCTGGGAGGGCTGGAGCTCCTCGGCTGGGAGGACAGGCTGAGAGAGCTGGGGGGGTTCAGCCTGGAGAAGAGAAGGCTC